>NC_067489.1:20447057-20747057 GCF_947179515.1 Apodemus sylvaticus
TTTCATTTAGTTCCAGGAAGTCTTAGAAACTTCTGTCTTGATTTCTTCTTAAACCCATTCTGTGTTTAGTAATGAGTTGTCTAATCTCCAGGAATTTGTGTATTTACCAGAGGTGGTCAACTTATGTTTTAGTGCATTGTGGTCTGATAGGATACAAGGAATGACTTCAATCTTTTTGAATTTATAAATATTTGTTTTGTGTCCCAGGATGTGATCTATTTTTTAAAAAAGCTCCCATATGCTGCTGAGTAGACGGTATATGGTCTGGTGTTTGGATAGAATAATATGTAGATATCTGCTAAGTCCATTTGAGGTATAATGTCAGTTAGTTCTGATGGCCCTCTGTGTGCTTTATATGTGTGTGTGTGTGTGTGTGTATGTCCTGTCTGTTGGACTGAGCCACAGATGGATTGGTGATCACCATGGATTGTTGATAGTTGGGGGTCTTTAATTCCAGTAGTAGACTTTTCATGAAACTAGGTAATCCTGAGTTTGGGGCATATATGTTTAGGATAGTAACATCTTCTTGGTTAACTGTCCCCTTGATTAGAATGAAGTCCCCTTCTTTGTCTCTTTTGATTACTTTTAGTTTGAACTCTATTTTGTCAGATCTTAGGATCTGACACCTGCCTGCTTCCTGGTCCCATTTGACTGAGGCACTTTTACCCCTTCTTTTACTCTAAGATGGTGTCTGTCTTTAAAAACTAAGTTGTGTTTCTTGTAGGCAGAAAATAGATCTGTTCTGTCAGTCTGTCTCGTAGGCAGAAAATAGACCCATTCAGCCAATCTGTGTCTTTTGATTGAAGAGCAGAAGTCAATGATATTTACAGTTTTTCCTTAAATGTGTGCATTGTTACTGATTTTGGGTGTTGTGATTTGTGTTCTCAGTGGTATTTTGAGTTTTAATACCACAATCTCTCTGATATGCTCACTCCTCCCTTTAGCCCAAAATAATGCTTCCTGGATTTTCCTTAGGTTTGGTTTGTTTACTGGGTATAATTACTTTAGGCTGTTTATGTCATTATACATTTTCCTTTTCCTTTCAATCATGGCAGATGCTCCTGCTGGGTATATTATTTAAGTTGACCGTCATAGTCTTTGAGGACTTAGAATGCCTTTCTCCAGGCTCTTCTGGCTTTCAAAGTTTCCATTGAGAAGTCAGCTGTTATACTAATACCTTTTCCTTTGTATGTGACTTGCGTATTTTTCTCTCTTGCATTCAATACATTTTTGTTGTTGTTATATATATCATGTATATATATATATATATATATATATATCATGTTTTAACTATAATATGCTATGGGGATTGTCTTTTGTGATCTTGTCTATTTGGTGTTCTGTGTGCTTCTTGTATCTGTATGGGCATATTCTTCCTCAGTTTTGGAAAGTTTTCTTCTATGATCTTGTCGAAGATCAGACCTATGCCATTAACTTGGGATTCTTCTCCCTTATCTATACCTATAATCTGAAGGTTTGGTTTTTATTGTGGTGTTCACATTTCCTATGCGTTCCTTTCCTGGTTGGTTGGGTTTGTTTCTTTGTTTGTCTTGTTCCTGATGTTCTGTCTGCTGCTTGATTCACTCTACCCAAAAGGCTTTCCTTCGAGCTGCTAGTTGGGCTCTTGGGTTTCTCAGTTCCACCTTCATTTCATCTTGAATGCTCTTCAACATTTCTCCTTGGTTTCATTCATCTCTCTCTCTCTCTCTCTCTCTCTCTCTCTCTGTGTGTGTGTGTGTGTGTGTGCTGGACATCATGTAGGTAATTCCCATTGGCAAGCATTTCTATACTTTTTTGGAGAGAAGGTACTGGGTTGATCTTCCTATCATGTGATTTACACATGTGGACTTCCTTTGTTAGTTTTGAGTTTGTCATAGATGAAGTCAAGGTGGGGGGGAGATGAGAGGATGTTGGGGCAGGTTGGGTCTAGAGGTTGGAGTGGTTTGAGAGGAATGAAGTCAGGTGAGCAGAGGGGACTGAGCTGGCACAGAGGATAGCAGCGTGTTCCCGGCTGGGAGTGAAAGGATAGAGAGGTCTGAGTGGAAAGTTTAGATACGGTGAGGGAGAGTCCTAAAGAATGGTGGATATGGAGGGAGGTCACCGCCCCAAGCCTAGAGCTCCTCAGCCGTGAAGGCGAGGAAGCCAGACTAGGCTGAGAAGTCGTTGCGGGATCCAGGCTAAATTTGGTAAGACATGAAGAGAGGTACTCACCCTGCAGAATGATATGGGAAGTCTGGGCATGGAGTGGGCGGTGGGCGGTGGGCGGTGGGGGTGGCAGGAGTCCTCAGAATACAGGGTTTTAAAGTGTCTCCTTAAGAGTCTGAGCTTCCTTGGTGCTTGTTATGATGTCCCTCATTCCATCTCGAGGTTTGTTAATCTGAATCTTCTCCTTCCTTACTTCGGCTCATTTGTCTAAGGGTTTGTCAGTCTGCTTGATTTTCACAAAGAGCCAACTATTTACTTCATGAATTTGTAGTATTGTTTTTATTCCATTGATTTCATCTCTGATGATTTCTTCCCATCTACGACTTTGTAGTATTATTTCTTCTTGCTTTTTTAGAGTTTCCTGGTGTGTTGTTAGGTTGTTAGTATGCGATCTCGCCAGTCTTTGTTTGCTTGCTTTGTTTTTTAATGTTGGCACTTAGTACAGTGAACTTGCCTCTTGGATCTACCTTCATTGTGTCCCTTAGGTTCGGGTATGTTGTATTTTCATCTTCATTCAAATCTAAAAAAAAAAAATGACTTCTTGATTTCTGTCTGACACAGCTTTTGTTCTGTAGTGAGTTGTTCAGTGTCCCGGAGTGTGTTCTTCTGTTGTTGACACGCACGTTGACTCTCGGCAATCAGATAAGATGCAGGGTGCTGTTTCAAATTCTTATGTATGTTGAGACAGGTTTTGTGTCTCAGTTTGTGGTCAGTTTTGGAGACTGTTCCGTGAGCTGCCAAGAAGAAAGTGTGTTCCTCAGTGTGTGGTAGAATGCTCCATCCATTTGACTTACGGTGTTACTTGACGTCAGCATTTCTCAGTTTCGTTTTTTTGTCTGCGTGCCCTGAACTTGGGTGTATATGTGTTTGGTGCATAAATGTCTAGGATTGATCCTCTTGGTGAATTTTTCCCTTTAATGAGTATGTAGTAGTATCTTATCTCTTCTTACTAGTTTAGGTTTACAATCGATTCATCTGATACTTAAAAAGTTTCACCCGTTTGTTTCTTGTGTCTATTCGCTTGACCCTTTCCCATCCTTTTACTCCAAGGTGATGCCTGTCCTTTGTACGTGTCTTGATGTATTTCTTGGATGCAGGACAGAAGGGTGGATCCTGTTTTCTCTAATTCAGTCTGTTAACCTCTCCTTTTATTGAGGAATTGAGACCATTAATATTGAGAGTTGTTAATGAGCAGTATTATTGGTTCCTGATATTTCGTTGTTGTGATGTATTTTACCCCATCTTGATTTACTGTTCTTGGAGTGTTTATTGCTTGTGTCTTCTCAGATGTTGTTAATCTCTTTGTACTGAAGTTTTCCTTCTAGTACCTTCTGTAGAACTGGATTGATAGATAGAGCTTTCTTAAATTTGTTTTTAGTGGAGAATGTTTTTCTTTCTCTGTGGATTGTGGTTGGTAGTTTCGCTGGGTATAGTTGTCTGGGCTAGAATCTGTAATCTCTCAGAGTTCGTAGACCATCTGTCCGGGCCCTTCCAGCATTTAGAGTCTCCACTGGGGAGTTAGGTGTTGTTCTAATAGTCTGCCTCTAGATGCTACTTGCTCTGTTTTCCTTGCAGCTTTTATTATCCTTTCTTTGTTCTGTACATTTAATGTTTTGATCACTATTTATCATGTTGAATATTCTTGTCCTTCTTTTACCTTGATAAGCATTTCTTTCTTTACATTGGGGAAATTTTTTTAAAAATGATTTTCTTTAAAATAGTTTCTGTATTATTTTACCTTAGTTTCCTCTCCTTTTTTTTATATCTAATATTCATAGATTTTTGTCTTTTCATAGTATCCTAGATTTCCTAGATGTTTTGTGCTTGGATTTTTTCTTTTTTAAGAATTAATTTTTTTTTTGGACTGAGTTATCCATTTCTCTATCTTGTTCTCAAGACCTGAAATTCTCTCTTCCATGTCTTGTATAGGTGATATTTTTATTTGTCATGCTAAGTTTTTCATTTCCAGTTTCATTTGTTTGAATTTTCTCTAGTGATTCTATTTCTTTGTTAAAGTCGACTTTCGTGTGTTGAATCTTTTTAATCGTTCCGCTCAACTGTTCCTTGGCCTTTATTAAGGCATTTTTTTCTTATCACTTCATTCTATTTTTTCTTTTTTATTAGATATTTTCTTTATTTACATACCAAATGTTATCCTCTCCCCTTGTTTTATTAAGTTATTTATTCACTGTACAACCTGATCGCAGCTTCCCTCCCTCCTCTCCTCTCAGTCCCTTCCTCTCCTCCCTCCTCCCCCAACTAACCCCTCCTCCCTTTCTCCTCAGAAAGGCAGAGGCCTCCTGTGGATGTCAGCCAGCCTTGCCATATCAAGTTGCGGTAAGATTAGGTGCAGGTAAGATTAAGTGCATCTTCTTCTATTGACGCTAGACAGAGCATCCCAGTTAGGGGAAAGGATCCAATAGTCAGAGACAGCCCCTGTTCCGTCTTTAGGAGTCCCACATGAAGACCCAGCTGCATAACTGTTCCTTGTGCAGAGGGCCCAGGTCATCCCAGTCATACTTTCTGGTTGGTAGTTCAGTCTTCTTGTGGTGTCCTTGACCCCTCTGGCTCCTTCAACCCTTCCTTCCGTCTTCCACAGGATTCCCCAAACTCAGCTGATGTTTGGCTGTGGTTCTCCGACTCAGTTCCCCGTTCATATAATTTTTAAAGGTCCTTGGGCATTGTCGTAATTGCTGCTTTGTAGTATGCTTAGGCTAAATTGCCTCGCTTGGGGCCTCTTGCTGTAGGGCTGCTGGCTCCAGGAGGGGGCGTGTTGTCTTAGAGATTCATGTATGTGATGTTTGTCCTGGAACCTATGCATCTGGAGTTATAAAGTCTGAGATATTGTGTAGATACCTGGCCTTATCTTGGTTGGGCCATTGTTCTATTCTTTGGTTGTTGTTCACTCTGGATCCTGGAAGAGAGCTCTTCTTCAGGTCAGTGGGTGACACAAAAGAATGAAGCAGGCTAGGAGGAAGGGTCTGGAGGGTCAGCGAGAGCTCTGAGAGCTCGGGCCCTGCGCTGTGCTTTGTTGTGTTGGGCGAGGCTGGCTAACTTTCCTCCTCTTGTCTTTAGTTTTACACTCAGTCCTACCATCCACTTGGATTTGATTTTTGAGAGTGGTGTAAGGTCTGTATCTGTATTTCTCTCTCCTTCCTTCCTCTTCTTTTCCTTCCTCTCCTCCTTCTTCTCTTCTCCTTATTCTTTCTCTTCTCTCCCTTTTTGCGGGGGTGGTGGGAATAAGATATCAAGTTGTTCCAGATTTGTTGAAAAAAAAAACTACTTTTGCTCCATTGTCAAATGTCAATGGGTTTCTAATGGGTTTGTTATTGATATGTAGTTATGGAGTCAATTGACTGTATGCCAATTACTCAAACACCCAGATCATTTCTGGGTTCTCTGTTACAGTTACATATTGTTACATGTTACACTGATATAGTTGTTTATTTTTCTTTTATTTTACCAACACTCTTGGCCACACACTTTAGAGTATGCCTACAAGTTAGGCAGTGTTCGTCTGTCATTTGACTCCCCACTTCAGTATTGAGTTGATAATTCTGGATCATCTGCATATAAACTTCAGAATCAGTTTGTTCATACGCCAAACACTAGCTTGAGAGCTTTTTTAAAAAAATTTTTTTTATTGATATATTTTTTATTTACATTTCAAATGATTTCCCCTTTTCTGGGTCCCCACTCCCCGCAAGTCCCACAAGCCCTCTTCCGTCCCCCTGTTCTTCCATCCACCCCTTCCTACTTCCCTGTTCTGGAACTCCCCACACTCTTGCACTGAGTCTTTCCAGAACCAGGGGCCACTCCTCCATTCTTTTTGCTTGAGAGCTTTTTATTCAGATCGTATCGAATCTGTAGATAAGGTTTGGAGGAAACGACATCTTAGCATTCTTGAGTCTTTCTACCTACAAGCATGGAATATCTTTCTTTACTTACTTTTCCTTGATGTCATTCATTGTAGTTTTCTGGGATCTTGTGAGTGTCTCCTTGGGTTTGTTCATAAATCCTTGGGTTTGAGGGGACTAATGTAAGTAGTAATGTGGTTTTAATATTTACATTTTCCTAGCTTATTCTTTAACAAATTCATAAGCATGAACAACACATTCTGGTCCCTGAGCCCCTTCCCCCACTGTGACTGACTGTTTAGGGAGGAACTCAGTGTTGCCCAGGCCCTGTGCAGGCGACTGCAGCTGTTCTGAGCTGGTGGTTCCTCACCACAGTCATCACCATGGGTGCCATGGCGATGTGTTTTAAGATTCAAATCCTACTCGTAGAAATTGAAAGGTCTCTTTTAGCTAGATTATATCCGTCATAATATAAAATAATTGAGAAAAAGGGCTGGGGAAATGGCTAAGTATGTACCAGTGCTTGCTGTGAGGGCGGGAGAACTCGGGATCCACATCCAAGTAAAACGATTGCTTGTGTCTGTACCCGAGCGTGGCCTGAAGGAGAGGAGCAGGGACTCGCTGGCTGGCCGGCCTAGCTGACACAGCAAGCTTCAAGATCAGTGAGAAACCCGCCTCAACCTGTAAGGTGGGGAGCCAGAGAGACACACAGGCCACATCTTTCTTTGGGTCCATACACACACACACACACACACACACACAAACTCCGATGTATACACGTTTGGGCATATAGCACACATACATCTCTCTTTTCTCTGTGTCTCTCTCCTCTCTGTGTGTCTGTGTGTGTGTCTGTCTCTCTCTCTCTCTCTCTCTCTCTCTCTCTCTCGCTCACACACACTCACACATACATGAATACATAATTGAAAACAACTAACAACATTGCCATAGAGGGCACATCCAAAACACCACAGCACGCAACAACAGCTGAATATATCATTCTTAAAATTCACCCACGAACAGAACACATTTGAACAGACATGAAAGGGTTAAAAGCCACGCAGAGCAAATGTTCTGATTGCTGTGTCATGGTACCAGAAATCTGTAGAAAGAAAAAAAAAAGAGACTAAAAGCATCCCAGATGTTTAGAAATGGAGAAATGTGTTTAAAATAACTCATGGATTGACATGGAGAGGGCTCAGCAGACAAAGCACTTGCCTGGGAAGCTGAGGCCCAGAGTGCAGATGAAGAAGCCAGGACACTGAGGCAGGCACGGCAGCTTCCTGAAACCCCAGGGCTCTGAGGCAGGTGGAGATGGGATATCTGGGGACTAGCTAGCAAGACAAGCCAAATTGGTGGCCTCCAGTTCAGCAAAGGACCCACTTTAGTAAATAAAATGGAGAGTAATCGGGATCTTTGACGTCATCCTCTGGCCTACACACACTTGCTTGTAAATACACGTATGCTCCCCAAACTTACCACATACTGTATGTGTAAAAGTGATAATATGTGTGGATCGTGGAAAAACGGACATAGAAGGCCTATTTTAAACTGCATTATTATGTTTTCTACCAGATAAAATAGTGTATCTAGGCAAAGGGAATCAAATGCTAATAACAGCAAAGAACTACCCAGGGCCTGTGGCCTCGTGCCCCTCACAGATGTAAGTCAACCTGGCTTGGGGTGAGCCTCAGGGGATCAGCTTCCAGAGACAGAAGGACTTGTCAGGCATCGCTACAAGAGTACAATCAGCACAAGTTAGCACAGGAGACGCTAGAAAGGATAAAGGACAGACAAATTGCAAGGAGTAACAGTGGAGGCTCAGCTGCAAAGGGGCAGGGTAGGAATTCAATCCCGGAAGTCAACCGGAAATGTAACAGCACAGATAACCGAAGTGGTGCGTGTTTGCTGAGACTGAGGATTTGGTAAAGTGTAGCACGGTGTGAGTGTGTGTGTGTGCCTATCTGACTGCCTATCTGGGTGTGTATATGTGAGTGTGTATAATGTGTGTGTCTGAGTGGGTGTCTGTGTCTAAGAGTGTGTATGTCTGTATGTGTGTCTGAGTGGGTGTCTGTGTCTGAGTGTGTGTGTGTATGTGTGTGTGTGTCTGAGTGGGTGTCTGTGTCTGAGAGTGTGTGTGTCTGTGTGTCTGTCTGAGTGGGTGTCTGTGTCTGAGAGTGTGTGTCTTGAGTGGATGTTTGTGTGTGTCTGTGTGTATGTCTCTGTGTATGTGTGTCTGTAAACACGTGTGTGTTTATGTGAGAGTGTGTGTGAGAGAATGAGTGCATGTGTGTATGTCTGAGTGGGTATCTCTGTGTATCTTTGTGTCTGTGTGTGCCTCTGTGTGTCTGTATGTCTCTGTGTATCTGAATGTCTCTGTATGTGTCTCTCTGTGTGTTTACAGCTTGAACAGAAGTTTACCACGCAAAGCTAAGTAAAGCAAACACTGCGGAGAGAGGTTGGCGTGTGCTGTCACAGAGCAGGGAGTTGTTTGGTTTTCTTTGAAAAGGCTGTTTTCTTTTTAGAGTTAGGCCCTGAACTGTAAAGATGAAAGGATATACTGACATTTGTTTCAAAGTAAGCCACTGCTTGAGCGAGTTCGCAGGAGCTATGATCTCACGAGGGCTCAGTGTCAGCCTCGAGCCACTGTTGTGAAACTTGTGGATTTAATTAATTTACTGTTCCTTGACTGTTTTGAAAACCTTCAAATGTCTTAATGAAATATTTAAAATGCTTTGCAAATCATTTAAAATCAGCTACAGAAGTCTTTAGACGGAAACTCATGACCTTAGTTAACATGAATCTAGTAAACGGGAAGTGGGAAGGATGAACAGTGACTGATGGCCACTCTGTTAGCGGAAATGTTCAGACGCGAGACTGCTGCTGGGCACACGGAGCCCTTGGTCAGTCCTGGTGTCATCCAGGGGAGCTGAAGCTTTTTGTGTCCTATCCCCCAGCACTTCCGCTCTGACGCTAACCTAAAGGAATGGATGGAAGGCTCAGTCCGTAAAGCATGTGACTTGTGGATCCAGCACCTGTCTTTTCCCTAGCGCCAAGGACCTGAGCGATCCCTAGCACTCATGTAAAACCTCTGGGCATGTTGGCACTTATTGGTGCTATGAAAAGCAGAGCTAGGTAGATTCTTGGGGATTGCTGGCCAACTAGCCTAGCCTAATCAGTGAGCTCTAGGCCAGTAAGAGACTGTCCTCAAGGAGGTAGGTGGCGTTCCTAATGACAGCAACCCAAGGTTATCTCCTGGCTACATGCTCACATGTGCAGATATATACAGATAAACAAACCTATAGAAAGACATGCAGCTGGCTTTTGAGTTCAGCAAGAATGTAATAGCAGCATACAACAGCCCACCTGCTGGACACATTAGCAGGGTCACACAGTCCAAGTCATGTATGCAAAGGGATTCTCTCTGCTCACAGAGCAGGCAGAACCATGACTATGTAGAACGAACAGTCTAACACTAGTGTTACTATATAATGTGTCTAATGTCTGAGTACATTGAAAGACCCTGTCTTAGAAGAAAAGGGAGATATCTGGAGAGAAGGGGAGGGGGATGGAGAAAGACAGAGAGAGGAGAGAGAGAGAGAGAGAGAGAGAGAGAGAGAGAGAGCAGACAGACAGACAGACAGACAGAGAGAGAGAAAGAAAGGGGGGAGGAGATTGGCCACAGCCAAGGAGATATATGATTTACTATAGTGCATATATCTCACAAAATACCTCTTTTATAGAACCCAAGTATGCAAAGAATTTTTTTCAAACCAGGAACAGTATAATCTATCAGTCTATCAATCTATCTACCTACCTGTCTATCTATCTATCTATCTATCTATCTATCTATCTATCTATCTATCTATCTATCTATTTTTGGTTTTTCAAGGCAGGGTTTCTCTGTATAGCCCTGGCTGTCCTGGAACTCACTTTGTAGACCAGGCTGGCCTTGAACTCAGAAGTCCGCCTGCCTCTGCCTCCCAAGTGCTGGGATTAAAGGCGTGCGCCACCACTGCCCGGCTCTAATTACTTTTTAATGAGCAAGAGTTTTGAACAAAACTTCATCAAAGAAGGTACACGGATGAGCCTCGGTGAGAAAAGCGGTTCCCTGTGATTATTGGGGGAGGGATGCCACCTCGCAGGGCCGTGGTGGAAACGATAAAGGCTCTACCTCAGCCTCAAGGCTGCCGATGTGTGATCATACGCAAGGCGTGTGGGACAGACATATTGCTGCTGTGTGTAAAGTGGCATGACCATGTTGCAGAAATAAAACCCTTGGCAGCTTTTTTAAAAATTAGGATCTGAAGACATGGGAGGCAATGGGTTTCTCTGTACCATTCTCATGCCCACACTATGCCAGTTTGTTCTGATCCATCCCCCCTCTCCGTCCCTCTTCCCTCTGGTCCTCCTATTGCTGTTCCTCTTCCTCCCCTCAAATAGTCCCTCCTGTTATCACACCACATAATTGAACCACCCCTTGTTTCCTCCTCCTGCTTCATTGGTAAATCCCTTCTCAAGTTGTTTTTTTTATTTTCATGCCCTAGATATACATGCATTTGCAAGTTTAAACATCAGCTTTATATATGAGAGAAAAATGTATGATATTTGTCTTTGTGAGTTTGGCTTCTGCAGCATACTAGTGTACATGCACGTGTGTCCACACACACTACTGTAATAATTATATTCTTCTTTATAGCTGAACAGAAACCCATTGTATATATCTGCTGCATTTTCCATATCCCTTCACTGGTTGATGGACTTTTACATTGCGTCCATACTTTTGCTACTGTAGCAACAGAATGTGTGAGCACAGAAGTATGAATTCAGGATGAAAAACTTCAGTCTATGGTTTTATGTTTCTGTCTTTCAGAGACCTTCACATTGATTCACAGTGCCTGGTCCAGACTACACTCCCACCCTGAAAGCATAAGATGAAATAAACCCTTTCACCCCAAGTTACTGAGTGAGGGCTCTTTCCCCAGGTCCTCACCAGGCTTTGTTGTTATCTGTTTTCTTGATAGTAGCCTTGCTAACTGGGGCAGGATGGAGTCTCTGTGTAGTTTGGATCTATTGTTTCCTGGTGGCTGAGAATACTGAACATTTTGGGAAATACTTACTGGTTATTTGGATTTCTTCCTTTGACAAGTATCTATTCAATTCCTCAGCCTACTTGTTGATTGAATGAATTCGGGCCCTTAATTTTTAATGTTCTTTATAGATGCTAGATGCATTCTGGCGGATGCGTAGCTGGCAAAGATTCCCTCCCTCTGTGGGCTGTCTCTTCACGGTGTCATTTGCTTTGATGTGCAGAGGCCTTTTAATTTCACAGCATCCTATTTGACAGTTAGATGTCTCTCCAGCACTATTGGAGACCTTCTCAGAAAGCCCGGTGCCTGTGTCTTGAAGTGTTTGTCAGTTTCCCTCTGGCAGCTTCAGAGTCTGAAGCCTTTGATCTGCTCTGAACTGACTTCTGTACAGAGTGACTTATCCTAGTTTGCCTTCCTCTGGCTGCGGTGATAGACACTGTGATCCAAAAGCAACTTGGGGTGAAAGGGTGTATTTCATCTTGTGCTTTAAAGTAATAGTCCATCACTGAGGGAGGGCAGGGCAGGAACTCAGGGCAGGAACCACAGATGAAGGCTGCTTTGTGGCTCAGCCCAGGGTCCCTCTCAGCTACTCACCCCCTTCTCTCTCTCCCTCCTTCCCCTCCCTCTCCCTCCTTCCCCTCCTCTCTCTCTTTCCCCTTCCCTCTCCCTCCTTCCCCTTCCTCTCCCTCCTTCCCCTCCCTCTCCCTCCTTCCCCCCTTTCTCCCTCCTTCCCTTCCCTCTCCCTCCTTCCCCTCCTTTCTCTCTTTCCCTCTCCCTCCTTCCCCTCCCTCTCCCTCCTTCCCCTCCCTCTCCCTCCTTCCCCCTCTCTCCCTCCTTCCCCCTCTCTCCCTCCTTCCCTTCCCTCTCCCTCCTTTCCCTCCTCTCTCTTTCCCCCTCCCTCTCCCTCCTTCCCTCTCTCCCTCCCTCCTTCCCTTCCTTCCTTTTTTAATTTATTTTCAATTTTGAGATTATTATATAATTTCAATATTTTCCCCTTCCCTTTCCTACCTCCAAACACTCACACATATCAATTCCACTCTCCTTCAAATTCATGGACTCTTTTTTTAAAATTAATTGTTATTGAATATACTCATATTCTTTTTAAAAAGATTTATTTATTTATTTTATGTAGATGAGTACACCATTGCTCTCTTCAGACACACCAGAAGAGGGCATCAGATCCCAGGACAGATGGTTGTCAGCCACAAGGTGGTTGCTGGGAACTGAACTCAGGATCTCTGGAAGAACAGTCGGTGCTCTTTTTTTTTTTTTTTAAATATTTATTTATTATTATATGTGAGGCACACCGTAGCTGTCTTCAGGCACACCAGAAGAGGGCGCCAGATCTCATTACAGATGGTTGTGAGCCACCATGTGGTTGCTTGGATTTTAACTCAAGACCTTCAGAAGAATAGTCAGTGCTCTTAACTGCTGAGCCATCTCTCCAGCCCCCAGTCGGTGCTCTTAACTGCGAATCCATCTCTCTAGCTCCTCATATCCTTAAATAGAACCCACTCAGTCTAAGAGTTTGGCACTGATCTCCTGATTCTCCAAGGAGAATCTACAACTACTAATTTACTAAACCAGCATGATTTTTTTTTTTTTTTTTTTTTTTTTTTTTTTTTTTTTGGTTTTTTCGAGGCAGGGTTTCTCTGTGTAGCCCTGGCTGTCCTGGAACTCACTCTGTCGACTAGGCTGGCCTCGAACTTAGAAATCTGCCTGCCTCTGCCTCCCAGAGTGCTGGGATTACAGGCGTGCGTCACCACCGCCCGGCTACCAGCATGATTCTTAACAGCAATTTATAAGCATGAGTCCTTATACCCATGGGTAAGTGTAGTCTTCACTCGGAAAGGAAACTGCTCTTTGCAACAGACAGAAACCACCACAGAGAACCAAAACCACACAAAATGCAGAGTTGTGGAGCCCAGTCCCAACGGCTACACCAGCTACCTTTCTTATATAGCCTCCAGCCACCTGCTTAGGGATGATACCTCCCACAGTGGACTGGACCCTTCTACATGAATTAGTTTTCAAGATAATATCCTGCAGACACCCATCCCACATCTCCAACATATCTTTAATCAAGGTTCCTCTTCTAGCTAAGTGTGGTGGCACACACCCTTAATCAGGAGTCAGAGGCAGTGTGAAATCTCTGTGAGTTCAAAGCCAACCTGGTCTACAGTGGGTTGCAGAACTGCCAGAGCCAGTAAGACTCTACCTTTAAAACAAAAACAGAAAACAAAACAATAACAACAACAAAAGATGCTGGGGGAGGTGTCCTCGTCTCAGATGTGTCAAGTTGACAACCAAGGTTAGCCATCACTGTGAGAGACTGGGGGGGGGGCAGCTTCAGTCTTCTGCCTGTGGATATCCAGTTTTTCCAGCACTATTCATTGAATAGGCTGTTTTTCTCCACAATGCATGTTTAGACACCTTTGTTAAAGTTTAGGTGATTGTAGCCAAGTGGATCTATTTCTGGTCCCTTTATGTTAATCCATTGGTTTACACATGTCTATATTTGGGCCATTCTTGCTGTGTCTCTGTAGTGTAGTTTGATATCACACACACACACACACACACACACACACACACACACACACACACACAAATATATATATATATATATTGTAGTATTTCTTTCTACTCAGATCACTTGGCTTTTTGGCTTCCCGTGCTTCCACAGTCTGGCTACCAGCATTCGATGCTGCTGTGGTCCCCTACCCCCCTCAGGACCACAGCTTCTGGGCGTTGATCCTGAGGAAGCATTCCCATAGGATTTCACTCAGTGATGCTGGCCTATTCTTAATCACCACTAAGTCCTTAGCTCCAACTGACCAGCATTAATTGTCCCAGCAAAGGTTTCATGACAGTGGTTCTGGACTCTTGTTAATCACAGCCGATTCTTCAGCCCCAGCTAACTAGACACTAGAGATTCTTAATTCAAAATATCACACAAATGGCCGTGATAGTTTTTGTGTCCATCTGAAATGTCACAACCCAGACTTCTCTCGTCTGTATCTCTCTGAAAATTACTGGAAAGCCCAGTAAGCTATGAGCACTCAATGGCTTTTCCAGCCCAAAGTTCTGGAGTTCTTCTACAAGGTGCCCTGAAAACAACGGTCAGACCTGTCTGTCACAGCAATATCCCATGGACCTGGTGCCAATTTCTGACTTAGCTATGGTTTCTATCGGTGTGATAAAACAAACAAACAAGCAAACACTCAAACAACAGCAACAAAAACATGACCCAAAGCAACTTGGAGTGGAAAGCGCTTATTTGGTTTCATATCCGAGTCATGGGTAGATATCCTGAGGGAAGTCACAGCAGAGAGGTAAGCAGAGGCCATGGAGGAATGCTGCTAACTTGCTTCTAATGGAAAACTCAGTCTGCTTTCTTAAAACACAATCCAGGGCCACCCACACAGGAGTGGCATCATCCACAGTGAACTGGGCCCTCCCACATCAAGAAAACGCCCCCACAGACAGGCCAATCAGATAGAGAAATTTTATCACCAATGTTCCATGTTCCAAGATGACGCTGGCTTGTGTCCGGTTGACAAAGCCCTAACAAGTAGCACTTGTTAGGTGAACTTAGCCACTGAGCCATCTCCCGAGCCCCGAGAAGGCCCTCAGTACCACTCCTCTGGTTACAAATGCTGTAATAACAGCAACAGCAACAACACAGAACACAGTGATATGCTCTGTTGGGGAGAGAGGAGGGCCAGGCACTAGCACACCACAAGGTGTGACTCAGGTGGTGGTGCACAGGGAAGTGCGAGTGTGCCCTTTGTGCCTGAGGACACATTCTCAACTCACAACCCTAAAGGTTGAAGGACCACGGGCTGAGGTGACCTTCTGGAACAATCTGCTCACTCGCTCGCTCGCTGCAATCAGTCTGAGAATACTGAAGGTCCAAGGGACATCTGAACACCATCCTTTCAGCAGGGTGTTGCAGACGCTTAGCCAGTTGTGCAATTCTGGAGACACACCCTCTACCCTCAAGGCTCTCAAAGATGCAATAGCTTCTTCCCCTATTCGCACCGCTCTGGGAGCCATTTCCCATCCAGGATTTTAACTACTCCGGCAGGTAAGTTCTGGGGTAGTCTCCAGTCGGCACACCATGCCCGACTCACAGCCTTCAAAACTAATGTGGCCAGCAAAGACCTCTGGTATGCAAAGAAGGGAAGAGAGAGCTAGCAGATGCCTGACACTGGTCCCCCACCCCCACCCACACCCGGCTTTTCCACCCGTCCCCGATCAGGGCTGGTTTATACCTTGGGACCATGGCCAATTTAATCTAGGTTCTCTACTTGTGACTTTTTGGCTTTTAAGGTCCCTTATGATAGGTCAGTTTAAAACAGTACATCCCTTTTCAAAATGGCACCCTGCCACTGCCCTCGAAGTCTCAAGTGGGATTCATCTCCACGGCTGACCTGTGCACTGGAGGAGCCACAGGGTCTGTGCTGGTTGTCTTCTTTTATCAACTTGGCACAGACCAGAGTTACCTGGAAGAGGGAAGAAACCTCATTTGAGGAATTGGCTGGCAGGCATGGTGATGGGGACGTTTTCTTGATTACTGAATGACACATTGGGGCATCTCATCCACTATGGGTGGTGTGATCCATGGGCGTGTGGGTTAAGAACGTGGGATAAGCAAGCCATGGGCAGCCTCTGCCTCCTGATTCCTGCCTTGTTCCTGATTTGGCTTCCATTGACGATGGGTGGGAACCTGAAAAGCAAACAAAGTCTTTGCTCTCTAGGTTTATTTTAATCACGTTGTGTTGTTCCTGCAATAGAAGGCTAACTAGAACAGAGTCCCAAGGAGACAGGGACAGGGTCCTAGATCAGGATATCCCAAAACTCTGACCTCAGGGATCTACTTTTTTTTTAAAGCCAGCCTCACTATCTAAAGCCTTCTTGGAGCTCCCCAAATGTCACCACTGTTTGGGGGACCAAGCCTCCAATACATGACCCTGTGAGACCCTGGTTTGTATTCAAACAATGCCAGTGCCCAGTGCCCAGACATTAACAGAGAATGAAACCTAGAACTGAAGACCCAGAAATGAACCCACACACCTATGGTCACTTGATCCTCGACAAAGGAGCTGAAACCATCCAGTGGAAAAAAGATAGCCTTTTCACCAAATGGTGCTGGTTCAATTGGAGGTCAGCATGCAGAAGAATGCAAATTGATCCATTCTTATCTCCTTGTACTAAGCTCAAGTCCAAGTGGATCAAGGACCTCCACATAAAACCAGACACACTGAAACTAATAGAAAAGAGACTGGGGAAGAACCTGGAGCTCATGGGCACAGGGGGAATTTTCCTAAACAGAACACCAGTAGCTTATGCGCTAAGATCAAGAATTGACAAATGGGACCTCATAAAATTACAAAGTTTCTGTAAGGAAAAGGACACTGTCAATAGGACAAAACAGCAATCAACAAATTGGGAAAAGATCTTTACCAACCCTACATCTGACAGAGGGCTAATGTCCAAGATATACAAAGAACTCAAGAATGAAACTTCAAGGCAGGGATTAATTCAAAGTTATGCAGGCATATGATGCTGCTGCCTCCTTAAAGAGGAAGTGCTGTGGTTTTCACAAGGCCCCTCTAGTTCTCCCAACAATGAGATTAAAAGCTGTCCAGGTCATCGCTGTTCTCTGGCTTCCTGTCCTGCATGCAGTCTCTCCCTTTGGTGCCTGCTTTTATGACAAGGCCAGCTGCCACCTTGTCTTAGATGTTTTGTCTCCAAAGCTGTGGACGAAATAAACATTTCTTTCTTATTCTTCAGATTCAGTTATTTTGGTGTAGTGATGGGTGACTAGTGCCCATCTCAGTGGGAGAGTCGGCCACAGCCTCTGCTCTGTCGTGAGGTCTCAGAGAAGCAGATATTTGGTAGTTGCTTCTTTCCTTCCAACTGGGGGTTAGGACAGTATAGAAGAGATTCCCAGATTCAGCTTTAGTTAGGATGTATGTCCATGTATACTAGTTCAAGCATAGACTCTGAGGGCTATTTTAGTTCTAGTTGTAGGCCCAGGGACTTGAGCTTGAATACAAATAAGTTCAGTTCTTTGGTTCCCGTCTGTAAAAAACAAACCCGTGACCCTGGGGTCTGCTTCGCTAAGCTGTTCTTATGCTAAACCAGTTCACAGGAATCTAGCGCACTGGTATGCTTTAGCCGTTCATATTTAGTTCAGAAGACAGCTTTTATGTTGAGAAGCTGTATTACTTATTAATGATGTTCCTTTTAAAACCATAATTTGGTCCGGTTGTATAAACCATATGCTTAGAGGATGGAGTTGTGGGGAGGGCTGCCTGGCAATCTTAGACGAAGCAGAAATACGAAAGTGGATTCCCCTTCTCTTTATTAAGCAGATAAATGAAAAGGCCCCACTGAGGTACAAAACTCTGTATGGAAATTTGTATTCAAGCTCAAGTCCTTGGGGCTGTCCTGTTCACGTGAGCGGGATCACCCTCACCTCAGAGTTAGAAACAAGCGTTGGGGTTGCTCGGGGCCTGACGGTTCCTTAGGAATGGTCGGAAGAACCACAAGTAAATGTCCTCCTAATCTTAGCCCAGACACCTGTGAGAGCTGCGACTGCAATGCGGGAGCGACACAAAGGAACTCTTTACTTGATCTTGATGTTAGTGGGTTTTGCTTTGGACTTGTGGCTGGCTGATCATATTATTGTCTGTGTCTGATATACAATTGCTTCTGTTCCTTGGGAGATGCTACCTGTTATTTTCATTGTAATTGGGGCAGAAAGTCACTTAAGCAAAGAGGGCTATGGGATTGGTTTTGGCTCATGATTCTGGGGCACAGTCCATCAGAGAGCACGAGGCAGCTGGTCACGCTGCGTCCATCGTCAGGATGTGGAGAGGAGTGAATGAATGCCCAAGCTCAGCGGCTCACGTTGTCCTTTATATTCAGCCCTGAGTCCAGGTTGTAGAATGCTGCAGTCCGCTGTTCAATCCCACCTCAATTACTCTAGTCTAAATAATCTCTCCCAGGCATACTCAAAGATTTGTTTCCATAGTGACTTTAAATCCTATCAGGTTGACAATTAAAACCAGCCACCACAAAGATCTCGCTCATCCCCGGCACAATCGGCCATTTGACGGTCTGTCTTAAGCCAGGCTTCTGGAGGGTTACCTCATAGCCAAACCATAACTTGGTTCGGGATATTGGGCCTGAACTCTGAATCTGCTTTGTTGGAACATGACCTCAAGGAAGCCGCTTAAGCACACACAGCCTAAGCTTCCTTATCTGGAAAATAGGGGTGGTGACCCTTTGCTAGTCACAGTCCTGTCGCTGTGACAAAGCGCCAGAGAAACGACTGGAAGGAGACAGGACTTATCTGGGCACTGGGTTCAGTGGTTTCAGCCCAAGGTTGGCACTTCCATTGTTCTGACCTTCGGTGAAGCACAGCATGTTGCTGGCGAGGGTGTGTAGCACAGGGTGCTGTTCCCAGGGTAGAAGCAGCAGAGAGGAGAAACATAAAGTAGACAGGGCCAAGACAGCTCTTCAAGAGTCACTGCTGGGGACCCACTCCCTCCAACCCAGCCTCATCCCCCATAGTTCCATCACTGTACATGGTGTGTCTGGTTCTTCCGACCATTCCTAAGGAGCCATCAGTCTCTGAGCAACCCCAATGCTTGTTTCTAACTCTGGGGTGAGGGTGACCGATCCCGTGGACAGGACAGCCCCAAGGAGCTTTCCCTTTCTATTTCCATACAGAATTTTGTACTTCAATGGGGGCCTTTTCATTTATCTGCTTAATAAAGAGAAGGGGAATCCATTTTCGTACGTCCCAATAGTCTAGTCAAAATTTGAATCCATCAGTGGATCAATCCATTCATGAAATTGGAGCCCTTCAGACCCAGCCCTTGTCCCCAAACCCACCCCTGAGCACTGTTTGCATGGGAGGCTGGTCCCTCGGGATCTTTTGGCAGAACATTTTATATCTAAACTATGACAGATGCTTTGGTTGGGATGTGACAAGACGCTGAAAGAGTCTCCCCTCGTAAGGACACTCACAATCCCCCAGCCTTGGCCTCTGATGTTTGTTGGGGTTACAGGCATATTTTGTTCCGGGAAATAACTTTGTAAATGGTTGGCAGTACCTAGATTCAGGTTAGCAGGGGATACAGATGGTCTGTGGTGATGAGGAGTGACTTGGTATCCAAGTTAGGGTTTCTATTGCTGTGAGGAGACCCCATGACTGCAGCCCCTTTGATCGGGGCTGGCTTGCTGTTTCGGAGGTTTAGTCCATTATCGCCATGGTGGGAAACATGGCGGCGTGCAGGCAGACCCGGGGCTGGAGAGGGAGCTGAGTGTGATACATTGGGATCAGCAGGCATCAGGAGGCGAGCATAGTCACTAGGCCTGGCTTGAGTGTCTGAGATCCCAAAGCCCACCTGTCTCGCGACACACTTCCTCCAACAAGGCCACATCTCCTGACAGTGCCACTACCTAAGGGCCCGTGGGGGCCATTTTTATTCAAACCACTGCACCTGGGCAGTGTTCCCACCAAGAACGAGGCACTCCCTCCAGCTGCCACCATATTGGCTTCACCTAATGTCCTCATTCCCGAAGGAGAGTGCACCTGCTATGTCCTCCAGCCTCCCTTTGGGTCTAGATGAGCTTGCGGAGCACATGGCTCTAGACATTCCTTCCTGCTTCTTTCTCTAAGGCAGAGGTCTCCCAGGACATCACCAGTCCTAGGAGAAGCACCTTACACAAGAACCCAGCGCATGGACAGCACTTACCCCTGGCCCCTTGGGAATTGCGGATGTCCAGAGTCACCACCTTAGTGGTGACTCCAGGGACAGCTGAGGCAGGAACTCTGCTTCTTGCTAATGCTTCATGCTGAGTCTCAGAGACATTTTGTTTTTATTGTATTTTGGCCCCAGGGGGCTCCTGTAGAGAGTTTGATACATAGGAGGCACCTGTGCTCTGGAGATACTGTATACTTTTACAGCAATTTTGATGAGTCTCAGGTTTTGACAAAGGCTGGTTTAGTCTGCTCTGTGCTTTACTGGAGCATTGCACTGTGCCCTCTGCCGTGTCTCTCAAAGGAGGCTTCATCACTATCCTTGTTTACAGACTAGGTTTCCTGTGTTTTCTGAGGCAGTGTGGTGATGAGGAGGGTGGACTCGTATTGGTCTTCGTGAATCTCTCCATTAGCTGTGTGATCTCAGGAAAGTTACTCAACCTCCCTGCTCCTCACGTGTACCCACCGGTAAAAGAGTGGAATTGTTCCGCGCAGTGTAAGCGCTACCATTTTAGTTCTTGTTCCTTAAACCAGAACAAAGCTGACTTGGTTTTAAATTCCATTCACCGAACTCCCTGGAATGCGTGGCACTGGCCAAGGTGCTGAAGATGCTATTCCGAACAAACCATTTCGCCTCTCTTCACCAAGCTTAAAAATCCTCCTAGTGCGAGGAGACAAGGCACCAACCCATTTGATCACAGTAATGTAAAAGAATCCCAGTCCGGTGCGGGGACAGCACCTGCTCGGTTACAGGGAAGAGACTGTCTCTCTCGGGAGGCTTCTGAGCTGACCAGGGAGTGGGGGTGGGGGGATGAAGGTTGAGTATGGACAGAACAATCTGGGCAGAGGAAGCAGGGATGTTCCTGATGCAGATGGCCCCAGCGAATTAAGATGACACGTGGGTCCCAAAAAGGCCCGGATTGAAAAACTGGAGGTTAGAGTGGGGCTGATCATTCAGGTCCTTGGTAGATAGTAGAGCAGATTTTTATCTCCATCTTGGAACAAAAAGGACATTTCTCTGGGAAGTAACAATCATTACAGCTGTTTGTAAATATTATCATGACTACAGTCAAGGGACTTATTGGTGGGTGGCCAGAGGGGGTCCTTCTGAGCAGGCTGGTTACAGCCAAGGTGTATTATCTAGAGAGGGGCCTGTGGTGGTGAGGGAATGTGTCTCATTTGAATCCTGACGAGAATAGACCAGATTCTGAAGACTCAGCAGAATAATGTAAAATCGCATCAATAATATATCAACTTCATGTTGAAACGACGGTTTGGGAGATATACAGGCTTAAAATACATTTTAAATCAATCTTCTAGTTTCTTTGCATGGAGAAAAAAAAGTGGCAACATGACCATTGTAGTTGCATGTGGGATTGTTGTTCGTGGTTCTGCCTACAGTGAGAAGACCCAGGACTCAGCCCTGGGCGAAGACAGCAGTTAGACCTGTCAAACCCCTGTGTTTGCCAGCACCTTACCTTCTGTCAGGGGCCTAGTGGGGAAGACAGAAGTGGAAATCCCTGAGCGAGATATGTTTGTGAGAAAGGGGGTGGGGACAGTATCTAGCACTACTCCTTCCGCTGCTCACTAGAGCTGCTTAAAACCTGCACAGGGTCGGCGCGGGGAGCGTTGGGGGGGGGGCAGGAGGAAGCAGGCTGTTTCATAATAACTTCTCCAAGTCTCGAACACCGGTGTTCAAAACTGTCCTTAGCATCCCGTGGGATAGGGAAGGAGCGGCACCCAGACTGAAAGGGCAATGTTCATAGGTCGGGGCCTCAGTTTCCCCGCCTGTCACATGACTGAGTGGTGAAATGGGCTTAAGCCGTTTTCCATTCCCACAGTCTACGTTGGTAGCTGCGTGACCCCAACCGGTAAGGTTCTTTACAGCAGCTCAACACCGGTCCAGACCACAGTACCTATGGAGTGTGGGGGAGAGACCTGGTATTGCAGGGTGGGCGGTCCCTGTTAAGGAAACCCAGTCCCACTCCAGTCCAAAACCAGCGAAAAGAAAAAGAATGGACTTGACGCTGGACTCGTTTTCTAAGTATAATTGGTAAAGATGCAAGGGAAAGGCCCACTTGGTTTGACCAGGGCAGATCAAGCTCTCCTCCAGGAGCCGCGGCCCTTCCCGGAGGGCGGCCCGGGCTCGGCTCGGCGCTAGCGGAGTCCGTGCCGCAGCGGCGCCCGGGTCCCACGCTCCGCAGCTCGGCCGGGCGATGCTGGCATTTCCTCCACCGTCAGGCACACCGGTCCGCAGGGTCGCCGGGCCCGGGCGGAGCGGTCCCGCTTTGTTCCCGTCGCCTCCCCCGAAGACGCCCCGCGATCCCCCACCCCGGGACCCCGCTGCAGTGGGGACCCGGCCCCGGCTCGCAGAGCCCCGCGCCCAGCCTGGTGGGGCGGCCGCGCCGAACTGCCCCCCGCTCCTCCCGCGAGCCCGCGAGTCCGCCCTCCGCGGCCCGCGCCGCAGTACGAGCCTCCTCCCTCCCGCCCCCCGCGCCGCCGCCGCCGCAGGAGAGGGGGGGCCCGGGCGGGCGGGCGAGCGGGCGGGCGCGGCGAGGGCGCGCGGCGAGCCCAGAGCCGGTGCGGGGCGCGGGCGAGCGAGCTCCGGCCGCGGCGGGAGGCGCCACCCCGGGGCTCGGCTAGCCGCGCGCCGGCCTCTCCTCGCCCTCCGCCCCGCGCCCCGGCCCCCGGGCGCCGCAGCAGCCTTCGCCTCCGCCGGGGAGAAGCTCGCGCCCTGCGCAGCTGAGAGAGCCGGCTCTCTCCCCGGGAGGGTGTCGTCGCCGCCGGCTCGCAGAGGGCGCGGGCCCGGGAGGCGGGGACCGAGCGCCGCGACCCGCCATGGCTCAGGCGGCCAAACAGCTGAAGAAAATCAAAGACATAGAGGCGCAGGCCCTCCAGGAGCAGAAGGAGAAGGAAGAATCCAACAGGAAGCGGCGGAACCGCTCCCGTGACCGCAAGAAGAAGGTAAGGGGGCGGCGGCGGCGGCCCCGCACCGAGGCGCCCGGAGTAGCTGCGGGAAGGCGATCGGCCGCGCTCGGCCCCGCACCGAGGCGCCCGGAGTAGCTGCGGGAAGGCGATCGGCCGCGCTCGGGCTGACCCCGCGGGAGCGGCAGTGGGGGAGGCGGACAGGGCGCGCGGCGAGCGGCCCCCGGGTCTCCGGCGAGGCGCCCCGAGACTCATTTCAGCACCTTGAACAGAGGCCCGCGCTCTGGAGGAACTTTTGCCGCCTCTGGGGTGGCGGAGCGGGGAAGGGGCTGCCCCGCGGGGCGCAGGGCTGCTAGCCTGGCTTTCTCTGGGAGCTGCTTTGGGTGAACAGGGCAGGCGTTCCAGAGGTGGTACTGTCTGTCCGCTCCTGCTCAGGTGACTAGTGAGTTCTCCTGCGCCGCCGGAGAACATCTTCCCCCAGGATCTCTCAGGACAGAACTGGGATGACTGCCCTTCCCGAGCCCTTCCTGACCCTGTGGGTCCGCGGGTGGACCTGGAAGACGAAACTCACCCCTTGGGCATTTGGCAACATTTTATGTTAAGGTCATTCCAGAGGAGTCACTGGTGGCAGGGAAGAGGAATTCCCTTAGAAGCCTCGCTGGGGCTTTTCCAGCCTGACCCAAGGCCTGGTTAGAGGGTCATCATGGAACAAGGGTCTGTGCTGAGACAGCCCAGGGATCCAGACCCCTGAAAGCAACTGTTGCTATTTGCGGTCTTTCTTTCAGATCACATCAGGGTAAGAACCACCTTAGTTTAGACCCCTGGTCTAATTACAAGCACTTGGATGTCCACAGGGACTAAGCAGGGCACTCTCCTGCCAGCTAGAGCTTCAGGGATGCACAGGCTAGGAGAATGTGGGTGGAATTCTGGGAGTTCAAGGTAGAGCTGGACCCTAGCTTCGGAGAGCCATTTTAACCTGGAGAAGTTGATGTGGGCCTGCAGGAAAGTCCCCTGGCCAGAGGATTTGGGTTCATGGAGTTTCTCCACAGAGACACTTGCCCTTGCTTAGGAAAGACTCCCTTCCTGAAACTGACTCGTTCTGAGAAGGAAATATGGAAGCTGCGGTTGACAGCAGTGTAGCGGACAGTTGACTTCGCAGTAGGTGGCAGGACTGATAGGGCTCTTTTCCTGGAGATGACAGTGGGAAGGCTGAGATATTCTCTGACTCTTAACCAAAGGAATCACCGTGTTAGGTGTCCCTTACACCCCTGAAAAATACTATCGTGTCTCCTCACCCTCCCTCGCTGTCCCTTCTCCCCCTGCCCCAATATTGGCATCTTGTATGTAAATAGTAATTTCAATATGACACACTCCTTAAGCAGGAGGTCTTTCCCAAACCAACAGTGAATCAGATTTTGGGCTGGTGCCACTTATAGGGAGAATGCCACATTAGGGTCTCAGATGCCAATCCCGTAGGTTAGACAAGGAAGTCTCCTAAGAGACCTAGCACATCTCCACGTTCTCAGCAATGGTGCCGGGCCTCTGTATTTCCATCCCTGTTCTTGATCTTGGAGGAAAACTCAATTCCACATTCTCATCTCATTTCTTGCCCGGAACCTTCTCTTCATATTCCAGAGATCACAGTTCAACTAACAGTAAAAACAAAACTCTCTTTAATTTCATTTCTTCTTAACTGACCACATGCGATGTGTGTCTATGAAACAGTGATTTGGAGACTCAATCTATGTCTTGAATCTTTGTCTTTACATTCTTGGTAAACTTTGCTCCATGTTTTAGTCCTGGGTGATCATAGGTTCTCCGTCCCTGGATTGCGTTGTTTTGACTTACTAGCTGGTCACAGCATACTGCGTCAGTAGATATTCGGAAATCTTCCATACAGATTTCCATGGTTTTCTGCAGTGTCCTGAGAGGCTATGATTGGTACGACAACCAGGAAGTTTTAATCCAAACTGATAGCGATGATGTGAGCTCCCAGGGTATATTGTTTATTGGGGGACACATTATGGGGGTTTTGGGGGTGCTTTGTATTTCACGGTGATTGTGGGGTGTTCTGGATGGTCACATAGGGTAATATAGCTAACATCTCCAGCCAAATATAAAACTACAAGAAAGTGGAACGACCCTAGAAGAAAAGTAGAGGGACAAAAGGCAACACAGAAAGGAGCGTTTATCTGTTTGTTTCCATTTAGTGAAGGATGCTGCCTATCAGACCCAGGGCCTGTGCATGCTAAGCCGGTGCTCTGCCACTGAGCTACAGAGGGGTCCAAAGGAGGATCTAGAGAAAGTTCCCCTGTATCTATGCTAAGCAGTGGTCTGAGCACCGACTGAAGGGTCATATAAGGTGAGGTCTAAATCTAGTGTTTACTAGAGAAGGAATGTCTGGAGATATATAACATATTAAAACCACGCAGTGGGGGATGCTCTAGCTGGTCTCACAGATGACCCAGGGACTCTGGACCCATCTCCCTTGTCTTCGATAAGCACAGAAAAAGAACTTCCTACCTGCAAATAGACACAGTACTACAGAGGCATGGCAATTTATGGCAATGGGTTCCCAAGCCAAGGACACTCTGAATTTACTAGAAGGAAAGAAAGGTGTCAGTCTCCGGTAACTGCTTAACTGGGGCTGACTGAGCACAACCGCATTCCTCCCATCTGTAGGAAGAACCGTGGTGGTTGTAACCTGAACAGTGGTTGCAGCGTTTGCAGTTATGATACTGTGTGGGAAGGTGCTTGCTAAGGGTGCTGTGCATCAGGGGTGGAGGCTGAGGTTGTGACGCACTGACTGACTGACTGACAGACATAGGAACCTCGGTACAGAGACTGGAGCTCAGCTCGGGAGCTCTGAAAGCGCTTCATTCAGTTTTCTGGTTAAGTAGCAACATCCTCACCAAGCCCTCGCTGCTCCGAGCTGTAGCTAATTATATCTTATTGTTTTTTTAAAAAGGAAGGCACAGCATTGATGACATTTACTGTTATGTACAGTGCAAAGGACTAAAGCCGCGAGGCCTGTGTAAAGCATTTGCGTTAAAAAGGACAGTTTCCTAGGGCTACGAAGATGAGGATTTGTGTGCTTTTTATGCTTACCTAGAGCTTGAGGCTGGGTTGGGGGTGGGGGAGGACATGGAGGTTGGAGAAAAAAATGAGGCAGAGGACTGACGAGGGGTAGAACTCAAGGTAGCAACAGGGCATGTGGCTGGGTGGGAGACAGAACTACTGTCAGGGGTCCTAAGCCGTCTACATCAATACCTGTGAGCGCCCTGGGTAGCCCTGACTGGGTTCTCTCCTTGACCTTCATTCTGCCCACCTACCTCATCCTAGACGCAGGGAAAGATGATTGGGCACCCAGCACCCAGCTCAGTACTTTATACACAAGGGGCAGGCAGTGGATGTCTGTAGAGCTCACAGTTGAATGAGTGAATTACGTTTTGTTTCTGCTGGCCTCGGCTCCGTCTTGGCCGCGGCATGCATTCAGGTGGAGATGACACTCTTTGGCTATCTTCCGGGGGCGTATCGGAAGGGAGCCTTGTGCATCATTTCCAAGCCATCTGCACAGCCATAGAAACCTCAGGCAGGCAGGGGGACCACCCGATCTTTGGGTGCAGTGTCCTGCTGGCGGGCTTGTAGTTATTCCTCGCAGGGTGTCCACACGACAAGTAGTTTTAGCTGTTTGGAACATCAGTTTCTGAGCAGGGTCTCAAGGAGACAAAGCCTTCTGGGTAGACAGTGGAAAGGCACAGGCAGCAAAAAAAAACCCCAAAAGTTTAGGAGTGGGAGGGGCTCCTGCCCTGGCTGCAGGCACACGGGCTGCTCAGTCTCCTCCTTTGCTCAAGTTCTGGGTGATGGAGAAGGTGGGGTAGCTGGTGGGATATAGTGGGGTATAGCATATGTATATGGTGGGTATTTAGTGGGGTATATAGCAGGGATATAGCACCTGCTTAAGTGTGGGGTAGTTGGTGGGATATGTGTGTGTGTGTGTGTGTGTGTGTGTTATAGTGGGTAGACTGTGGGATATAGTGGAGCAGTATTGAAGACAGAAAGCTAGGCTGAAGTCCTTCTGGCCCAGGACTCCCATTTGCCAAGAGCTCTAAGTTTAAACTTCTGTTATCTCCAAATGGGTTTAAAAACTCCACCCAAAGACTGAGTTGAAGGGCTCAGAGAACGCTGTTCCTTTTGTCTTCAAGCCTGGGCCCTGTGGCTAAGCCAGCTTTCTAGCACATGCTGTAGTGAGTTGATATTTGTGTGTGAAGTCCCAATTTAGTTTTTGAATTGCATAATTCATGGGCTGCATGCGAATTATTAAAAGCATCGATCTGTTAATAATTGCAGGACTTTAGAGCATATCCCCACTTTGGTAACTGTGCTTTGACATTCAGCTGTAGCACATGGAGGACCTCAGGAAACAGGAAGCAACCCTTCCTGCTCTGGCTGTGAAAGGCACTGGCTGGGCCTGAAGACAGGATTTTCCCAGCTTCCCTCAAGCCCAGTTGCCGACCCAGCCCTTCCTTCCCTGCAGTAAGGTGTACCTTGGGGGTCATTTTCACTTCCCAGACATAAGCTAGAGCAGCCTAGCAGACAGAGAGACTGCCTGTGTGTATACCCAGTGCTCTGGGTTTTTCAGGTCGCACTGTCCCCACAGCTAGATGAGGCAGAAGCTGAAATCTGGCCAGATTGTGGACCTCCTTAGGAAGGCATGTGAGTTTGTAGCTTGCTCCCAAACTTTTGTCTTCTTCACCCCAGTGAAGGCTGCTTGCTTAGCAGTTTTGCTTTGGGCTTCTCCTCAAGGACAAGATGTTAAATTTGCCTTTGTTTCTTGTGTTTTAATCAACATGTGAGGGTTGTGCACGTTAGAGGTTAGAGTTACTCAGTACTATACAGGGTGGTTACTGAACTTTATACCAGAAATGTTTGTAAGGTCCATGTATTGAGAATGTGACCCCAGGCCACGTGCTCCAGTCAATTGTTGGGACATTTTTGAGGTAGACCCTCATGGGAAGTCTTCCGGGTACTTAGGAATTTAGTCTAGAAGTGCACTGTGGGAACTCAGCCTAGAAGTGCACTGTGGGAACTCAGCTTAGAAGTGCATTGTGGGAACTCAGCCTAGAAGTGCATTGTGGGAATTTAGCCTCTTCAGACTCTTCCTCTCTCTTGTGCCTCAGTGGTAAAGTGAGGGGGTTGGCTTTGTCAAGTTTCCCCACTGTCACACCGTCATCTCCTTACAGGCTCTAGAGCAATGGGACCAAGCATTCACAGACTGACACCTCCAAAACCGTGAGCCAATAAACAGGCCTTTCTTCCTGATAAGTGATTACCTCAGGTATTTGCTAAAGTGATGGGTATCTGATAGCCCAGAGCTAATTAATTGTTTTAAAATTAAACTCTCTGGCCAAACCTCAGTGTGAAATGTTGATGTTCATCTGGGAAGGCCGGCGCAATACTGTCTTAGTGCTAGACAGTATGAGAAATAGGTGCTTTAAATCACATCTGCATTTCATTTTCTGGAAAGAAATGACCTTCCTGTTTGGAATAGGCTTATTATCAGGGGTCTACTCAATCACCTGCAGTGGCAGCGTTTGTATTGTGAGCCGGGCTTGGATATTTCAGGCTTTGTGAAAGCCTAGTACTGTGTAGAGGTGTTCAGCCACAGGTAACATCAAAGTGGTTTCTGGTTTTCCTGAGAATAGTCACGACCAACGTCATGGCCAACGGCTCTAGGGTTTAGAACATATAGAAGAGGAGACATGTCGGATTATGGGTCTACTGGATAGAGAATCTGGATTTTAGGAGCACAAAGCATAACATATTCTCTAGGAAAGAAAACCTGCGTTGTAGTTGTCAAGCCAAGGCAGATAATATTTTGGAATTCTTTTCTTATGAAGTTCTAATATGACTAGATCCTTTGCCTCTGAAAAATTACTCTTCTGTTGTTGTTTGTTGTTATTGTTGTTGTTGTTGTTGTTGAGGGAAGACTGAGGAAAACCAAAGCTGAATGTAGCTGCCCTTCTTCAAAATGAAAGGATTACAAATTAGAGGTTTAGCCCAGAGCCACTGAGCTCTGGTTACAGCTGCCTCGTGAGTATTCAACGGCTTCCACAATGTCTTAGACAGCCTCTTTGGTGGCTGGGAACTCCTCGCTGAGAGCCCAGAGGGAGGAGTAGGTAAAGACTGAGTGCTCAGAGTCTGCTTTCCTTGTGGTTAGTCTGTCTCGAAAAATGGCTATTTCCATCCAACTTTCTGATTCAGAGATCTCTGCCTGCACACACTCAGCATCTGTGCCATACAATCATTTAATAGCGTGCTCAAGTGTGTAAATGCACAGTGGTGGCACTCTGCTGTCATCTCCTCCTCTGTCCCATTCTCTCGAGAGCCTTTGCATTTTACAAGGAATGTACCGAGCAAGACTTCCAAGGTCGATTGGAACTGGCTGAAGTGGGTAAGAGCTGACCTTGGCACATTGAACAGTCTATAGGTGATGATCCTCAAGCCAGCCTGGCAACACGATGCTAGTCTTGGAAAAACAATGTGTGGTGGAGGCTCCCTGGGGTTAGGGAGGTGGCTTCTCTGGACTGGTAGGGGTCCTGCAGCTGTGCGGGACAGAGCATGTAGTGGTGCAAGTAGCATGTGTGTCAGTGAGAAAGTGGATCCTTGGTGAAGAGGTGGTGGGAACAGTTGGCTCAGCAAGGGTAGCCAGCACCGCAGACTGGAGAAGGTCCAGTCAGGACAGAGGAGGCCCTGAGGTAGAGAAGGTTACTCCAATCTGAGGTAAGCAAGACGCAGAGAAAACACTCATGTCCAGAGCTGGGATAGCAGGTAGGGACCAAACACTAATTAAGAGCTAGAGTTATTTGTTGAGTGGAGAGCCCTGTGTGAGCAATGGAGGGGGTGGTCCCAGGCAGCTCCAAGTTCCCTAGGACTGTGTTAGCTAGCACACTTGCATTTACATTGACGTACAAAAGTGGGTGATACAGATGTGTGCACTTGTGGGATTCAGTGGGTCTCTGCCACTAACAGGGAGGGACCCGTCTCTGACTTGGTGTTGAGTAGGTAGTTGGTGGCATGTGTCACTGAGCGGAGCAATGGAGAAGACAGGTGCTTTCCCAGAAGTATGCCCTTAAGTAGCTTCTTGGCAGAGGGAGAGAACATATGGGAGTATGTGAAATATGTGTGGGGTCTATCCAACCCTGTGCCCTCTAGCAGGCTGGCGAGGTAGACATTCTGAGTACTTTAAATATGGCACATATGGTTGAGCTAAAGAATGTTACTGGAGGGCATCATCCCAGTGGTGGGCTAGAGAGGGCAAGGCTCTCTCTCCCTCTCTCTCCCTTTCCCCCTTCTCTTTCCTCCCTCTCTCTTCCCCTCCCTCCCTCTCTTCCTTCCTCTCCCTCTCTCTCCCCTTCTCTCTCCCACTTCCCCTCCCCCTCTCTCCCTCCATCTCCCTCCCTGAACTCTCTCTCCCCCTCTCTCCCACTTCCCCTCCCCCTCTCTCCCTCCATCTCCTTCCCCCAACTCTCTCTCTCTCTCTCTCTCTCTCTCTCTCTCTCTCTCTCTCTCTCTCTGTATGGTACGTTATCAGGAATTAAGCCCAAGGCTTTGTATATGCTATACAAACTTACTACCAGTGGGCTATGTCCCTAGCATTTTTAAGAAGTTTCTGTTTTGAGATGGTGTTTTGGGTTAGATTAGTGACTTTGAGTAAATTGCTCACTGCACAAGCGTGAGGGCCTCAGTTGGATCTCCAGCACCACAAAAGATTTGGGTTCAGTGCTGTGTGCCTGTAACTACGGCCTGGGAGGAGGGGTAGATTCCCAAATCTTGCCTGTCAAGTCAGTTAATGAACTCCAGGTTCTGTGGTGGACCTTCTCTCAAAGGACAAGCTGGACAAGGAAGAGGAAGACATTCAGCAGGGAACTCCGGCCTCCACATGAGCAGGCATGGTTCACACCACATCCCCATCCCTAAAGATGGGGCAGGGTCTTGTTAGACTCCTGCCCAGGCATACCTCCAATGCCTCTTCTTCTGGCTTGGGGCTGGACATATCTGCCACCACATCCTGTCCAACTTACTTTTGAAAAAGGGACTATCACACAATCACCCAGTGGACAGTGTGCTATGCATTTTTCTAAAAAATGCTTTAGGGAGACAGAATGTTTCTGTGTTACTCAGGCTGGTCTTGAAAACCTGGACTCAAGAATCCTCACGCCTTAGCCTTCTGAGTACTGGCAGGGTAAGCATACATCACCACTCTTGGCAACACTGATACTCTTTGATGTGCGTTTCCAGGTGATTTAAGTTTTCCTTTCGACTCTCCTCTGTACTCACACAATTAAAAAAATGCAGATAATTTATGCACAGAAGGAAAAGAAAAAGACAAAGGCTGCCCTGCCTGACAATGAGGACATCTGGGCAGTCCTCTGGGGCACATCTGGGCAGTCCTCTGGGGCACATCTGGGCAGTCCTCTGGGGAGGAACGCTGGGTCTGAGAGATGATGTCACACTCAATTAAGAGTCCCAAGGTGATATGAACTAGAGCCAAGTGGGTGGCAGTGTCCTGGCTCAACGTGGAGCTGGGCCATGGTCCTTGTGACATCTGGGCATGGAAAGAATCCATTGTAAACTAACATGGAAACAGCTGTGGGCTTCTTACTGCTCATACCGCACGCACTCTGCATCCAGGGAGAGCTTCTAAACATGCAAATCAATTTTGCTCCCTCCTTGAAACCTTCCTTGGCCTCCTCATTCCCTGAGATGAAGTCTCAGCTTTACTACCCCCTTGGTCTGTTGTGTGTCTTCTACGCTGTCATCTCTGAGATGAACTGTGAGCATCTTCAAGACCTTAAGGATGAAGGCTTTCACTTGCTGCTGGAACTCCCGGCATCTAAACCCTTGGCTTCCTACGCTAACATAAACTCTTCCGCTAGAGTTCAATTTCAACCTTGCCTTCCGAGTCCAAATGGCCACCAGATAAAGCTATCCTGCCTGCAACATGCCCAGATGTCTGTGAGTAAGGTCGCTGGAACATCACAAGGACTTTAGGGTTGTGTCAGGAGGTTTACTATGTGTTAGGTACCAAGGATGTAGGAAGCACTCGATAATTTCAGGTCCATTACCTGGTTCCCATTTCCCCTCCCGCTCCCACCCTAGGCAATCTAAAACCCCAACAGTGGCACGAACAGGCTGTGGGTATGAGTGACAAAGAGAACCTCATGTCTCATTAGGTAATTTCAGAAAACATAGCAATCGGAGTTTTCTTCTTTAGCCCCCCCCCCCAAAAGACTTAAAACATGAAAATTTAGACCCCACATGTATATACTTTAAATATTACAAGTTCTTTTCCAGAGATAGCTATGAAGGTCTTATTTAGTAGTGCCAGAGTTTTGTTAAAGGAACCAGGAAAGACTGGGGATGTGTGAATCCGACCCAAAGAATCAGAAACAGATTAAGTCAGAATAGCTTTGGAGCCTGAACTGACTGCAGGGATGGCATTAGATTTGCAGACATAGCCTTTTCCCTTACCATGGATATTAGCAAATCTATTTAGAGCTAGCTATTCAGAGAGCTATGTTGCTTTCTACCATTGACCCTGGAAACTAGAGCGCGTCTGCTCTGAGGTCACGTGGTGCTGCCTGGGGAGGGAGGGTAGATCTGATAGATGTGGGATGAATCCCACCATCGGTGTCCTCTAAGCGGGGCTGGGGCCCAGCGCCTACTGCTCACGTGTGGCTCTTGGGAGCCATGATGCTACTACTGAATTCTGGAGGGAGAACACTTTTCTTTCTGCTTTAGGTTGAGCAAACCATCGATGAAGTATCTTTTAAATATAAATAAATAAATACATATATATATATATATATACACACATATGTGGATACTTATATATATGGATACATGGATATATGGATACATATATACATATTTATATATGGATGTATGATACATATATATGGATACTTATATATATGGATACATGGATATATGGATACATATATACATATTTATATATGGATGTATGATATATATATATATATGGATACTTATATATATATGGATACATGGATATATAGATACATATATACATATTTATATATGGATATATGATACATATATATGGATACTTATATATATGGATTCATGGATATATGGATACATATATACATATTTATATATGGATGTATGATACATATATATGGATACTTATATATATGGATACATGGATATATGGATACACACACATATATATTCATATACATCTTCTTCCTTATTTCACACATAATGGACTTTTAACTTCATGCTGAACACAGCTGAGTTTGGAGGACAAACTACACACAACATGAAATAAATGTATAAATCCATTATCTGTTCGTTTGTCTTGTATAAGGATAGGGATGGAATCCAGGGCTTCCCTCACGCTAGCTGAGTGCGTTACCACTGAACACAGCCTAGCCCCTAATTTTAGCACTTCAGACCCAAATGTCAACATTGAAGGAAACTGCTGAGTGCAGTGTGTACGAGGGCCAGCCGTACCACCGACTGGCTCATGAAGAACTTTGATAACAGTCAGGATGGAGAGGGAGATGACTCACAGGAAAGGAACCAGCTGTGCAAGAGTGATGACCTGGATTCGATCACTAGAGACCAAATCAAAGTGGAAGAAGAGAACAAAGCCATCCCCCGACCTTCATACGCACACAGTGGCACACGCGCTTACACTTACAGTGCACGCACCATAGTAATGCAGAGTTTTAAAGGACTTCCTGCACTCTGACGTCAATTGCCCCATTTCCAAGACGCTTTGTTGCTCTTGCCTGCCCAACCCAGTATTTCTTCATGTCACCAGAGTGATGTTACAAATATTTTATTTCATGTGTAGGGCAAGTATGTCTGTGTACCACTTGTGGGCCTGGTGGCTATGGAGGTCAAAAGAGGGTGTCAGAAACCCCGGGCTGGAGTTACGGATGGTTGTGAGCCACCATGTGGGTGCTGGGAATTGAACTTGGGTCCTCTGGAAGAGCAGCCAGTGCTCTTAACCTCTAAGCCATCTCTCCAGCCCCTAGAGTCACTTTTATAGAAACATTAAACCAATGGCCATTCACCTTCACTTGCCCCTTCATTGCTCCCCATGGCCTCTGAGGCAGGAGCAAACTCTCTCCACGGCTTGCAGGCCACTCATTAGCACAGCTGTCAGGCTGCTCTGCAGTCCACAGGGCTGTTCGTTGGAACTCGGTTTTCTTCCCATTGCCCCATGTCATAGTCCAGCTGTATAGGACTGCAGACTCTAAGGTAGACAGATGGATGTTCAAATTACCCTAGGGTTCTGGTTTTTCATATTTTGTCTCCAGCCTGTGCACTGCCTGACTCTCCATGATGCTGCCATGAGCAGGTAAGGAGATGGTGGGGCTGACTGGGCACCTGCCGCCGTGGGGCTGCTGGAAGGTTGTGCTCACACTTGGCAGGTTAAGTCCTTTGAGTGAGTATGTGTTTCTGCAGTGAGTGTCTCTGCAGACCCTGCTGCTGCACAACCTGTGTGCTTAGGCGTCCTGTATCTCTGTGAGCCTTATTCATGAGAGATGAGACGCTGCCTCTTCCTCCTCTTCCTTCTCTTCCTTTTCTTCTTTCTCCTCTCTCTCTTCCTCCTCTTCCTTTTCCTCTCCCTCCTCCTCTTCTCCCTCCTTCTCCTCCTACTCTCTCTCTCCTTCTCCTCTCCTCTTCTTTTTCCTCTTCTTCTTCCTCCTCTTCTTTCTCCTCTCTCCTCCTCTCTTTCCTCCTCTTCTTCCTCTCTCTCCTCCTCTTCCTTTCCTCTTCCTCATCCTCCCCTCTTCCTCCTCTCCTCCTTTTCTTCTTCCTCATCCCCTCTTCTCTGAGAAGGTGAAACACTTGCCACAGGTGTAGACGGAGGAGTGCAGGAGCCTGACAGCCTACTGTTCACAGTGCAGTGTGACTGACTCTGTGACGTGCCAGTTGTCTCTGACAAGCTCTCAAGGTCTTGTGCAGCCAACAGGAGTGTAGGAAATTCTTATTCTGGAAGGAAGAGGGTTGAATATCTGTGGCTACCCCTCTTTTTTTTTTTTCCTAGAAAGCAAATTTGGCACTCTATGGCGTATGTATTTGTAGTTTTCCAGTCAGAGCTGGTGTCTGAAGAAACAGACTTTTAGTGGCCTCACTAGGTTTTTTTTTTGTACTATCACCTGGTATAATTAACTTCCAGATAGAAAAAGATTTATTTTGGCTTACAATTTTGGAGGCTTAAGGCCACACTTGGGTAGTCATATTGCTTTTAGACCTCTGATTGAGATGCCATATGGTAAGGACAGAGAGTCCATGCTGGAGACCTACTTAAATCACAGAAGGCTGGAGTCCCAGAGTGCCGCTTAGAGGCATATTCCCAAAGGCCTTTGCGCTTTTCTTAGGCCCTACCATACCTTCCAGTGGTGACATCCTGGGGACCAAGCCTTTAACACACAAGTTTTTGGGGACACTAAACATCTAAACCAGAGTGGAGGCAAACTTATTTATTGGGGGCAAATTTTAATCTTTTTACTTTTTATGTTTTCTGTAATTCTGGTTTTTGTTTATTTGTTTGTTTCGATTTTGCAATATTGGGGCTGGAACCCTGAGCCTCACACACGCTAGGTCAGCATCCCGTCTCTGATCTGTGTCTCCGGAGTCTGACACATGCTAGGTCAGCATCCCGTCTCTGATCTGTGTCTCCGGAGTCTGACACATGCTAGGTCAGCATCCCGTCTCTGATCTGTGTCTCTGGAGTCTGACACATGCTAGGTCAGCATCCCGTCTCTGATCTGTGTCTCCGGAGTCTGACACATGCTAGGTCAGCATCCCGTCTCTGATCTGTGTCTCCGGAGTCTGACACATGCTAGGTCAGCATCCCGTCTCTGATCTGTGTCTCTGGAGTCTGACACATGCTAGGTCAGCATCCCGTCTCTGATCTGTGTCTCCGGAGTCTGATACATGCTAGGTCAGCATCCTGTCTCTGATCTGTGTCTCCAGAGTCTGATACATGCTAGGTCAGCATCCCGTCTCTGATCGGTGTCTCTGGAGTCTGGCGCATGCTAAGTCAGCATCCTATGATCGATCCGTGTTTCCAGAGCATCTTGGACATTTGAGACGGGGCCTGGCCTTGAGCTCATTCCTCTACCCTCAACCCCCCTAGTACTAGGTTTCCATGTGTGCCCCTGCAATTACTCTGCCACGGAATTCTTTTGGAGTCAGTCTCTGACCCGGGGGCGTCTCCACCATTCTCAAGTGCACTGCTTCCTTGTCTTCATGAAGGCACAAGTGCTAAAATCCTTCCATAGTAACCGTTCTGTAGGTTGGGGAAGAGAGGCGATGGCTTGGTTGGAGCTGTCATCAACTGGAAACTCTTTGTAGTTGTGTTTTGGGAGATAAATACTGGGATGCCCTATCTCTGGGAGCCCTGGGGAGCAAGGTGCACAGGAACCTACATCAGAGCCCAAGGGTCCCCACATGTCTTCTGAGGCACTGTGCAATCGTTCCTCCTTGTATCTTTGCAGGGATCAGAGAGACAGGCTTCTATTCCACAGAGAGGATACTAAGCGTACTTCACACCGAGCTAGTGTCAGAGGTGGGGTAAAATCTCAGCCTGTTTCTCTGAAGCCCCAGTTTGTAACAGGCTCTTGGTGGCATGTGTAGGATCTGATTTTCAGGGTTCCCATCATTTTCCAGTTTCCTCACCAATTACCTGCCTACCCTGATTGCTTTCAGCAGGAGAGCAGCCAGGATCATCTGGCTGTGTTGGATGCTTCCTCCACAGGGGAGGTGGAACAGGAAATGCAAATGGCACGAATACCATCTCTCCTATTCTCCTGGTGCTCCCAGTCCTGACTGGTGTACGGAGCAGCCATTTTACACTCGAGACTCAGAGGCACGGGGAGATCGAGGCACAACTCCCAGAACTAGAGCTGCCTCATCCAGATGCCTGGCCAAGAAAGGACAAGAGATGGGGAAAGGCAGGGCGTAGGAGGGCTAAACACATCAATGGTGGCTAGGAATAGAAATGTTAGGAATAAGTGCTAGTCCTGATGGTCCCTTGGTTGCATGACATTGGGCCTCCTTATGGTTCCCTCACCTGTTTGTGTATATGTACATGTACATGTATACACATACATAATATATACATACCATCTATGAATATATATCTTTATAATTTACATATCTTTATACATATATATGTATATATCCACTATATATGTATATCTATATATGTATATATCTTTTATTTGTATGTATACCGATTACATATTTTATTTACATATATTTATCATTTTATGTGTTTATTATTTTATTTATTTTGTTATGTTGTGCAGACCGGCTTTGAACTCCCGGCTCCAGTATCTTCCTGCCTCGGCCTCAGGTGCAGTGGGGATCTCAGACATACCATTGCGCTAGGTAGACAACATCTTAGAAGGGATCTGGGAGATCCCACATGCCTCTCCTCCAAGGGAAGACACACTGGTAGGAAGGAAATGGCTTGTCCTGAGCACGCAGCTATTTTTAGCGGCCAACCGAGTTCTAGAATATGAGTCCAGGCCCAAGTCCTCTGCAGGCTGGTGAGAAATCCCGGCTATTAGAGGCAAGGCGTTTTGTGTCTGTAAAACAGAGGGAGGGACTTGGAGAAGCGAGGGCCCTTGTTCTGTGGTCCAGCATGGAAGCAGGCCTGTTGCCAGAGGCAGTCAGTGGCACAGCTGCTGAGGATCTGTCTCAGCACTGCTGCTGCAGGTGCTAAATTATTCAGGATCTACTGGTGCCTGCAGAAGAGGAGGCAGCAACCATGCCTCTCAGGTTCAGCTGTAGTCCTCCCGCGTGGGTCTTGTGGGAGGAGGGTTCCGAACTGCCCCTCCCTCTTGTCCTTAGTCTGTTGGGGTGCCGCATGAGTTTGGTGGGTTGGGGAGTGCCGGGAGCCATGGCCTGCTGAGGGCACTCAGTTTGTTCTTCAGCTCCATGCGTACAGGGTCAAAGGGCGCGCCAGGTCATATGGGCCTGGATCTGTCCTGTCAAGAAACAGTCTGGGGTGACTCCCTTGAGAGGCAGAGCTGAGCACCAGCCTCAGGAATGGCAGCGCTGTCTGAAACCTTTCCTGATGGCACTGGGCAGAGAGATTGTTTCATGAGCACTGATCATCCGTCTACACAGCCCGCGGTGCTTTGTTTAAATAAGGGTCTGGCAATCTTTTGCTGTGAACCAGCAGAGAGTAATATGTCAGTCTCTGTTGCAAATGCTCAGCTGAGTGACCAGAGCCGAAAGCAGCCATAGACAGAAAGCACATGAATATGGCAGTGTGCCAATCGAGTTTATTAGTTAACACGCAGTGTGCTGGCTAGTTCTGTGTCAACTTGTCACAGGCTAGCATCGTCTTGGGGTTGGGGGAGCCTCCATTGAGAAAATGCCTCTGTAAGATCAGGCTGTAGGCAAGCTTGTAAGGCATTTTCTTAGTGATGGATGGGCAAGGGTGGGGCATCCCTGGGCTGTGTTCCTATGTTCTATAAGAAAGCAGGCTGAGGGCTGGAGAGATGGCTCAGAGGTTAAGAGCACTGACTGCTCTTTCAAAGGTCCTGAGTTTAGTTCCCAGCAACCACATGGTGGCTCACAACCATCTGTAATGGGATCTGATGCCCTCTTCTGGTGTGTCTGAAGACAGCTACAGTGTACTCACGTGTAGATACAAAATAAATAAAGTCTTAAGGAAGAGAGAGAGAGAGAGAGAGAGAGAGAGAGAGAGAGAGAGAGAGAGAAAGAGAGAGAGAGAGAAAGAGAGAGAGAGAGAGAGAGAGAGAGAGAGAGAGAGAGAGAGAGAGAGAGAGAGAGAGCAGGCTGAACAAGCCATGGGTAGCAAGCCAGTAAGCAGCACCCCTCCATGGCCTCTGTGTCAGCTCCTGCCTCCAGGTTCCTGCGCTGCCTGAGTTCCTGCGCTGCTTGAGTTCCTGCCCTGATTTCCTTCAGTATAAACAGTGGAGTCAGTATAATCAGTGGAAGTGTAAGCTGAATAAACTCTCCCTACCTAAGTTGCTAAGGTGTTTCCCCAGGGCAGCAGTGACCCTAAGACACTCAGACTCAGATTTTGTTGTTCATAAATATTACTCATTTTTGCCCTGCCGTGTGAAAATGTGAAGATAATTCTTAGTTTGTGAGCTACACAAAACCCTGCAGTACGCTGGCCTAAGCCGTGAGGGTCTTATATGCCAACCACTGGGCTAAGTGTTTTCTTCCCATGCTGGACATGGGCAGGGGCCACCTAGGTCATCTTCATAGGTCTAAATCTATTAGCTGAGTGCATGGATCTAGCGGCTTACCATCAGCTCAGACACACAAGGGACACACTAAGGGACAGTAAATCCTAAAGCATTTGAGCCTCCAGTGGAGCAAACAACAGAGGCATTATTGTCACCTGTGTTTATGTAATACTGGGGATGGAACGCTGGGCTTTTGCATGTATGAGGTAAGTACTCTATGTACACTGAGAAATATCCACAGTCACTGTTGTGTCGAGATGGGATCTACATAGGCCTGGAACCACCTAGGTAGGCCAGCCTTAAACATGTCATCCTCTTGCCTTCAACTCTTGAATGCTAGGGTTACAGGCATGCATACCCTACTAGTGTGGCGTTATTTCTCCTATTTTAGGGAGAGGCAAAGGAAGTTCATTGCAAGAGCCTCAGGGCTTCAGGATCCTCACCAGCAGGGAGGCTGCTGATGTTTCTTAATACACGGGGAGGTGTGAGGGACAGACAGCAGCCTGATTGGCTGCTAGGGATTAGATGCCTCCGGGTTTTTTTGTTTTTTTGGGGGGGGAGGGGGAGGCCAGCAAGAATATAAGTAATATGTTGTTGGCCTGGGTGGAAGGCCTGTGTCAGAATGTTTTGCCTTCCAGCCTGCGTCTCCCTGGCATAGCACTCCTGGAATGAGGCAGGGATGTCTGTTCTGAGGCAGAATTGTTACACATAGCTAAAATTAGATGTTTTGTTTGAGCTATGTTAATTTGACTTAATTGTTGGGGCATGTCAGCGTTCCTCAGAAATCCCAGAGCTCTGCCAGACTTGACTAGCGAACTATCCTGTGCACTGCCTCCCCAAGCCCAGCATGCTTCCCTTCTCACAGCTAGGGTCTCAAGACAGACCCGGAAGGCTGCAGCCAGGGCTGTGAAGCCGGGCAAAGCCTGTAAGGAGGAGCTTACGTTCCTTACTCTGCTCTTGGTCTGATTTCCCCATGGTTTCCATTCTACTGGTGATGTAGTTTAAACAAACACCCTGGGTTTGGGTGTTTGTTTTGGTTCTTTTGAACTGTAAAGTGATCTTGGCTTCACAGATAGGCACCCTGAGCAGCTGCGCAGGGGCTCACCCTCTGAGGAGTGCTTGTTGCTGTGCTGATATTACCCATCCTGTTTTGACAAGGGACTCTGCATTGTCACTTTGCACTGGACAGGCAGGTCGCATAGCCAATCCTGCCCATGTGATTGTCTTCATAGGCTAACACTTGTATTCTTCTATCCAAATGACCTTGAGTGTGTATTGCTCTTGGCCACCACAGCTAGAACACCCAGAGGAGATTCTTGTGTATAAACAACTTCCCCAGGCCTTGTCTAAGGTAAGTTCCTGAGAGCCTTCTTGGGAGAGGACCAGGACCTGCCTTTAACCCTCTTCTTTCCATCTTTGTCTGGGCAATCAGGGCATGTTTGTCAACAAAGGTAAGGTTGAGGTGTGAAGAAGATCTTTAGGTGCCATCTTATCAACAGGGAATAATGAGTCTCCCACCTCCGAGGTCCCATAGATTCCGCTGTCTAAAAGGCCCCGTCATTGCTGCAAATTGAGTTTCAGGGTATTTTTTAAATAGATCTTATAATGGTTTGTGAGGGGTGGGGGTCTGGGGCTCTTGGGCTCTGCTTCCCTCTAGACTGTCATGGATGTACTCTTATTTGATGATGATAATGATAATGATTATTATTATTGTTATTTTTTGATTTTCAAGACAGGGTTTCTCTGGATAGCCCTGACTGTCCTGGAACTCACTGTAGACCAGGCTAGCCTAGAACTCAGAAATCCACCTGCCTCTGCCTCCCAAGTGCTGGGATTAAAGGCGTGTGCCACCACTGCCTGGCTTATTTGATTATTATACCAGGGATAGTAGCAGCCACAGTCAGTGACTATTTGGGGGGCAGTTGGAAACTGGGGGCCATTTCCCTGCTGAGTTTAGCATTTCCCCCTCACACTGACACAGCCCTGTGGTTTTTCTTTGTTCTAGCCTGTCACACGTACATGGATCTTTATCCCCTGGTCTAATGCCATTTCTGTTGCTGTGACAAACACCATGAACAAAAGCAAATTAGGGAGGAAAGAATTTATTTGGCTTTCACTTCCAGGTCACAGTCCATCCCTGAGGGAAGTCAGGTCAGGAACTGAAGCAGGAACTCGAGGCAGAAACATGGAGAAATGCTGCTCAGCGGCTCATTTGCAGGCTCTTGCTGAGCTAGCATTTTCATACAGCCATGGCCATCTGCCTAGGGAATGACGCTGCCCACAGTGGGCTGGGATCTCCTACATCACCGAACAAGACCACCCCCTACACACGTGCCCACAGGCCAATTGGGACATCCCTTAACTGAAACTCCCTTCTCAAATGATTCTAGGCTGTCTCAAGTTGATAGTCAGAGCTCTAACCAGGACATTCTGCTCCTTATCCACATGACATTAAAAAACACATCACTTTAAGACATAACTATTCAAGCCCCTGTCCTTCAAGGTCTCTCAAGTTAATATAATATTAAACATACTCCATGTTTTAAAAACCCAGAGGTCTTTATGAACTTCAGTGCTTAAAATGCTCAATATAACTTTTTTTTTAAAACAATGTTATATATTGCTTATTCCAAAAGAGAAGAACCAGGATATGGGAGAAATCAGATCCAAGCAAAACTAAAACCCACTAGTATAAATCCATATCCTAAAGTTCAGTGTTTGACACTGGGGACTTGATCACTGTGTAGTTTTCTGGCTCCAGATCTGCCATCAGGAGTACACACAGCTTGTGTCAGCCTTCATTCCTTACCTGCTGTTGTCCTTGGTTGAACTGCAACAGTCCTGGCATCTCCAGGGTTCTGGGATCTGGGGTCTCCATTGTAACTGAGGCTACGCCTTCACTGATGACCTCTTTTGGCCTCTCCATATGGACTCTCACCTTTCTCACTGTGAGAGCTGCTCTCCATGATCCTTGTAAATCAGCCAATTTTATAATGAACAGTTCGGGTTGATTTTCTACATCTTGAGCTCCATGGCCGCTAGAGAAGCAATTCTCTTCCAGGGCACACCGAGGCAACCTTAGGCTATTTACATAAATCTGAAGCTGGTTACAGTTTTTCAATGAGTTCATCCTTTTCATTTGTCAGTTCATCTGGTTAACAATAACTGGCACATTGTCATTTTTTCTTATTTATTCACAAATTGTCAAAAGTTTTATGCACTTAGACTAATCAAGAAAATCCCTCGGAGGTATGCCCAGCATCTTGGGTTTTAGTTGATTCTAGATGTACTCCAGTTGACACTCAAGATTAGCCATCACAGGCAGGCACAAAACTGTGCTTGTAGCCAGATTTTCCTAATAAAGGCATGATCATTCAAGAGAGAGACCAGTAGTGTCAAGGACCCTGGCTCTGAACTGACAAGACCCAAGGTTTTGCTCTAGGGCCATCCATTGTGATAAGACCCAATCTTGATCCCCAGAAATCTCAATGAACTCCAGTTGAACATTGGTCAGTTTACTGAGTCTCTAACATGTGACTTTTAATTTAGTTGAATTTTCATGTTAGCATGTGATTCTAGCTAGAGTTTTGTTTTGTTTTGAGACAGAGTTTCTCTGTGTAGCCCTGGCTGCTATTCACCTCATTCTGTAAAACAGTCTGGCCTGGAACTCAGAGATCCATCTGCCTCTGTCTCCTCAGTGCTAGGTTAAAGGCATGTGCCACCACAGCCAGAGTTTTGAAGTAGGACCAGTTTAGATCATAATCTAGGCTCTGTTACTTACAATCATAGGCCATATATTAGTCTGTCTTCCAATAACAGAATACTGGAAACAATTGGCATCATGCACAATGACAGAAACTGGGTGTGTTATAAAGAAAAGACATTTACTTTGTCTCATACTTCTGGAGGTCAAAGTGAAGGGGTATGATGGCTTTCTTGCTGGCAGAGTCACGGGTGATATTTACATGGCAAGAGACAAGGGACCATGTATGTCTCCTTTGACTGTTCCCTCTTTCTAAAACCAATATAATTTACTTATGGTCCTCTAACCTTATGGTGGCCATCTCTAACTCTAATCAAATCCTATGACTACCTCTTTCAAAGCTATGTTGGTTTTCTTTCTGTTGCTATGACAACACATCCTGACATAAGCAACTTGAGGAGAGAAAGGGTTAATTTCGGGTCTCAGTTCCAGTCTACAGTCCATCATTGTGGGAAAGTCAAGGCAGGAGCCTAAAGCATCCACCTCAAGAGCAGAGACAGATGGATGCATGACTACTTGATTGCTCTAACCTCTATACTAACTTTATCCTCTCATACTGTTCAAGACACCCTGCCTAGAGGATGGTGTCACCCACAATGGGCTGGGATTTCCTACATCAACTAACAACCAGAACAGTTTCTTACAGACATGCCCACAGGCCAACCTGATCTATATAATTCTTCATTAGGACTCTATTCCCAAGGGAGCAGAAAGAGTATAAGGACCAGATGATGAATGATTATAAGAAAACATTTTTCCAGACACAACAACAGTGCCATTGAAATAATGAACTCAATGAAACTGTGACAACATGTATAAGACACGTGCAAGCTCCAGCCAGATAAATCCCCAGACATGGAGGCAGGGAGGTGGGCATACTCCTAGTTGCAGAGCTATTGGTATTTGATAGCTATTGGGAGAGGAAGAGACAGTTTTCTTTAAGGTATGTCCAGTGGTAAGTTGACTACACTCCAGGACAAGCCTCACACCTGAGAGTATTTAGGAAAACTTAATGGTGGTGGGCCAGAGATAGTCACGAAATTGGGAAGGTAAAGAGGTGGGGTAGATCTAGAAGGATCATAGGTGGTTGAATATGATCAAAATATATTGTAAGAAATTCTCAAAAAATTCATTAAAAAATGTGTGTGTTTTTTTAAAAGAGACTCTTCTCCCATGATTCCAGGTAACATCAAGTTGACAGGTAAACCTAACCAGGACAAGCTCTCAATGACCTTGTCATGGGAATGAAATCCCAGTGCATGAACCTTGGGGCACACACTTACATCATGCCCAGTGGTTCTTGGTGGGCTGATGAAGCCTTAGCTTCTTTCTGATGTGCACAATGGAGAGAAGACTGCTAATACCTGTCTTGTAGGGTTGTCATGAGCTCTGTGACATCCTAAACGTAACCAGCCTGATTAATAGATGCTCAGAGTGGAACCCATTGCCCAGGTGTTAATGAGGAAAATGGGGCCTGGAGAAAGCATCTGCCCCAGAGAGAGAGGGGCTCTATCGGGATGCAGTAACCATGACTACGAGAAGGTACACACCCCAAGTGAGCCACAGGAAAGCTAGGGCAGTTGGGCTGACAGCCATCTTGCCACAGGTATCTCCATCTGTCAGTAGGCCATGGGCCTCATGAGCTGCACATGGGAGGCAGCCTGGGGTCGGGGCGAGGGCTCTAGAGGCGGATGGGAGAGTGTGTATGGAGCCTTGATCAGGTACACGGCAGAGCCTAGGCCGATGCATAGAAGGCAGGGTGGTGGGACCCCTGAGCTTGCTGGGGCTTTGGCCTTCTAGCTGTGGTGATGCTACACTTGGCCTGTTCTCCAGATCTGTTTAAGGATTTGAAGCAATCTGAAGACAGCGCCGCTACAGCAGCTGCCCCTACCAAGATGGGTAAGCCTGTCCCCCTTGATCCAGCTGTAAATCATAAGCATTATTCCTTGATCAGCTGAATACTACACACATATATATGTAGTATATATATTATATACATACTATACATTAATATACATGCTAATATATATGCTATATTACAATATGTAACATATAATGTGTAATATTCTGTGTATTATATATGATATATAATTATAATATCAATATAATATGGAATATTCTGTATATATTATATAATTTAATATTTGAATATTAATACATAACATAATGTGTTTTATAATATTATTTGTTACATATTATATATTAATATATTATACATTCACACACATATATATATATATATATGTGTGTATGTATGTATATATCCTTCTGCCCTACCCCAGAGCCCCAAATGACAAGCTAGGATCCTGGCAAAGGATTCCTGGGACAGAGCCAAAGCCCCTGCCTTCTGTTTCACAGCAGCTGCCCGAGCTCAGGGGACTCCTACTTAGCCTCACTTTCATTCGGGGCCCATGGTTATTCAGGCTAGCTTACAGAGTGATGTCACTCCGGGTAGGGGTGACATCATCCCATTCAGCAGTTTTGGGGGGCGAAGCCCCTGGCAGGGAGCTAGCAGGCTTGGTTCCTTTGAGGACTGGAAAGGGATTCCGGCTTCTGGTGGTGGCTGTCTCTGATGTCCCCTGGCCCTGTTGGTAGCTTATTTATCCAGCCTCTACCTTCTGCTTCACATGGTGCAATGGCTTGAGTACCAAATGTTTCCTGAGAGGCTAAAGGCCTGGTCAGCAGCCCGAGGGCCTCTTAGGTGGAACTGCTGAAGGTGGGCTCAGTGGGAAGAGGCAGTCTGCTGGGGAGATGGTTCTCAAGAGCACTCTGGAACCTTAGTCCTTTCCTCTTTCTTCTCTAGTTTCTTAATTATGATGAAGACAGCACCTTTCGCCATAGCTTACTCTCTATCGTGATATACTCTCTAGCCTTGCCACAGGCCCAGAAGCGACAGAGACAAGTAACCGCAGGCAAATGAACCCTCTCTCCTTGTATGTATTACCTCTCAGACATGGCAGGCTAGCCAACGCCTGGTGTTTGGGTGTGGGTCTGTGCTTCATTTCCCTGCCTGTAAGGTCAGCGGTTATTTAGGGTTTAGGCCAACGCTAATGACCTTGTGGCTGCTCCATGATCTGCTGCATAAAAACCTTGTTTTCAAATCAGGCTATGTCCTGAGGTACTGGGGCTAGGACTTCAACATGTAAATCTGAGCAGACATGATTTATCCTATGGTTTACGGGTACGTGCCATAGTTTTTCTTCAACAACAGTATGACTAGAATTGTATTGACTAGAAGGCCCGTCTCTCAGTCTGTCTTGGAGGGAGGTTCCACAGGAGTTTAACTGAGGAGGGAAGACTTAACCTGCACGTACCAGACCAGATAAAAAGTGAAAAAGAAGGAAGCTTCTATTTTTCCAGTTTCTGACTGTGTGTGATGGGGGCTGGTCTGAATGAATGAAGACAACTGAAATAGATTTGCATGAATACAATGTAACTATAAAAAAGTCTCAGTTCTCAAAAACAAATAAATAAATAAATAAAAATACTGGCCCAGGCTCCTTTCTTATTTCCTTAGCCCACCCCCCATCCCCCAATACACACACACACACACACACACACACACACACACACAAACATGTTTATACAATTCAAGGATCATTTGGTAAAGACTACAGATCTGAAAAGGGTAGAGGGCTCTGCTCCCTATCAGACCACACCCCCTCCCTCACACAAGGCAGAGAGAAACCAGTGTGCAAGGCTAGCCTTGAATCCCTGCAGAGTAGTCCAAGGCTCACTCTGAGTGCTGCTTCTCTGGGGGTGGGAGGGTTTCTTCAACATTTTCTGCTTGAGATCTCTTTACCCTCAGGCATATAAAGTAGGGATGCAAACTGAACGTTCACTAATAATAAATCATAAATTTCCTTTAAGGCAATTCTTTGGTATATGTAACATTGTATTATTTCTTAAACATGAAAAGCAATTCTGCATAATGAGGCGGATGTGTTTATTTTTATGTAGGTAATTAAATCTTGGCTAAATGTTTGAGATTGCCGGCCTTAGAGCATCCTTGGTGCTTTTCAGAGCGGATCGATGTTTTGATTTTACAGTAGTCAGCACTGAGAAAACTGCATCCCACAAATACAGAGTGCGCAGTGGCAGGAGCGTGTTTGGGTTGCTTCCAAAATCGCTGGAAATTCTGTCCTAATCCCAAGCAAAAATCCATCTAATGATTATCTACGATCCTCAAGTCAGTAGCATTCCAAGCAGCAAGTTTTAAAACCAAACTTTCTAATGAAATACATAGGTACACCAATTTGGTGCTTACCTGGTAAGGAATGATAGCAGGGAATATTAAAAATCTTTGTCTTCCATAATTAAACCATTATGCTTTCACAAGAACAGAAAAAAAAAACCCTAAAAACAGAAAAAAAAATCATAACCTTCAAGAGTGAAATCTGGGCAGAGGCATCGCAGGCAAGTTCCTCACCGCTGACAGCAAAGTGCCCATGTGTGTTTGGAGCTGAGACCACACTGCATAGGACATCACAAGGCTTCCAGAGGTAACTCAGATTCACCACGTATTCAGTTTTTAATTTAGCTTTGGGCATTGGGCATTTGGAAACTTTCTACTTGTTGCCAAAGCTTTTGTGACTTCCATATTCAGTCACCCAACCCCATGTAGGGTCTCAACCCACAGTAGTGTTAGGTATGTGTGCACATATGTGTGTGTGCATGTATATATGTGGGTGCCCATGTGCGTGGGTGTAGGTGTGTGACTTATCTAGAGGCTAGAGGTCAACACGCATGCCTTCTTCAACCATTCTCCACATTTTTAAAGACAACATCAATCACTGAACTGGGAAATCACTTTCCCAGCCAGCGCCTGGGTCCCGCTGTCTGTCTTCCCAGCACCGCTGGATTTTCATACGGATGCTGGGGTTTCCAATGGATGTGCTCAAGCTTATATGATAAGCACTTTACCCACCGAGTTTTGAGTTTTGACTTGTCCCCTACTTCCTTGGCAGACAGATTCAAGGGTCCCTGCAAGTCACACTTGTGCTAAGTGCTGTGACTTTTCTCAGAGCTTTCCCCCTCCAAAGGACAGGGGCTGATTTTAGGCAGATCTTTAACCCCTTTTTGTCCAGAGCCCTCTTCAGCTGGGATGTGAAACTGAGTAGTATCCTTATTCTTTCCCCCTCTCTGAGTCCCTCCCTGATCCTCCTGCCTTGCTCTGTTGCTAAGCGCCCTTGTATCTAAGAGTTCAAGTACCAATGTTTTGAATCAGCTTTCTGCCACGGTAACAAAATAATATGAAGAATTCTCTCCAAGGGGAATGGCGTATTTTGACTCAGGGTTTAGGGAGGGTCAGTCTAAGGTTGCTGGCCCCACTGCTCTGGACTGAAGCAGGAGCACTTGGTGAGGCATCTAATCACTCAGGGCCTAGAGATGGAAGAGCCTGGATTCCACTGTTCCTTTCACAGTCATCTCCCCAGTAGCCTAAGGCCTCCCAAATGACCCATCTCCTGGAGGTTGTACACTTCTCAATAGCACCACCAAGTCTGTACCATGGGGTCTTTAGGGGATGTTCAAGACAGAACATTGCTAGAGCAATGAAGTCGTTCTAGAGACTTTGCTCCCTGCCCCCAAGATTTCATGGTGCTAAAGATAGCATGGACTTTTATTCTACAGATTTTTTTTTCTCTCTGTTCCCTGAATTTTCTAACTTCTTGAAAAGATGCTATGAAGCAGTTTTGACACAGCTCTTTCTCCAGACTTAAGTGAGCTTTGCAAATGAATTAGACCAAGGTCAATATCCTATGGCAAATTATTTCATATTCTCCCAAAAGTTCTGTTGGAAGAGGTTCCCAAGCAGATTTAATTATTCATAAGATATATCAAGTTATGAATTATGTACAGGTGATAATAGGTATTGTAGATATTTCTGATGAGGTTTTGTGCGTTGTCCCTAATCTGCATTCAGGCTTTGCCTTTTAGAAGGTCCCTAAGCAGATAAACTCTGCCCAAGTCACCACGCATCACCTTGATGCAAAGGTTCTGAGCCGGAGTGATTTCCCCCTTGCCACTTAGCAGAGGACACACAGTAATACCTAGGAAACACTTGGGTTGTTATCACAGAAGAGAAGGCTGCTGTTGATAGCTAGCATGCTGAGGTCAGTGCCAGGTAAGACATGCTCCAACCCCAATGTCAGGTGTGATGGAGGGAGCACCTGACCTCATATTAGCACTGCCTCTGTCACTGGTGTGTCTCATTCCTTTGCGAATCTGTCTGCCAAGGAAGGGGGAGATGAGTCAAAACTCCAAATGTAGGGTTTGATGAAAAAAGTGTGCTTGTCATATAAGTTCTAGGACTTCCATTAGGAACTCCCAGATCCCCATCAGCAGCACTTCACATATGCATGTATGTATGTGTCCAAAGTGTTTACAGGGCTCCTGTATGGAAACGCTCATCTCCTTGTTTACGTGGAAGGTAAGGGAGGTGAGAGAGCATCCAAGGTAGTATTCAGAGCCATTTGGAGCAAAGGATCTTGACTTCCGCCAAGCCCAAGGGGCTTCTGGAAGGACATGATGGACAGAGATGGGTGACCTCAGTACTGGGAGGTGCTCCAGGCTGAGGGACAGCATATGCAGAGAGGAGGTCCAGGTGCTTCAGGCTTTGAATCTTCAGCTGTCCCTAAATTCTAAATCGAGCTTTGTTCCCTGTCGTCTAAGAAGTTTTATAGCATTTGAAGAGATTTCCATTGATGTTGTGATACCCCTGGGGACTGTGAGAAGCAGGGCAAAGGGGCACCTTACCTGACACACAGCATTTTCTCTCCTTTGCCAGACTTAACTACACACTTCCCTCACCACTGGAGCATAACCAGGAAGGGGGCTTCCTGCACTCACCCTGTTCTTGGTCATGGAGGTCCTCTTACCAGTCAGTCTCTCTCAGAGCAGTTGTAGGGGAGAAAATGGAATTACCACATGGCCTAGCAATTCTAAATAGATTTTAGATCTATAACCCAAAAAATCTTAACAGCTTAATTCACAGCTGCTAAAAGGCCGAGGCAATTCAAATGCCCATCAGTGGATGGATGGGTAAAGAAAATGTGATGTACATATGTAGTATGTATGTATGTATGTATGTATGTATGTATGTATGGGCCATTACTCAGCCTTGAAAATAAGGAGATCCTGTCATGGCCTATCATGTAGTTGGACCTGGGGACCCAGGGGACCAGCAAAATAAGCTAGTCACCAAAGGACAATCCCTAGATGATGAATCTTCTGTGGGGTTCCTAAAGTAGTCACATCCAGAGACAGGAGAAGATGGTAGGTGTCAGGAGGCCTGTGGGGGAGCAAGCAGAGGTGTTTCCAGTGAGTGGAGTTTCACTTTGGAAGATGGTCATTTTTTGTTTGTTTGTTTTTAATGACTGGAGGTGACCTACAAGTGAAATGAATGTTCCCCCCAAAATGGACACAGTGGGAAACTTTAAGTTATGTGTACTTTACCTTAATTTATTTTAAGGAAATGTAATTATGCGCGCGCGTGTGTGTGTGTGTGTGTGTGTGTGTGTGTGTGTGTGTGGGGGGGGTGGAATGAGAGCGTGCTATCCCAAAACAGAAGGGCCTGTTGGCCATCGGCCATTGCTTAGGTAAAAGGGAACAAGAATAGAAAGGGGGCAGACTGCAGAGTTTCCAGACAGCAGAGGACAGTGGTGTCCTGGTGGAGGAGCTGTGAGTGTGAGACTTGGAGCTCACTACAAACTGTGTGGTGGAGACGGTGATGGAGACAGTGGTGGAGACGGTGATGGAGACAGGGCAGGGCAGCTGGTGGAAGGCACTGACTGGCTCATTTGCTCTGAGGAAGTTTGCAGGAGGAAAGAGATGGTGGTGACTGGGAGATAGGTGGTTAAGAGGGGATACTATACTTCTAGAATGGATGACAGGGGATGAGGGGGGAGCTAGCTACTCCACCTGAGGTGGAGGAGTTGGGTAGGAGAGAGGCAGGTGGCTCCGTGCGGCTGCCTTATGTCGTGTTGGGAGAAGGATGGTGAGGCAGGAGAACTTGAACAGCTTCTGTTTCACGAGTGTCCCATTGGGTGCCAAGGGCTGTCTTCTCTGCCTGCAGGTTGGGTTTATAGATTTGGTCCGAAGGCAGCTGGACCTGAGACATAGATCTGAGAGCCCGCGTGTGCAGATGTGAGCCAGAGCCGTGAGCAGAAGGAAGTTCCTTCTGGGTGTTCATTAAGCACCCAGTTGAGCCCTGCGTCTGGCCCTGCAGGGTACTGAGGCTTTCATTTAGCCACAGGCCAGGCAGGCATGTGACAGTCTATATGGACCTGGCTGGGAATTATTTCCCAGAGAAGGTCAACTTAGAGACAGCCATAGCTGTGAAGACCCAAATGAACTTTCAAAGTGTGGGGTTTGCAGAACTTATGGCTTCTTCAGAATATGTTGTTTCCCACTGAGCATAGAACACTGCAGGTCCCATGGCCATGGTCTTCCTGTGGTGTGTCTGGAGTCGAATCTGAGCCACTCACAAGCACAGAATTCAGCTGTTCTGTGAACATCCTGTTGCAAAACTCTTAACAGAAAGTTGGCCCCAGTTAACTGTAACTTGGGCTTTTTTTTTTTTTTAGTCTCATAAATCTAGAATCCCTAGATGAATTTAAGCAGAGGAAACCCATTGATCCAAAGCTCACAGAATCCTTGAGAGGCCAGAAAGTTCTGGGAAGGGGAAACCAGCCAAGAGGCTATGCTTGGTTGATGGGTCAGCAGAAATAGAAGCAGAGGTGATAGCCTGGATCCCCAAGGGCCTTCAGGCTTCTAAGAGAGGTCACAGAAGGTTGCTATTGACCACCATAGTTGACTCTTTCTTTCTCTTGCTAGCAGGTTAGCCATCCCTCCAAGCAATCTGTGCTGGGGGAAGAAGAGAGTTACTTGGATTGCAAAATTTGTGTCAGGAAACACTTTCAGATGCCTCCTCCCCCCCACCCCCATTTGGTCAGCGCGGTGGTTTGTATATTCTTGGCCAAGGGAGTGGCACTGTTAGGAAGTATCGCCTTCCTCCATTCCCATGTCTGCCTGGATGCTGCCATGCTTCCTGCCTTGATGATAATGGACTGGACCTCTGAACCTGTAAGCCAGCCTTTATTAAATGTTGTCCTTTATAAGAGCTGCCTTGGTCATGGTGTCTGTTCACAGCAATGGAACCCTGACTGAGACAGTCAGGAGCCCCTGAAAGGAGGCCGACACCAGAGTGACAGCCTCTCTCTTCCACAGTCGCTGCCATGTAAGGCTTCAGGGGCAGTGGCCATGAAGATGTGTTCTTTCTCCTTCTCCTCTGTGCTAATCCCTCTGAGAGAATGACTGCTCAGAATCCAGAATCCCACCTATTTGATACACACACACACACACACACACACACACACACACACACCAAGTTCTGTCCAGGCCAACCAGGGTTACATGAAACCCTTTCTCAAAAAACCAAACCAAAACCAAACCAAACCCCCCAAATTACAAAATACCCTTAAATGTAAATAGACTTTTAAAGGGTTGTCATTGTCCCTCCAGATCTCAGAGCTCTATCTAGGACTGTGAGGTGGCTCAGTAGCTGAGCCTGGAGATCTGAGTTCCATCCATGGGACCCACATGGAGAGAATCTTCTGACCACCCCATGTACCTGGTGGCCTGTGCACATCTCCACACCACCCACCTCCCAACTCCCCCACCCCCTCCCCCGTTGAACTTGGTAACTGTCTTTCTAGACCCTTTGTGCACGTAAATATTGACTTATGACCAAAATGAACTACAAAATGTAGTGCTAAGTAATATAGTTGATTTCCATATTAGCAATGAACTCACATCGACACTGTAGGCCTTAGACCATGTGCTATAGTCTTGGCTCCGGGTTGCTGAAGGCCCTGGACTAACTGCTGAGAATCCAGGCAGCTCTGCTGAGGGTGGATTGAGTGGGCACCAGGCTGGGCCCACATGTGCCCTTGTTCTGTAGTAGCAGCAGCCTGAGTGGCTGCTCTGTGGGGGACATGGGGGGACACATTCTTCCTTCTGCTTTTTTTTTTTTTTTGAGACATGGTCTCTCTGTGTAGCCCTGGCTGTCCTGGAACTTGATATGTAGGTCAGGCTGGCCTTGAACTCACAGAGATCCTCCTGCATCTGCCTCCCATTTCTGGGATTAAAGGTGTACACCACCATGCCTGGCAATTTTAAATTTCTTTGAAAATATAAACAGATTCTAATAATGCAAATTTAAACTTAAATGACATGTATAGCTTGACATTTATGGAATAATTGTTTTCTTTATGGTGTTTTTTTTTTCCTTCTGTTCTATGTCCAGAATTTCCTTCTCTCTTCCTCTCTCTCTCTCTCTCTCTCTCTCTCTCTTTCTCTCTGTATCTCTCTCTCTCTTTCTCTCTTTCAGTCTATTGCTGTTCCCCTTTGTTGTCTTAAAATAAATGTTCTCACTTAAAAAATAAACAAACACATCCCAGGCCTTTTGGTGCTCAGAAGTTGGCTATAAAGCGAGTGCTGGGAGTGGAGCCCAAGTCTTTGAGTGTACACGGCTGGGTGGCATTAGCTATCAAGTCACAACCTTTCTAGTTACATCCATTTGCCTAAGAATTTCATGAATTCATTGTTTTTAATAGCTGAATAGTACTCCATTGTGTATATATACCACAGTTTCTGTATCCATTCCTCTATTGAGGGACATCTGGGATCTTTCCAGCTTCTGGATATTATAAATAAGGCAGCTATGAACATAGTGGAGCATGTGTCCTTATTACATGTAGGCACACTTTCTGGGTATATGCCCAGGAGTGGTATAGCTGGGTCCACTATGTCTAATTTTCTGAGGAATCACTAACTGATTTCCAGAGTGGTTTTACCAGCTTGCAATCCCACCAACAATGGAGAAGTGTTCCTCTTTCCCCACATCCTCTCCATCATCTGCTGTCCCCTGAGTTTTTCATCTTAGCCATTCTGACTGGTGTAAAGTGGAATCTCAGTGTTGTTTTGATTTGCATTTCCCTGATAACTAAGGATGCTGAACATTTCTTTAGGTGCTTTAGAGCCATTTGAGTTTCCTCAGTTGAGAATTCCCTGTTTAGCTTTGTACCCCATTTTTTAATAGGGTTATTTAATTCTCTGGAGACTAACTTCTTGAGTTCTTTGTATACGTTCGATATTAGCCCTCTATCGGATGTAGGGTTAGTAAAGATCTTTTCCCAATTTGTTGGTTGCCGTTTTGTCCTATTGACTATATCCTTTGCCTTATAGAAGCTTTGCAGTTTTATGAGGTCCCATTTGTCTATTCTTGTTCTTAGAGCATAAGCCATTGGTGTTCTGTTCAGAAACTTTTCCCCTGTGCCCATGTGTTCAAGGTTTGTCCCCACTTTCTCCTCTATAAGCTTATGAGTGTCTGATTTTATGTGTAAATCTTTGATCCACTTGGACTTGAGCTTTGTACAAGGGGATAAGAATGGATTGATTTGCATTTTTCTGCATGCAGACCTTCAGTTGATCCAGCACCAATTGTTCTGTGTCTGCTCCAGGCTGTTGGAGAAGATGAACCACCAATTCTGTGTTAAGCACAGAGTGAGGGGCGTGGTGAGCCCGTCTACTCTCTCACAGCACAGGGCCTGGAGCTGTCCTGGCCTTTAATGTCTCATTGGCCCATGTCTGTCCCCGGCCTTTCTGTTACAAGCATCTGAACTTCACCCCAGTCCTGTGACACAGTTTGTTAATAAGGAAACCAAAGCTCAGAAGATTGAATAACCAGGGCTAGGCTGATAATACACTCTACAGCCTCCTGCATGCTAGGCAAACTGTACTCCTGACCTGAGTTTCCTAAGAAGGCATGCTACTAAAATAAAAACTGGTGGCCATGGGGCTAAGGATATGAAAGGCCAATGGCCCCACGTAAGAACGGTAGCTAAATGAGCAGTGGGGTGGAGATTCCCACACCAAAGCTGTGTCTGTCACAAGACTCCAATGAAGTGTAATCCATGGTGGACCACAAAATGGCAAACTGCAGTTCCCTACACAGATAAATGAGCATTGTTTACTGCATGGCCCCTGAGTTATCTCCTCATTCTCTGAGTGTTTAGTAGGGTTACACCTTGCAGTGTTCACAAATGCACTGTTTCTATAAAGCACACCTTGGAAAACACAATCCAGGATTATAACACACCGAAAGCATGCTCGGCTACTGCTGCCCAGCCTGGGGGAGAGCCTCCTGCAGTTGCCTGGGGCATGCTCACCTGCTGCTACCCTGCTGGGGGAGGGCTTCATACAGTGTGCAGTGATGTCCTCTCTGTTACGTTGCTTCTGCTTCTCCAATAGATTATCCTCCTTAGGTCCTCGAGGGCTGTCTTAGTCAGGGTCTCTATTCCTGCACAAACATCATGACCAAGAAGCAAGTTGGGGAAGAAAGGGTTTATTGAACTTACACTTCCACATTGCTGTTCATCACCAAAGGAAGTCAGGACTGGAACTCAAGCAGATTAGGAATCAGGAGCTGATGCAGAGGCCATGGAGGGATGTTTCTTACTGGCTTGCTTCCCCTGGCTTGCTCAGCTTGCTTTCTTATAGAACTCAAGACCACCAGCCCAGAGATGGCACCACCTACAAGGGGCCCTCCCAACTTGATCACTAATTGAGAAAATGCCTTACAGTTGGATCTCATGGAGACATTTCCTCAAGGGAGGCTCCTTTCTCTGTGATAACTCCAGCTGTGTCAAGTTGACACACAGAATCAGCCAGCACAAGGGCCTTGGCTCCTGTGGATTTCCTGAGGAGCAGTGGGTACAGGGGCCCCTGCTACTGTTTCTGTCTCCCACTGCAATGTTTCCTGGTTGAGATGGTTATTCACGATAACTTGGCAAGACTGAGAATCCCTGGGAGATTAATAAAGTGCACCTTTCAGCATGCTGAGTACATTTCCAGAAGATTAAATCATAAGGGTCTGACCTAATAAATGGATTAATCCACTAATGGGTTCAATATTTGATGAACTATTGTGAGGTGGAAGGTGGGGTCTGGGTGGTGGAAACAGGTCATAAGGGTCAAGGGGGGATGGACGCTCAGGGCTGTATTTCACTCTGGTCCTTTCCTCTTGCATCTCCATTGGCCTTCCTGTGTGCTATGACGTGAACTTTGCCGTCTGGCCTTCCCGGCCATTACAGACAGAAACCCCTCAAACCAAGCCTGAAGCACATCCGTCTTTCTTTCCATGCGTTGTTTCTGCTTATAACAATAAAGAAAAACTTTACGACCCAAGCAAAAAAGGGATTTCGGAGGCTGAAATAACAGAACTTTTGTAAAGCAGCAGTTGGACCCTGTGCCAGCCGAGGGAAGCTGTTCCGTGTCACAGTTCGCTGCTGGCGGCTGTGCCCCATGGCTTTGGACGGCTGCTCGCTTGCTCTCCGGTGGCGTTCCTGGTGATGGGTAAGATCCTGGAAAGCCTGTCTGGTTTCACATCACTCCCTTGGGCACCATAAGATTCCATCCCAGGGGCTATCTCATGCTCTTGTGACTTGTTCACATTGGCTTCCCTCATATTTGAAGAAGATGTTGACTGTAAAGACATTCCCCTTTGCCGTATCTCCATTTTCAGGTATCCTTTTGTAGCGACCTCCACAGCAACCTTATGATTTTGGGGATGCCTTATGACCCACCCCCAGATTTTAGAATTGGAGCCCCGAGGTTCAGAGAGGTCATGGACCTTCTCAGGAATTACCTTTCCACCATAATCTACAGCCTGGAGCTCAGCCCTTAGCACCCAGGCATTCCATAAACACATTGCTAGTATTGATTGCGTAGCTGTGCCTTGACTGCACCATTCCCTGGGAAGGGCTGACCTGGCACTTCTTGGTAAATTGGAGTGCCAGTGAGCTCCAGGCACAGAGCTGGGCAAAACCAGGGTAGGATTACACAATTTTCTCAGACGCAGCATCCAGGCAGAAGAGGTCTGTCCAACATGGAGCATAAATCTTGAGCTATTCTTGGCCCTGCAAAGACAAGATTATAATGATCTGACTCCTCTGGGCTTCGGAAATCTAGCAGAGTTTTAAAATGTCCATCAAGAATACAGACTCATACTTCCATACCAGGGCCCTCCCTCTCTTTTATATCATAAATGTTTGAGCAGATTCATCTTGCAGCCTTCTTCTCTGCTGAAGGGAGAATTTGGAAGGATGCCCCCGTCTGAGGAGACCTCTCTCTTCACTTTGATACCAGTCCATGGCTTCAAAGGTCGAGGGAAGATCGGCAGTTTTCTTAACAACTCAGACAGCAGGTACATCAGTGTTTTCAGTTGGTTAGGGTCAGTAAAACCTGTCAAACTGCTTCTGTTTTACTCACCAGAGAAACACTGATCAGACTTCCAAAGTCTCTAGTCCCTTGGAGGTGGGAAGACAGGCAGCCTATAGTCCTATACTGTAGCCAGTGTGCAGATAGTTTAATTCTTGGCAACACTAGCCCAGGAAGAAATCAATGAATCAATAAGTGTTTATCGAGCGCACAGTCTGCAACTGTCAAAAAAAGAAGCCATTAAAGGAATATGGGTTTAAGAAACTTGACTCTTGTCAGTGGGCCAAGACCTGGGAAAATTCTTGAAGGTGCCGTTGGGTCTACTCTCCTACCAGCCGTCCCAAGGGGCCTTCTCTTCCCATCATGCTTTCTTCGCTTTTTCTTTCTTTTCCTTGTTCCTCTTTTTGGGCAGGGCCCCACTCTAGCCTAGTCTGGTGTTCTGTCCTAATGCCCCTGCCTCTGTCTCTTGAATGCTGTTGTTTAATTTCTAAGTCTTGCTTACCCCCACCCCCCATCCTCCATCCCCCACCCCCCACTAAAACAACTCTTATTTTTCTTCTGTTGGTGTTAGTGTGCTGCAGTTGGGCTGGGTTTAGAGAAAAGACTCATAGCCTCATTTCCATCAATGACTATTAACCTAGAATTTCTGCACTCTAGGGACTCTCTGAATAACTCTCAATAAAGTTCCCTTGAAATTAAAGTACAATGTCCTCGTGCACATTTTTTTCCTGGGAGAGAGAAGAGACCCACCACTTTGATCCCTCTCTCAAAGATATCTACAACAAAAAACTCGAAGGCTTCCCACTCTGAAAAGAAAAAGAAAAAAGATTTCAAGGGAAATATTACTCGTGTGCCTCTGATGGAAAGACCTCCCTCCTGGGTGTTTGACATTGTGATTTCTGGCATTAAGGAGTGTGCAGGCAGAAGTTTCCTAATGCCCTTTGCCTCTGAATGTGTGTGGTCTGCAGTTCCAAGCCTATCCTACACCGGGTGGTGAGTTGGCTATCACAAAGCCATGTGTTCTGCATTTTGATCCCTTAAAACTTACTTCATGTATGTGCATATATGAGCCACAGAATTCATGTGGTGGTGAGAGGCCAAACCTACGCCATTTTGGGGGCGGCCTCCATCTTAAGAGAAACTTGATCTATAGCTGCACCCAAGTACCAGGAAGGACCCTATGACTTGTCCTTGTCCCATATTCCAGAGCTACTCCCTAGCTACTTCCTAGCAACAGTCAAACAATGATTAGTCTGATTGTTTCAGGTGTCCTTTCAGACCATTTGTGATTGTTCATGGTTTTGCTTCAGAGCACCCACCTGTCAAACAGGTGATGCTTGCCTCTCATTTGCCCTCTTGTCCTGCAGTGTCAGAGACAGTGGTGTTGCCCAACCTTGAGCTTGAGTAAAGACCCAAGTGCTACTGCATCAGAGTCAGCTCCCTGGTGGCCTTTCGGGGTTCACGAGCGCTTCCTGACATCACAGTGGTCAGATGGCAACATGTGATAGTGGGTTCTCTCCGTCTACCGTGTGGCTCCAAGGGATCAGAGTCAGGTGGTTGGGCTTGGTGTCAAGTACCTTCACCCACTGAACCATGCCACCTATACCTGCTCTGCATTTAAAGGACACAGAGGTGACAGTGACAGAAATCTCTAGTTAGTTAGACCCTTGGAGGAGACAGGGGTGGGTGGAGCCCGTCATGTTTCTTCGCCTCAGCATTGTTGAGTGATCCCACTGATGTTCCGCAGCATCCATGTAACGCCATTTTCAAACTGCAGACGGCTCTTCTCAGATAGGATCTTTGCCTTTGAAAGCCGTCCTCTGCCGGTCCCCATCGATCAGGTGACATGGGCAGTTCGCTTGGTGTCTTCTGGCTCAGTAGCAGCCCTCGTGGGATTTGGACTGAAGTGGAGCTTCATAGACGCTGGAAGATTCTAGGTGCCTGACTAGAGCAGGTGGCCACACAGTGACTCTCCTTCCAACCTTCCTGTTTGATGCCAGCTTTTCTATGAAAGATGCCTTTCTCCTGAGAGGGCTTGGAACTTACCACGCCACCCACCTAGAGACCCTCAACCCTGAGGGGAGGCTTTGCTATTTGACTAATTGGTGAGCTAGGAAGCCATAGTAATAATACTACGAGTATGATCTACGAGTAAATACCCCATTAGCCTGATAAGGAAAGGCATTTCTGTCGTTTCTCAGGAAATTGCTGTGCTTTATGCTGAACTATGTCGATCGGAGTAGCCCTTCATTAGCTAATCAATTACCGAAGTGAGGCAGTGACCCAACGTGTTCACACCCATCTTTCCACCAACATGTTCCTTGGTGGCGAGGGTGGAGCTCGAGCGGATTGAATTTTAAGAAGAAAGGCTATTAAAATTAAAACAGGGTTGAGTTTTTGAAAGTAGCTCATCAATAAAGCCTACAGCCAATCAATACTAGCATTTTAAGTTGAAAAATTACCCAGAGGAGGAAAAGTCTTGGATGTCCAGGCCCCAGAACATCTCGAGCATCTTTTATCAACCTCGTCAGAATGCTTTTGGGCTTGCATCTCGTCTCGCTGTTTTGCCTTTGCAACGCAGAAATTTCCAGAGTTTATTTGGCGTGTACAGAAAAGACACTGTAAGTAAAGATGCCAGATTATTATTATTTTTGAGTAAATGGCTTATTTTTTTTTCCCAGCAAACCCCGACTCTTTTGGCATGTCAGTATCAGGAGCAAAGCCAAAAAAAAAAAAAAAAAAAAAAAAGACGAGCACTGTTTTGTTCTCATAAATTGACAATAGTTATGTTCCTGAAAAGTTGAGTGTCAAAGGAATTTTTGGAAATCGAGTCTCATTCTTAAATGTGCTAGGGAAATCCCTCGGTTGTAAAAACTGGCTGCCTTTCGCCTGATTAAATCTCTTTCCTCTCTTACTCTTTTTGCATTTGTAGCTATTCTGGATTTTCTTATGTTGAGTGGGCTAAAAATAGGGACCACCTAGGGACCAGGAGCAGAAGGCAGGTGCATCCACAAGTCCACATTACCACCGCTGGAGGCTGGGAGGACGGGAGGACATGTCTGAGAATCCAGTCAGGTGTGAGGAACCACTGCAGCGCCTGTCTTCAGGGACATCCTTCAGAGGCTGTGGAAAACATCTGTGTTCTTGGGTGAAATAGTTCAGGGCTGTGCTGACCAGCGGATTTCTGCCTCAGCCACCACAGCTGTCCCATCTCAGATTAGCCATCAGTTCCCATGAGCCCAGGCTCTCCACATTTCCCTTAGCAGAGGCTGGCCCTAAAACAAGATTTACAGGGCAACAGAAGCTGCTGGGTACATGGGGGCCACTCTAGGACACACTATTGGCACAGAGCTTGTCACCAGGACAACCTGTGGTTCCCCTGGCACCCCCTCTTTCCTTTCTGCTCTCACCTCCACATTGTGCTGTGGCCAATCACGCTGTGAGCTTGTGGCTTTCATTTCTGTGAGCTCATGCAGGGCGCAGTGGCCAGAGCACAGCCCTCGCCATGCAGGAAAGGCAGATGGAGAGACCAGGACGTCTGGGAGGCTATCATGTTCATTTTCTTAAAAAGCTGTATCCTTAGGTGATGCACACACTCCAGCCCTTTTGTGGACGTCAGAGGACAACCATTAAAAATCAGTTCTTTCCTTCTACCGTGGGGACCCCATGGTGTCATTCCTGATGGTAGGAAACTTTACCCACTGAGCCATCTTCACAGTGTAGGTTCTATGTCAGCTCTGACTCTGTGTGGAGGGGCAGTAACGTGGGGCACTCAGCTCTCTCTCTGACCCAGGGTCAGTTCTGTAGTTCCTGATTTGTAACAACCTTGTGCTCTGTGTACTTACAAACCTAACTCTGCCTGATTCTGTGTTCCCAGTCAGGGATCTGAGCTTGTGTGAGTTAGCTTTCCATTATTATGACAAAATACTGAGAAAACTCATGAGGAGCATGCATGTTATATTAATTATAATGTCATATTATAGTTAATATAATAATTTATTATATTATATAATTTAATATATTGCAATTATACATTAACTATTATATAAGTATAATAAGTATATAATATATAACAACATACACTAATAACACTATAAAATATATATTATATAACACTTGTATTAAGATGTATGATAATTATAATAATTAATTTATAAAATTATATATTTATAAAATATATTATACTTAAACATAATATGATGATATAATTAAACTAATATTATGATTATTGTATGTAACATATACTATATATGTATAAATATGCATATTTATACATATTTATTGATTCAGAGTTTCTACCCACAGTTGCCTAGCTCTGTTACCTCTGGGCCTGAAGGAGCTCAGTACGTCATGGTTGTGGTAGGTGGCAGTAGACAGGACTCACCTCCTAATGGTCAAGAGTAGAGAGAATGGGAAGGGGCTAAAAACCAACATCTCCTCCAATGGCTCCCACTCACGAGTGACCTAAGTCACTAAGTCATCACTAAGCTTCATCTCTTACGGTCCCACCACCTCTCAATAGTGCACAGTCTGGCGGTTAATCCTTCAGCACAGTCTTTGCAAGTGGGAGGGTTCGATGAAGATGCAGACCATAGTAGGTCTCATATACCAACGGGTTGTTCTACCTCAACATGTCCCAGTTCACAGGTCTTCTCAGCAATGAACAGAATGGTGATGACCCAGCTCCTTCCATTCTGAAAAGGAAGAGTTACAAAGAGCACCTGGATGTGTTGTGTGCAGCTCCGGGAGCTGAGGAGGGCTATGGAAGGCTGTGGAGGGGCCGAGCCATGGGGGAATTTGTAGTTTCGGGGCTTTCTGTGCCTCCATGTGAAGCGCTATCTGCAGCAGCAGAGGGAGTGGAGCAGGGAGACCGTGTGCTCCAGCGGCATGTGAGACCGGAACTGTGGAATCTTTTGCGCTGATTTCACCTTAAGAGAACCCTGGATCTGGATCTGAAGATTTAGATGTTGGCTTCAGGATGTTGCGTGGCCAGCACGACCTGCTCTGCAGCTCCCTTTCCCTGCCCTTCTCTGGGGCCTGCTGGTGAAATTGGGTTTTGAATAGGCTATCCCAGAGTTGAATAGGCTATCCCAGAGTTGAATAGGCTATCCCAGAGTTGAATAGGCTATCCCAGAGTTGAATAGGCTATCCCAGAGTTGAATAGGCTATCCCAGAGTGATGTCAGCCCCAGACCTGGATTAGGGAGGCAAATTCTCTAGGACTTTGGGATCCAGCCATGGGCAACTGCCATCCTGCCCCCTCCCCCAAACCAGAGCCTGACGTGGAATGTAGAGAATTAGTCCTGGCTTTCCATGTAGAAGGCAGAGATGAGAGTTGGTTATATAAGGTGACACCGAGCGCAGTACATTCAGACGTCTTCAGGTTTGCGTGAAAGAAAGAATACGATGAGTTTGTTTACCCCAAAAGAGTATGCTCAAGACAACTTCCAGTGTGCGGTATGGTTTTATGAGATAGTGATCCCACTGGACAATGTTAAGGCAGGGGACAGACTGTCCTTGACAGTCCCCAGGTAGTGGGCTCAGTGGTACCTGCTGGAGAAGAGGGGCCAGGACCTCATCCTAAGAATGAATGTTGAAGAGTTAAGGTGTGAATCCCTCTTGCTTAGTACCTCCCTCAGGAGATAGTTGTATTTTAGCCAACATCATCTCAACATCATATATACCTCATTTGGAAGACGTTGCCCTGGGGTAGAAGCTGGATGGCTCTGTGTCGAGAAACACTGGATGCTTTAGAAGAATGCTTGTCTTATGTATTTGTTGCAAAATAATGTATATTGTTCTGTCTTTTAAGTAAAATAATAAATCAGATAACTATTCATGGAAAGTATAGGAATACAAGTTATATATACAGAGGTGTGTTTTCTTTTTATTGCTATTATAAAACACCATGACCAGCAGGGCAGTGGTGGCGTATGCCTTCAATCCCAGCACCTGGGAGACAGAGGCAGGCGGATTTCTGAGTTCGAGGCCAGCCTGGTCTACAAAGTGAGTTCCAGGATAGCCAGGGCTACGCAGAGGAACCCTGTCTCAAACAAACAAACAAACAAACAAACAAACAAACAAAACACCATGACCAAAAGCAACTTGGGGAAGAAAGAGTTTATCTCAACTTACAATTATAGTCACCATAAATGGAAGTCAGGGCAAAATCTCAAGGTAGGAACCTGGAGGCAGGAACTGCAGCAGAGGCCATGGAGGGGCTCTGCTTACTGGATTGCTTTTCCTGGCTTACTCTGCCTTCTTATACAACCTAGGACCCCCTGCCGAGGGGTGGCACTGCTGTGCCCTCCCACATCAATCAGGAATGAAGAATAGGCCCTGCATATTTGCCTACAGGCATGCTCACAAGCAAGGTTCTATCTCTAGAATGGTAGCTTGTGTTAAGCTGACAAAACCAAACCAAATGGACCAACACACCAGGTATGTGGTGCTTGCTTGTGATCCCAGCACCTGAGAGGTGGAGGCAGGAGGATTTCAGGTTCAAGATCATCCTGGATGACATAGTGATAAACTATCTCTAAACTAAACTAACATGCATCATTGGTAACCTGGGTAAATTGTGCTAGGAGGTAGGTAATTTAAGAAGGTTTTTCTCTGCAACATTTCTGTTTTGCACAGGATGAGCAGGGGCTGTGTTCTCCGCATCTCCTTGTCTTATCCTCAGTGTCTTGTCATGGGATTGACGTGGGGAGCTCAGAAGTCCTTAGTTCAGTCTTAACTCACGGAGCTCCATCAGTAACCATCCGTGTCATGCCTTCACCGGAGACACTGTGGAAGATGGCATTCTTGGCCTCTGTTGCATCTGCCTTGTAACTATCTCTGTCCAGTGAACTGTGTGGAGTGATATGATATAGGAGCAGGTACCATTTCATTCCTTAGACCAACTGTAAAGGTGTCCATGGGAGAGAGACACCTGGAAGGCCTGCTGGCTCACAGTGAGCTGTGACATATACAGGAAACAGTTTGTTGTTGTTTTGGGGGAAGGCCAGATATTAATCTAGATTCATTTAATTACCTGCCATGTTTTCTTTTCTGCTTTTGAGTTTGTGGTTCAGTTCTCCGATCATCTAAATCTCAGTCTCTTCCATCTATGGTGGGAAAATCACATGATTTAGCATTTTGCAACCTCAGGTGGTTGCGTGTGAAAACCAGAGGGAAATAGATTATGAAGCCGCAATGTAACCACTGAGGGCAGTCGAGAACCCTTAGGTAGCGGTATGGCCTTGGATGAAGAACCATCAGGAGGGTGTGGCTTAATCGTTTGCTGGGTGGACTGGGGCTTGCCTAGAGAGCTTACCATCTCTTCTCCAATTGCAATAGGACTCATGGTTAGGCAAGGATGGATTCCTGGGATCAATTCACTGCAGGCTGGTAAGAACTGGCTGTGGTTTGCAGCCTGGCCATTGTCCACACTGATACAAAAACTTGCATGGTAAGCAGTAATTAAGAAATGCTTTGCCCTTGGCTTCTGTTCCCGGGATGAGGGCCAAGAGGTGCCATCCTGCAAGAGTGTCTCAGATGAGGACAGGTGACATGCACCTGCACGTGTTTGCACCTGCTCCTGGTCCTGCTCTCCAGCACACCTTTCTGAGGGTGAGCACGGCTGGAAAGGGCCTCTTAGGGCACAGTGAGAAGTCTGCCCACTTAGTCAGAGTGCCAGAAGGAAGGGCCAACATGGCCCTTGGATGACAGCTGGCTCAGAGGTAGGATGCTCAGGCTTAGCAAACCTGACCATGCCACAGCCCTCTTCTGAGCCTGTTTTCTCCTCTGTGAAAAGGTCTGTAAGTGGGGGCTTGTTGGTCCACTCACAGACGCTGGGGATACTGTGTTCCCCATCACTGTGCTCACAGGGCTTCCAGTTATCATGGGTCCTTTTAGTCCCAAGTCTTCCAGTCTGCAGAGAAACACCCAGAAATCAAACTGAAGAGAAGCGGGAGGGTGAGACTGGAGTATGGAATAAAACTAGACTTTGGGTGACCCTGTTACCCAAATACTTCACACAACTCTGTGTAATCTATGTACCAACACATACTTTTGCATATGGAAGCTTAAAATTGTTTTGGTATTTAAGAAAGCAGTGGGAGGGAAGAGAGGACCAGATGGAAAGGAGCGGAAAGGCACATCTCTCCTTTCCTTGTGGTCAGACAATCTTGCTGGAAGGCATAATTTATGCACATCTATTCAAATGAGCTGGTTTCCTGGAGTTCACCACATCTCCTGTCCCTACTACCAGAACTCGTGAGCCACATCTACAGCAGAAAGGAGCAACTCACTCTTTGACCAGTCAGAGTCCCTGCTCTGTTTCCCTGAGAAACAGGCCACAGGGAGGCCGCTGAAAACAGAAGGGAGAGGAGCTGGGCAGTGGTGGTGCACACCTTTAATCCCAGCACTTGGGAGGCAGAGGCAGGCAGATTTCTGAGTTCGAGGCCAGCCTGGTCTACAGAGTGAGTTCCAGGACAGCCAGGGCTATACAGAGAAACCCTGTCTCGAAAAAAACAAAAAACAAACAAACAAACAAAAAACAAAAACAAAAAACAACCCAGAAGGGAGAGGACCAAAAGCAGGAGCCCCCAGGCATCTGATTCAGAAAAGCAGATCTTTGGTTACCCGTCATATTGCAAAGCAAGCATCTTTTCCAAATTAGAGATGAACACCACCAAAGAGCTGGATAAAGATGCCCACTTGTCCCCTGCGACTCTGGGCAAGCACAGGGGCAGGCTCTGGCCTTAGACATGCAGCAGGTGCAGGCTCTGGCTTTAGACATGCAGCAGGTGCAGGCTCTGGCCTTAGACATGCAGCAGGTGCAGGAGGTTCACACAGAGTGGTATTCCAGTTCCTTCAGCTCCTCATGCACACATCTTTAGACCAAGGAAGTTCATCTTTCTCTCTCTCTTTTTTAAAGATTTATTTATTTATTATTATGTCTAAGTACACTATAGCTGTCTTCAGACACACCAGAAGAGGGCGTCATATCTCATTATGAATGGCTGTGAGCCACCATGTGGTTGCTGGGATTTGAACTCAGGACCTTCAGAAGAACAGTCAGTGCTCTTAACCACTGAGCCATCTCTCCAGCCCGAAAGTTCATCTCTTATAGTCTAAAGCAGAACTGGTCTTTTAATAAAGAACTTACATTCATTCACAGCTCCCACTTTGCAATCCTGCTAAAGCAGACTTCTCTGATCCATGGTTCTTCTGTCTCATTGGAGATAATTTTGTACGTAGAGCTTGTAAGTGTAGGCTGAGGAGGTTCAGGGGTGTGCCTGAGGTCATAACAGAGTGAAACAGACTCACGCTAAGGTCATGACTCCTTGCTCATGTCTGAGCTTGGATGGTATACCTCATCTGACGTCTTACAGTTTCCTTTGGAAAGGGGGGGTTTTGTGCTGGTGGGATGGCCCAGCAGACAGAGGTGCTTGCATAAGACATGATAATCCAAGTTCAGTTCCCAGATTGTAGAAGGTGCAAGAGAGACCAACTCCAGAGTGGTCCTCTGCTTTCCATGTACACACACACACACACACACACACACACATACACAGAGACAGACAGACAGACACACACACACAGACAGACAGACACAGACACACACACAAGAGGGGTGGAGGAGAGAGGATAAAATTACATAATTCAAAACTATCGTGAAGACACTTCCAATACCTCCTTACTTTGACGTTCATGCTTAAATCTGAGTATGAGCTGCCATTTTCTCAATAAATTCCAATGTTGCTTCAACCTGGTTTGTTCTGAGATTCATTTCTGCAGCATGTTGACATCAGGATCTAAGTGGGGTTCCTAAGTGTGTGTGTGTGTGTGAATTCTCCCACACTACGGCTGGTAGTGTTGGGTCTGCTTCCCACTATTCCCATTCCTGACTGTCTATATCCAACCAGATTGTTAGCAACTTGCTGGTTTTATGTCAACCTGATACAAGCTAGAGTCATTTGAAAGGAGGGAGGGAGTCTCAATTGAGAAGATGCCTCTGTAAGATCCAGCAGTAGGCAAACCTGTAGGACATATTATTAATTAGTGATTGATGGGAGGAGGGACCAGCACTTTGTGAGTGGGGCCATCCCTGGGCTGGTGGTCCTGGGTTCTACAAGAAAAACTGAGAAGCCATGGGGAGCAAGTCAATAAGTAGCACTCCTCTGTGGCCTCTGTGTCAGCTCCCACCTCCAGGTTCCTGCCCTGCTTGAGTTCCTGTCCTGACTTCCTCCAATGAGGAACCATGACATGAAAGCCAAAGAACCCCCTTGTCCCCAGCTTTCTTTGGTTATGGTGTTTCATCGCAGCAATAGTAACCCTAAGTAGGACACAGAACAAACCCATGATTTATCAGTGGGCATCCTTGATGGTGTACTAAGGCTGGAGACGGATGCAGGAACCATAAATATGTAGACTTATGCCTTCCTAAGAAAATCCAGGGCATGGTCCTTGGGCTCCTCGGCATTCCTTGGCCATAACTGTGGAGAGATTTATAGAACCCTCCCTTGACCTCTGTATGCTTTCTAGCCCACACTGTCTCTCAGGCTAATGAGTCGCATGTATTTATAAATTGCTATAAATTTATTCTAAAATTGCATCTTTCAAAAGCTCCAGAGAGATCTGTTCACCCTGATGTTCTGGAGTTTGCCCAACAAGTTGATGTCTGCCTGTGCCTCTCACAGTGGTTTTCTGGATTTCCCCTGTCCCTGGGGTGTGGCTTTCTCATAAAGTGCTCAGGCCTCCAGCATGTGAGGGAACCTGTGGATGGGCCAGAGTCCCATGTGTCCCGTCTACTGTGTGCTCGCTCTCACGCTGGATGCAGAGTGGAGAGCTTCACACGAGTGGGCTTAAGGTACACGGGAGCTCAAACATGCTGCACAAATGGTACCCGTGGCTCATCGGAGACATCTGTCTCTCTCCCACTCCATGCCTTCCTTCCACAACCAAGATCCTTCATGATACTGCTGTCAGTCCATTAATCTCAAGTGGTGACCACCATCAGATGTTCACATGCGCTCTCCTCTGGTATCCACTGGTAGGAGCTTATGTTACCATTTTACCAATGATCTGCCTTGGAAAGGGGCGACATGGTTTGCCCGTGGTTGCTGGAGTGAGGAATGGAAGGCAGATCTACAAAGCCACAGATTGAGCAAAAGGTGACTGTGTCCCTCCCTAGTGCCCCCTCGGTCCCCGGAGCCCTGCTGGCCCCTTGGCCTGACTGCTCTCAGTACGGAGCCTCTGTGTCTGCAGAGGTTTTCTGTCAAAACCTTTGCCTCTCCTGCCCTTACCATAGGCAATCATATGCAGCCGAAAGGGCACCCTGTTTGTTTGTTTTTGTTTTTGTTTTTTAACAGCTTGACTGACAGATAGGGCAGAGGTCTAGAGTCTGATGAATCTGAACACCTGCCTACCTCCCAGTAGTTCTTACAGCAGGTATGGTGATTAATGGCCCATGGCCAAGGTTCCTTGTGCCTCTTTGTTCCTACTGCCTTGGGGCATGGGTGACAAGGACAATGACCTGCACTCCCTCTTCTTTCCTATCCAAGCACATAACACAGAATTTAACCCAGAGCCTGCTCTGGGCGCTGTACAGGTTTTTAGAACGCATTCCTGTTATGTAACTAGGACTTCTTACCCACTGGACGACAGGCCCGGTTTTTCTCTAGCATTCATGATTATATAAAATACATCATTGCTATAGTTTAGATGTGGCTTGAATGGATTCTTCACATTGGGGCACACTGGAGTACTGGAGGCTTGGACCTAATAAAGTAGAAAGGGAGTGGCACCTTTAAGGGGTGGAGCCTGGTAAGTGCAAGGCAATGAAGCTATTGAGGGCACCGCCCTCACAGGGCTTAATGCAGGTCTCTAGGAGGCAGTGGGTCCTAAAGAGAGCAGGTTGTGATAAAAGCAGCAAGCCAGGAAGTTCTCTGGCTTCCTGTGTCACCAGGGGTTCTCTTTCACACATGCCCGCACTCTGATGATGCCATCTGTCATGAGGTTATAGTCTCGAAAGCTTGGGCTGAAAACCTCTTTCCATTAGGAATCGCCCAGCCTCGAGATTCCTTTACAGCAAGATCAGACCAATAATACATTCAGATAAGCAGAAGCATACAGTCTCTGTCCTTCTGAGACCAGTTCACCGAGTGAGATTGTCTTACGGGCTCATCTGCATGGTCACAAAAAATGGGATTTCAATCTCTCATGTTTTTTTGAAAGTATGCTTGTTTGTTTGTTTGTTTGCTCATTTGTTTGAGATGGGGTCTCATTCTGTAGGCTGGCTTAGCACTCTATGTAGCCCAGCCTTGGAGTCAAAGACACCATCCTGCCTCAGTCCTCCCTATCCCTTCAGTGTCGTAGGCATGGGCCACCTGGAAGGGTTTTCTTCATTTAAAAATGGAATAACAATGTCATCATACATGTGACTAGAGTACTTGGTTGTAGGCTGTCCCGGCCACGCAGTAAGATCTAAGGTTTCTCCATCCTGGTTTCTGCACTTCTTTCTATAAATGGTACACCAGGCTCGTATCTCTCCCATTGCCTCTCCAATATGTTTGGAGTGCTTTTGACAATGGCCATTCTAACAAGCTGGAGGTGATAACCTGTTACTGCAGGTTATCACTCTGGGGACATTGGTACTGTTACTGAGTTTACTGTGCTGACTGTTTGTCTCTATACCGGATTACATGCCAAGTTCTATGCCAGATATGGTGTTTCTGGTATAGGGGTCTTTGGAAGTTCTTCCAGTTGGCTCCAGCTGTCACCTTGATATAACCCATTGTTTTCTGAGAGAGGCTTAACTGGGGGCTTGCGTCAGTCAGATTGACCTGTGGGCATATCTGTGGGGTATTGTCTTGATTCTTGACTGCTGTGGAAGGGCCCAGCCCGTTCTGGGCAGCACCATTTTCTAGGCAAGTGGCCCTGGGCTATATAAGAAAACCAGGCAAGCACAAGCAGGCAGCAAGCAGGCCTCCTCCATGGTTTCTGCCTTTAGTTCCTGCTTGAGTCCCTGCCACGACTTCTCTGATGTGTTGTAACTCGGATGTATAAGCCAGATAAATCCTGTCCTCCTCACTGTGGTTTTGGCCAATGTGTTTATCACATGATAAAAAAGTAAGCAGACCATGAGGGCAAAGGGCAGTGATGGTATTAGTGCCATTATTGGGAAAGGATGCTAGAACTCTCTGAGCTAAGTGAGGGTGTGGCAGGAAGGCGAGTGAGGGAGAGAGCCTTTACCAAGAACCACTTTCCGGGTACCTCCCGTCTTTGACTGTTCCAGAACTGTGAGAATTAAATGTCTGTTGTTTTTTTTCTACGCAGCATGGTTTTTTTGGTAAGGCAGACTGAGTTAAGACAGGCAGAAATGTGAAAAAGTAGGTTCTAGATTCAGAATGAGAATCTTCAGGACAGGAAAGGGAAGGGAAGCGAACAGAAGGGAAGGGAACAGGAGGGGAAAGGGAGGACAAGAAAGAATACTGTCTGTGTTTTGAGAAGGTTTTCCGTAAGGAAGCCCTACACAAACCCTGTATCACTTTCCTCACTAAATCAACTCCCATGGCATCAGACCAAGGACTCAGCTGTCCTGCTCACCTTCACCTCAGAACTAGCTCCGTCCTTGTGAATAGGCCCCGCTGAGGGAATGAGTGTGTGGTGGTGGAGACTTATGCTCTGTAGCTCCTTGCAGCCCTTCTCTCGTCCAGGCCTTCGACTGCTCTGGAAGGAAGGGGTAAGAGAGTACCATCCACCCCCCTTGCTCACTCCCAGGCTAAGTTCTGTGCCGCCTCCCCTCCCCATCCTGCCTGCCTTGGCCCAGCCGACTGCCACCAATAGGAAGGAAGTGTCCTGAGCAACTGGCCCTTGTCTAGCAACCGGTGATGCTCACTTCCAACCCCACACCATCATAGGCAAAGCTGGGATGGGATGCAGCTGCCCCACCCTGGAGATGGTGCTGGTGAGTCTGGCCCTGAGCTGCGCACAGCAAGGGGCCTGTGTCACTCCATGTTCCTGTTCTTTGGTACATGGCACCTGCTCAGACAGACAGTAGAAAATGAAGTGACTGGACGGTAAGGACCTCGCTTCTTCATTTATGTTGCAAATGACTTTCCTGCTCAGAAAGAGCAAGAACAAGGGTATTTGTTTCTCTTTTAAAATATTTACTTTATTAACAAAACCCCTGAACTTGCAGCAGGACTGTTTGGCTGGGGAAAGGATTCGTAGCATGGAAAGAGGCCATTTTGACAAATCCTGTGTATAGTCTGAGACGCAGACGACCTGGAGCTCTGAGAACGGCTGAGGTATTTTTTTTCTGGGGCCTTTGTGGTTATGTAACCCCTGACAGAGCTGAGGGAGAGCGCAGTCCTTGCTTGCACAGCTGGGCTGGCCCGCAGTGGAGAGCCTAGAGATTAGCAGATCTGCTCTGAGCTGTTTCCAGTTCCTCCTTGTCCTCTCCACGCCCAGAGTGTGACCCACAGAGGGTCCCGGCAGCCTCTGGAAGCCCTGTCCTAGGTATAAGGAATCGAATCTTAAGAGTAAAGGCCCTTCATTCTCTACTAGCCAGGGGAACAGAAACTGACTGTAAAGTGTCATTAGAGTCAAACTTCAGACTGCCCACCACAGTCTCTGCCTTCCTTTGGATTTCTTGTTTTCAACTATTAAAAAATATTTAAAGCTATATATTACGGTTTGGATCCAAAATGTCTCCCAAAGGCCTGTGTGTTAAAGGCATGGCTCCCACAGTGGGGTCTGTTGGGATATCCCTCCATGATGATGGGGCCCAGTGGGAGGATATTAGGTAACAGGGGACACCAGGAGTGCAGCCCTTTCTTCTTCTTTCTTCTTCTTCTTCTTTTTCTTCTTCTTCTTCTTCTTCTTCTTCTTCTTCTTCTTCTTCTTCTTCTTCTTCTTCTTCTTCTTCTTCTTCTTCTTCTTCTTCTTCTTCTCCTTCTCCTTCTCCTTCTCCTTCTCCTTCTCCTTCTCCTTCTCCTTCTCCTTCTCCTTCTCCTTCTCCTTCTCCTTCTCCTTCTCCTTCTCCTTCTCCTTCTCCTTCTCCTTCTCCTTCTCCTTCTCCTTCTCCTTCTCCTTCTCCTTCTCCTTCTCCTTCTCCTTCTCCTTCTCCTTCTCCTTCTCCTTCTCCTTCTCCTTCTCCTTCTCCTTCTCCTTCTCCTTCTCCTCCTCCTCCTCCTCCTCCTCCTCCTCCTCCTCCTCCTCCTCCTCCTCCTCCTCCTCCTCCTCTTTCACTTTCTGGCTACCACATGCCTCTATGGAATGTTACTGTACTGTCACAAGTCCTGAGGTCACTGGGCCACCATACCATGAGTTTGACCTCTAAAGCAGAGTGGTAACAAATATTTTTTCTTCTGGTTGATTATTTCAAGTGTTGTTGATTGTAGAAAAAGAAAACAGACTGTTCTTTGTGTGCTTTGTTCAAAAAGAGTGGCTGGTTTGGGGCCTGTCAGTTGTAGGCTGTGGGTCTCTGGCTTTGAATCTTTTCCGCCAGGGCCCCTGGACAGTGGCAACTCTCCAGCCTTGCCTTGAGCAGCAGTTCAATAGAATGTCACCCGTAAGTTCTGTTAATGGGTGCAGAAGGACCTACAGAAGCTATGGGGGCCTCAGTTCTCTAGGATCCCCATGGCTCTCTAAGCACAGTTCTTGAGCCGGCTCTAACTGGATCTCCAGCCACCCCTGCAATGTCAGCAGCCAGGCTTTAAGCCACAGGGAAGCCTTAGCCAACAGAGCTTCAGAGAGCCTGTCCACTGGCAGTGCCCTAGAGCAGGCTGATCAGCCTGAGCTGGAAGCGGGGACTAGGAGGGAGGTGTTCCTGGGGAAGGGAATGGGAGGTGACACTTGGCATAGAGGCATTCGGTGAACAGTGCACTGAGCTGCACTTAAGTCTTTGATCCCCAGTGGGACAGTGGCCCTATGTCACCATCCTTGAACAAGAATGCTGAACTCCAGAGATGGGACAGGCACTCCTTATTTCTATCCATGTTACTTCTAGAATAAGATTGGGACATATTTTTAACCTTCCTTTGCCCTCTCCGATGCCCTCAGGACATTACCCCCCACCCCCATCACTAAAGTCAGCCTGGAGCCTTGACTTGATGAAACCATAGTCTACCTAAGTCACACAACGGTGCTTTGTAAAAAGCTGTAGCACTGCCCTGATCCTGGTGTCGCGTGTTTGCAATCCTACCAGCAGCCGGTCTTGAGAATCTGAAGAGCTGATAAATCAGACTTGGAGTTCAGCTTTAGCCTCGACTTCACCCCTTCCAGTTGGACTCCCAAGCATGCCGGTATTGACCTTGACTGCTTCTGAGCTCTTCTCTTCCTCTGCTCCGCTGCTGTGACTCCCTAAGGTTTGAAAACCTTGGGTATAGACAGGACTAGATGAAAAAGCCCCAGCCCATCCTTTGCAGACTCTCACCTATCCTTGCAAATCTAGTCTTAGGCTGTAACTGTTTCCTGTCTGGCCATCTCCCTTTTTACCTTTCTCCATAACAAATCTAACCTACAGAGATTTCAGTTTGACCTTGTCCCTCCAGCCTTATTGGTAGAGAACAGCTGCTTGGCATCTGCTGTAGCTTTTGATACAAATCTTTGCTAGATCGTCCTTTGGCTAGCAGCAATGGAAAGTCAAAGCAGCACCCCTTCCCTACATTAGGGAGCCCCTATGAGTGGCACCACCCACAAACACCCGCTGCAACCACAGGGTCCTGGAATGTATGAAAAACAATTATCAATCATACAGAAGTGATTGGAAGGACCTGGGGAAGTGGGTTATTTGCATAGCCCATCTGGGGGACTATATGCTGCCCCTTCATGTCTTGTGAGATGACCTACACATCCTACAGAGAGAAAGGATTGGCTCTGTTGTCTGTCCGCTAGCCTGCCTAGGAGTACACTCTCAGATGGAGTTGCCTTTCTAACATGCCCCAACACCATCTGGCCTTCCAGTCCAGCTCCAGTGAGACAGGTTATTCAGTCTTTCTTTTGACCCTTATTTGATACCTCAGCTTGTGTTGGGGCCAAGTTTTTGATAGAGGTTTGCAGACATACCCAGGAATGAGTTAAAAAAGTAGACATGGGTGGGTGGGGCTCTGTTTATGGAGTTACAACAAACTACATTTCCAGATAATGGCCACACTTCTATAAATGGGAGATATAGTCTCCAGACTTAGAAAAAATACGAGCGAGTGTTTCACAGAGATACTTATACTGGACCATTATTTGTGGCTTCTCTGACATTCACTTACCAGCATCCTGTATTTCTCAAGTACCTTTGTTTGAGAAGTTCCCCTGGATGGGATAAGCACTATGGGTGTTGGTCGTTCAAGAAAAGATGGGTTTTGTCCAGATAGAGGAGACAGAAAGCTGAGCCTTGATGCCCAAAGTCTCCCCCATTGGCTTGGCTTTCTTGACTTCTGGGTCTTTGGTTAGCTTGACAGCAGGTGATAGGTTCTGCATTGTTGACATGGGACAAGGAGTATATAAGCTTCAGAGAGCTGGCTGCTAATGTTTCTGGCATATGCCTGCTAGGTGGTAAGTTCTGGCTAAATATCTACTAATTATGAACCTATAGGAAAGGACTGGTCTATGTATGTGGCAGGCGAACCTTGAGCCAGAAGGGTGACTCAGAGAGAGGTGGGCCCAGCCAAGTTGACTCTGGGTACTGTGTTAGTCACCTTTGTGTCACTGTTATAAAATATCCAGCAGACATGACTTGGGGCCAGGAAGGTTTAGCTAAGCTCGCGTTTTGGAAGTCTCAAGTCATCGAGACAGGGGACCTCTAGCTGATGGCTGGGAGCCAAGAAGACCTACAATGTTCTATGGCCTGCCTCTAGTAACTTACTTCTGCCAGTTAGGATCTCAGTTTAACTTCTCTTACCCTCCCCAAACAGCCTGGAGTAGTTATCCAAAAAAACATAAGCTTGTAAGGAACACTGCAGATTTGAGTCATGATAAAGACATTTCTCTTTTTGCGTCCCTGTCTTGGAAGATGTATGCTTGGTTTAAAAAAAATGGCTTGAACAGTTATTTTTCAAGCTCACACACAGTAACACATGTTTCTCTTTTATTCAATCCCCAAGTCTTGATGAATGCATAGAGTCACGTACTTTGTCTCAGTCAAGACAGACTAGGTCTTCTGCCTCATAAAGTCTCTCTCATGAACCTCCCATTCCCATCCTCTGGCCCCTGGGTCTGTCCTCCACCCCAGGAATCTTGTCTCCTCCAGACTGTCTTACCCATGAGCCCATGCAATGTGCAGCTTCTACATCTTCCTGTGTCCAGAGCTGGTGGCCGAGTGGTGACTTCTTCTGGGTGGGTTACAATACGTAGATGATTCCCTACTAAGGATATTGGGTTGATTTTCTAGGACAGTCACACCGATTTTCACCTTGGGCAGAGACTCTGGAATAAGATCCCCAGGTCTACCCTGGCTATCCTTTAGCACGGTCTGAACTTCTCTGGGTTTGCCTTGTATCAGGAGCAAGTAGATACACAGCCTGCCCTTGCTATTCAGGTGTGTGCACTATCATCATAACTGGCTTCTGGTTTTACTGTTGGGAGAAGGGAGATGCAAACAAGTTCAGAGTCTTAAGGAATTCAGTCAAGATCAAGCCAGAGTCTGAACCCTTCGTCTATGGTCAGTTGTTGTCGTTTCCCTATTCATCTCTGCTGTGTTGTTGAGAGGGCATCTTGTCATGTTGCTTAAGCCAGACTTGAACAACAGTTGATCCTGTTTCATCCCCCTAAGTGCACCCCACTCCTAGCCTGTTTTCTCATGGAGAGAATGTATTCTTGTGGAGACCCTCTTGGGACAGTTACCACTGAAGCTTCTCACTTGTGAATGAGGAATGTGACCCAAAGACCAGGTTCAGGTGGCAGAGACCATGTAGCCGTTGGGCATGCTGATGGACAACTTCCATCTTTAAAGGTAATGACAGGGCTGTGAGACAGTCTAGTTCAAGCAACCCAGTAAGATAGCATCATCCACAAAATTCATTCTTCCATGATTCATCTATAGAGTTCTTCTGGGCTCTTGGGTAGCAGGCCTGGCCTAGAACTGGCATTGTTGCATGCTCTGTGCTGGATACTGCCTGCTCTTTCTTCTTTGGCTCTAACCCTTTTCCCTCCGTGCTATCATTTCATACTTGGGACCTGTCCCTGAAGGTCCCTTTACCTGCTGCTACAGGCTCCCAATCAAGATGGAGTGAGCTCCTAGGACGCTTGGCTCTAGCACAACTCCAGCCTTTGAACATTGCAGCAGAGAATTAATTGCTATTCATTGTTATGTAGGTCACGTTTCCTTTAGAGGAAGTTGATGGGATTTTATTATCTGTGGAAAGCAGCCATACCAGAAAGAAGAAGACTTTTGGTGGATAATTTAGCTTAAGGATGGTGTCCCACTTTAACAAGTCTCTTGGGGGAGCAGATGACCCCAGAGGGAGCTATATGTATATCTAGTAGTCTGTGTATTTGGTAAAACTTTGTATTCTAAAGAGAAGCAGGGCTGGGCCTGTCAGGACCTATAGACCTGATCTAGAAGCCTGGGGCAGGACACACTGGCTATCCTGTCCTGACTAAGAGCCTAGAAGGAACCTGGATGTTCCCCAGAGAGGCAGAGCAGCTGAAAGTGTCTTCATTATATTTTTGTGAGCCCCAAATTAGATTGAACCAACAATCGTTTGTATTCACTGTAGGCTTCAATGGTATTCTGGGTATTCCCATTGATGTTATCTGAGGAATACCTACGCAATGCTAGGAGACCTTCATTTACAAAATAGGAACTTTTCTAAGGCTGGGCTATGGCTATGTGTATGAGATCTTCTCTAGAATGCAAAGTGCCCAGATTAAGCCCTAGAGCTGCAAAAAGCAGAAACAAAACCAGGAAGCACCCTGCCAAGACAGATTTCTTTAAAAAACAGTAAAGAGATAGTAGCCTTTTAAATCACAAGATTTCCTAGTAAATTTATGCAGAGAATCAACGAAAATCTGAGCATCACAAGAGTGCTCTACTCTAGAAAACTGTGACTGTCACGTTGTAGGAGATTTGGACAGTAGAAAACAAGCCTGCAAGGAGGACCGAGCGGAAGGCCAAGCTCCCAGGAGCGCAGATGCGGCGTCAAGTGCTGCCGAGACCCTAGCTTTGGTTTCGTTCCAACAGCATGAGCCACAAGAAGAAACCTTAACTCGTTTTTCTAGGAAATGCCAAAATTGAGGTTTTCCTTTGAAGCCTTGTGGAGGAAGCTTCTAAAAACCAACCGTGTGTCCTTACAGGGCCCTGGTGTGTAAATAGCAGACGAAGATGCCTCATCCCCAGACAGTAGAGGGTTGTAAAATAAACAGGGCACCTCGGGAAGTATTCCACAGCGAGACTGGAGGAGGCAGGTGGCCCAGAAGGCACTAGGGGGCGCTCTGGAGCTGCAGGGCGGGGTTCTAGGAGATAAGGTCCCGCCTGCAGGGTCCTTCCCTCTGCCACTCAGTCTGAAGATGCCTTCCCCGGTATCTTTTTGCCTCTCCCACGGGAGAGTCTTCTTGGTTTCCTTGTCTAAGATGTAGTAGATGAGGCACTGTGGGGAACGTGACCTGCTTTGAACCGTTCCCAGGCTTGCCCTTGCACTGGGAACTAGGCTCCTCCAACTGACAGTGGCTGGTGAGAGCATTTCAGCACTGCTTATCGCTAGAGCATCACAGCGTGGTGTCAGTAGAGCCCCAGAGTGATCGAGTTCACTCTGAGGCCAGAAGAGCAGATGCACTCCCTCTGGTGGTGACCGTGGTTCTCAGGCAGAAAGGCTTTCGGGAGGATGTGTCTGTCCCCCTGGTGGTTGGTTGGATGCCCCTGGGCTACTACTACTGCTGCAGAGGAAGGATCTGGCAAGACATAGAGCTGGTGCCACAGAAGGAACCTGCCGTTTTCTCCACTCGTTGGCATACAGAGATGGTGATGGCGCTGACAGATTTTTCACAGCTGGTGGGAAGCACGGTGCAAGAACAAATGAGGGGAAGCAGCTCGGAAAGGGAGAATGGTGTGTTAGGATCAACACTGCTGAATAAGTGGAAGGTCTGGGTGAGAAAGGGGTGTCGGGAGTGGGCGGGGCCCAGAAGGGCAAAGCATAAGATAAGCCCCAGGGCCCTGGTTCCTCTCCCCTCCTGCACACTTTAACTGTAAAATGGAACTGGTAGATAACTCAGAAATGATCTTAGCACGACATTACAGGTTGCAAAAGTGTGTGTGTGTATGTCTGTGTGTGTGTAAAACGTCTTATGAGGGAGAGTGACAGTGTGTAAAAATAAGTGTGTGTGTGTGTGTGTACGTGCGTGCTTGTGTTTGGGAATAGAAAATAGCAGACATTATAAAATGGAGTCTGGAAAATCATTTTTGCCATTTTAATGATAGAAAAATAAATGTGTTAATATATAATCCCGAAATCATTTGAAATGTAAATAAAAAGTATATCGAATAAAAAAAAGAGAGAGAGAAAAAGATTTAACAAGTGGAGAGCTGGAAAAAAATATAATCCCGCCTAGTCTAAAATTTCTTTTAAAGGCTCTTGTATTTATTCTAAGGCCTTTAACATAGAATACAAAGGAGGGTTCAAATCTCACTGTTTCTTCTTTGATGCCTGAATCACTCATTTCCTAGGGTGACCCACTCTCAGTCAACCCCAGGAAGGCCCCGCATCAGTGCATCTCAGTGATCTCATGTGCACCACCAAGGGAGGGTAGAACTGAATTAGGAAGTTACAGGCCGAGAGCCTCAAGCCTTTCTAGGGTATTGACTCCCATCCTATGGTGGGTCTGGGAGGTTCTTACCGATGCGTAGAAAGAACAAGACAGGGAAGGAGGAAGAGTCTAAGCCCTAGGAAGTGATCTGAAAATCTTCACGTGTTTACTGAGCACGTGCTACATGTGAGACATAGTTGCTGATGCTGAGGTCTGACACTATGTCCTGGAACACAACAATGGTTAGAACTATTAGAAAGACAAGAGTATAGTTCAAGCAGTGAATTAATTATGCAATCCATGCAGCCAAGGCTGAGTGTATTGACAGGAAGGAAGTTAATTTAGACTAGGATGTAGGTTCTGTCAGATAGACGAGAAAGGAGCACAGTGGCTGGAGGGCAGAGAGGGAAAGGCCATTTGAGAACAATATTGTGTATGTGAACACGGAGGCATCATAAGAACGCCATATCTATACAACAAGGAGGCTTGAACAAATACAGATCCAAAGTCTTAGCTGCAGGGGCTGGAGAGATGGCTCAGGGGTTAAAAGCACTAGCTGCTCTTCCAGAGATCATGAGTTCTGTTCCCAGCACCTTACACAGTGATTCACAACCAAATTTAACTCCTGTTCCAGAGTATCGGATGCCCTCTTCTGGCCTCCACAGACACCAGGCTCAGATGCACAGGTAGGCAAAACGCGCATACACATAAAGTAAAACTTAAATAAAAAAAACTCATGCGTGTCACAATTCCCATTTTCAAATGTTATTGTTCATACATAAAGAAAAAATGACTAAGAGAATATGTCAAATTGCTAATGTACTGTGATGCAGACATTGTGTGTGAGTTTTAGTTTTTTTCTTTTCCACGCGATTTGTGTAGACACCTTCCCAGGCACTTTGTAAGCCTGTGTGAGCAAGTCATGACCTGTGTAAGGATAACGGCAGCCACACATTGTCTCGAGTGGGAAAACAGCAGAGCTGCACTATGCACCACTTAGGGACGCATATGTGAGTCTTCAGAATCTACAAGGATGTGTGCTGTGGCACCAGATGAACACGGGCTGAGAGAAAGCAGGAAAGAGGCAGAAGGCGATTTACCGATGTTCATGATGTTCTGGTCCTGAGCTGAGTGCGCCGTACTCTTCTTTACCTTTTTAATACACATCACATTTGCATCATTCATTTAAAGATACGAACAACTCCATTCAACGTAACATCAGTATAAAGTCTGAGGCTTCAAACTTTATTTTATTTATTTATGAGAAGAGGCAGAGACCAAGAAAGCTGGGTAAGTCTGTCTGCTTCTTCCCTAAGCTGGGGCGCTATCTTTCTTCTGTTGCTTGTCTATTCTTACTCTCTTATCTCGACCAACCACGTCTCTCCCCCTAGACTGTCCCTTCTACATTTCTAAGTAATTATATCTTTAGCTATCGGGTAGAGGGAACGTGCGCTCCCATACATCTGTATGGAGGCTTGTAGTGAGGTCTGAGTGGCTTCATAGTCCATAGTTCCTGTATCACCTCCAAACTCAGAAGACCACATGCTATGGCGACACAAGACACCTGGGTAGCAGCAGCCCGGTGCTCCTGTTACAACATGTCTGGGTTGCCTCAACTGTTCCTCAGAGCAGCCCGAAATGTTGCATTAGCTTTCCTGCCTTCCTAGTGAGTCAGGATGGCTCAGGGATGCTCCAGAGACTTGCCCTGGATGAGGCGTGGCTCCCCTGATCAGCCTGTGAGACAGTTGGGATCACACCCAACGTGTTCTCTAACACAGCTGTGCGCATCAGCTCTAATTCTGGATCTCAACCTTGGTTGAGATCTAATGACCACAGCACTCATTAGTGAGCCACCTAGAAGATGACGGATGGCAGACTAGGTAGGCATCCCGTGAGTGCCCCTGGCCTCCGGGACACTGGCGTGTGGACCTTACTGTAAGCCCTAGTCCTGTGCATTCCAACCCGGGGTCCGTGCATCTCTGTGGAGCGTGAAAGGAGCTTCAAGAAGACGACATCAGAACGCCTATTTTTCTAGGTTGAAAACATCTCCTCTTTAAAAACTTCCCGTTTTGCCATGTGTTTTGTGACGCTCACAATGTATTGGCACAATAATGCTTGTGTGCAGCTTGTAAATAATGAACAAATGTGCATCTGTCGACGGTATGTGCTCAAAGACATTTCTTTTGGGAGGGATAGGCGGTGTCCACAGTTTGGTTACTAAAGCTGGGCGGGACTTGGTGACAGAGTGCTTGTCTCTGTCTGGAGTCAGGTCTCCAGCCCTTAGTGTTTTGGGCGGACTTCAAGCACTGTGAAAGTCTCCCTTGTTCTCAATCAGCTGCAAGCACCCAGTTTGCACGTGAACACAGGGTCTATGTCAAAGAGTGACGTGACGTCATCTCCCTGCTGTTGGGTGGTCCTGCCTAGGCAGTCACAATGATATTCTAGGGAATTTGGATAAAACACAACGAGGGAAAGGTAGATGGCTTCCTTTTTAAGGAAGTGGATTTTACGAGGTCAAATTCCTGAAAAAAAAATTGAATGATTATTAAACAGATGGTTTCTGTCCAATTAGGAGAGAAGCAATGTGTTCTGGCAGCTACCGTAGCTTCCCCAGAAATTAGTGATGTCCACAGAACTCATTTCCTTTATAATTCTCAACAATTGCTTATTAGAAGAGATCGTCCCTCCCTTAGTGCATGTGTGCAATCATCGTCTGCTGGGCAGCAGTTCCTGGGCATCTATTATGTCCAAAGCCCCAGGCTAGTGATGAATATCTTGCAATCTCTGCCCCCAAAGACTTTTCTCTTAATAAAGAAGACAAACAACACACACACACACACACACACACACAACCATAATAAAATAAAGCATCCCCTAAGTGCCACAAACTACTGTAAACAAATGTGACCTGGTTCAGCAGAAGGAAAATGCTGCAGAGACCCCTGACCCCTGACCCCTGACTCCAGGACTGCTTCCATAGGGAAAAGCAGTCATGGAACTTCTGTTTATTTTCTAATATCATACTGGAAATCCAAATCTATTTTTTGTGCATGAAACAATGGAGAATCTCTCTGGACTTTGGACAAGATGAGCAAAAGCAATATTTGGGCTGCAAGATGATAGGTGATTCGAAACCCTACCACCATTGTTTATGTAATGGACTGCAGCGAGCAGCCAGCCCAAAGTGGGGCGGGGCTGTCTTCAAGGATAGGCTGCCAGGCCATCCCCAGCTATGAGACTTGATGTTTGGCTTACAGGTGTCTGCAGGCAAGTGCCACAAGCATCTTCAACGGGCTCTTGAGAGATAAATGTGTTCTGATGAGCAGAAATTATGCTTTTATTTTGTGTTAGGACATAGCCAGGGAGAATTTTGTCAAAGTCTCTGGAAGACCTTGTAAAACACAGACAAGTGAAAATAGACAACTGACCTTCCTGTCTTCTACATCCACATCCATGGATTCAAGCGACTACCAATTGAAGATAATTAGGGCAGAGGGCAGTAAGATAACAGGAATGAAAAAAATTGTATATCTTCTCTCCTTGTGGGGTTTACACTGTATTAGCTAGCGAGGTCATTTAAGTTCATAGAAGAATGTGCGTGGGTCCTATGTAATCACTGCTGTGGGGACGACTTGAGCACCTCAGGTTTTGGAATCTGCCGATCCCGGAACTCGTCTGCAGTTACTGAGGAATGCCTGCGTGCAGAGGAGACAGTAGTCCATCTAATAACAAGCGCTACTTTGCACTAAGCACGCACCGCGGTGACTCCATACTGCCTTAGCCCGTGCAGTGGTGGGGAGGCCCACGTTGCTGACCTTGGTCCCCTGGTTAGGAGGGCAGAGGTAACCTGGGCTTCAATTTTGAGCACTGAGATGGACCCTAGGGCTTCATCTCAGGAAATAAGGGGAAGGGGCTATTGCATAGCAGGATGTGAAAGCTCCTATAATAGAGGGGTGACAAGCAGCACAGGGGTTGTCACCTGAGAGCTGCTTTTCTACCTGCAGCTGAGGTATGGAGTGCTCTGTCAGTGCAACTCCCAGGAAAGAGCTGTGTGGTCCAGCCCAGCTCTCTCTAGCCTGGGCAGCTGAGGGTAGCTGGCCTTCCTCCCAGAGGGTGTGAACTCCTTGGGGGAGGGACAGTTCTGAAGTTAAACTCTGAGACACCCAGCTCCCAGACATGTCGGGAACCTGAGTCCTCGGCTCCAGAGATCTGTGAGGGACTGTCCTGTCAAACACCACACGAGGACCAGCCAGAGTTGGCGCAGTATCCATTTGCCGATGCTTCCTCTTAGAGTCTGAAAACCTGCAATGGGAAAATGTTGCTTTTCAGACACAGATACTCGATCTTATCCTTTTTCCTCGTGACAAGCATGGATTAATCCCAGAAGTCTTTACTGAGCATTTGCTGCCTACCTCCCAACAAGCACTCTACTTTTCCGGACCATGTCCCTGCCTGTCCTGAGATAGCCTAGCCCCATGTTTGTGCCTACGTCAGACCACCACGTGCTCCTTTTCTGTTTTAGATGGGAAGGGAGGAGGAAGAAGTCACCGTTTGAGTTCAGTGCTCCAGAAGATGCCAGCCTAAAGGCGTTTGCCATTGGGAACTGATTATTTTTAGTCCTAATAGTGCCTCCAATTGGGTTAGCCCTCCCCTGCCTGCCAGTGTTGGACCGTAGAGAAGGCTGAGACTCTAGTGTGTGGGGGGGGGTCGCGGTAGAAGGTCATTTCCTGGCTGTCTAGGGCGTTTTCTGTGGCAGCTGAGCCCTCGCAGCAGGGCCTGTTTAGTTCTGCAGCAAAGCTGGGAAGCCAGATGGTTGCTCTGCCCAGGGATCTGGCCCAGCTTCTGTCAAGTCATGAGGAAGGCTGGAGGACCCTTTGCAGGAAGGAAGGGACAAGCAACACAGCCCCTAGGAATGGACCCCAGGAGCTCCTTAGGGTCAAAATGGCACCCCTGTCCATGACCCACACTCAGGTCCCAATGACACTTAACCCGGGTGCCCCATGCTGACTCAACCACCGCCTCTGCTAGCTGTCAAGTGCTATGGTAAAGTGTTCTCTCATTGGTCAGACCCTGGGCTGGTGCCACTTCAACCCATTGTTGGATTGAACACGTGTTGGGGGAAAAAAATCTTTCTCTGGCCGGAACTGCATAAGAATGGCCTGAAACCGACCCAGCCAGTTGGATTTGGTCCCCCACTCCCCACCCTCAAGTCTTTTCCTTTTCAGCAGTTTTCTTCTAGAGATTCATCCCTAATTCCCAGGAACAGGGTGACTTGGGGCCAGCTTATTAAGATTGTGCCCAGATTCCTTATTCATCAACCACTAAAGAACATAAACACATCAGTGAAAGCACAGAAAAAAAAACAAGAGTCTCAGTGTCTTTGTAGACCCAGCCTCAAGAGGATTTCCAAACCCCTTAGGAGGCTCGCAGGACAGCACAGGTTCCGCGCCAAAGCCAATCTGAAGGCCACATGCAGGCACCGCCCTGCACCCTGGTCCCCAGATAAGGCCTTTTCTAGTTGTAGGGCAGCCTTGGCAAGTCCTCTAGGGAGAGACTCTTCCCGCTGCTCTGACAGCCCTCCTGCCCCCCCGGCTCTCCCGCCCGCCGTCCTGGCGGGGTCCTGGTTCAGAGCAACAAGATGGGCTTCTGTAAAGTAAGTAATTGGGAGTCGAGTTGTGTCGTTGGAGGCAGATGTGGGGGCAGATGTGCCTCAAGGCTGTCACCACCCAGCAGCCCTGGGGTGCAGAGGAAACCTCGCACTTCCCCAAAGGACTTGCTGCTGAAGGTGGCAGGGGTCAGGGCAGGTGACCTCTGTCCCGACTCAATTATTTCTGACTCTCCACAGCCGGGGGCTTGCTGTGGAATTGAGTTCCTTTTGGAATGGCTGATCTATGTTCTACTTGGGGGTGCGGGAGGAGGGGGGCGTTAGACATCGTGGTTTGCGAAGCGTCACAGAGCAAAACGGCTGAGATTCTAGTGGCTTTCCTGACCCTTGAGCAACTTACCAGGACCAGTGGCAGGAAATAGAGAATAAAGGCTCAGAACAGTGGTCGCTCTGCCAGAGGGCTGCCGCCCTCTTTTGAAAAGGGGCTTTTGCTTGTTTTCTCAAAAGCCAAGTACCTCGCGGACACACCTTCCAGGTTCTGAAAATGGTAGATTTTGAATTTTTGCTGCTCAGCTGAGGCAAAGAGGTCTATTAGGAGAGAGACAAGGAGAGGGGAGAGGGGGAGAGGAGGAGGGAAAGGGAGAAAGTGAAAAAGAGAGAGGGAAAGAGAGGAAGAAGGAGATGAAGAAGATGGAGAAGAGGGAGAAGAAAAGGGAAAATGAAAAGAGGGAGCGGGAGGGGGAGAGGGTTAGGAGGGGGAGAGGAGGAAGAAAGGGAGAAGAGTCCAGTTCAGTATGGTTCTGGGAGATAGGTAATACAAGTTGGCTACTTCTCACTCCAAAAATGATCTGTCAGTCTTTCTACAAAACTAGCTGGCTTCTTCTTCTTCTTCTTCTTCTTCTTCTTCTTCTTCTTCTTCTTCTTCTTCTTCTTCTTCTTCTTCTTCTTCTTCCTCTTCTTCCTCTTCTTCTTCTTGCTGTTGTTGTTATTATTATTATTATTATTATTATTTACATTACCCTGAGTGAAACACAGGTAGAAAGGCAGGATTTTTGTCATTATTATTATTATTATTATTATTATTTACATTACCCTGAGTGAAACACAGGTAGAAAGGCAGGATTTTTGTCACTACCACAGAAAAGAGCTAAGCCTAGCAGAGTATTCTCTAGAAGACACAAAAAGCCTTTGTCTTCAAGGGCTGTTCAACAGCCGTCAACAATGCTTATGAAGTGACAGGTGAGGTCTCTGTAGTAGGAACAAAGCAGAGAGGAGAGAAGTCCCACCCTGGAAGAGTTTGTGCCCTAGCTGAGGGCTGGAGGCTCAATGCTGGGTGAATGAGAACATCTCACACCTATTAAAAGCCTGGGGGGTGGGGCATGGCTAGGGATAGCTGCTTGCCTGCGATGGAAGAGACTGGACCCCACCCACAGTACTGCTGAGAAAGAAATACTGACAGTGGGGAAGTGGGAGCAGACTATGGAGTCCTGCAGGTCAGCAAAGTCCTACTGAGCCAAAACTGAATGACCCCGCCCAGGCAGACAGCCCCGCTTTGCTTCAGAAGAGGAGACATGGCGGAGAGAGCGCCTGCACCTGCAAAGGTCCTAAGGTAGACATGCCCTGAGAAACAACCAGGAGAGCTCAGCAGCAACAGGAGGAAGGGCTGGAGAAGGGTGAGGTCAGAGGTCAGAGGTCAGGAAGGAGAGACTGAGTACAGAAGACGCAGGGTTTTGCCCATCATTAGGAGAATTTGGAAGACAAGAGACTTTCAACAGTTTGGATCTGAAACTAATAGTGTTTACCTTTACCTACGCCAGCCACCTCCTGGCACCTCTGAAATCAAACTCCAGGAGTCAGATCTTGCCTGCCCCTCATTTCTATAGCAATGCTCAGCCTTTTCCTCTGGAATATGAAGGGCCAGCAGTTGACAGAATAATGTGTGGTGACTCCATCTCTCCGATGAACACAGAAAACAAGGAAGGCTGTGGGTGCTCACTATTGCAAAACATTCCCGTTGGCACAATGGGAAAGGAGGCAGAAGCTTCTATGGAAACACAGTGTGTTTGCAGTCTGGTCATTTGTAATCCCAGCTGCTAAGAGGGAAAGTAGCCTGGGGTTCTGGCGTGCCAGCCGTCCAGACCGCTCGCTCGCTCTCGACGTCAGCGCTGCGAAGCCAAGCCCGAGTCTTGCTCTTGTTTGAATTTTATTTTTTGTCCTGTACATTTTTCCCTTTTATTGAAAATCGATTTTTGTCTTGAATCATAATAGATCCCGACTGTGGTTTCCCCTCCCTCTGCTCCTCCCAGTCTCTCCCCACCCCCTCCCACCTGGCTCTACTCCCATTCAGTCTCTCATTAGAAAACAAATGGAGTTCTAAGGGAATATGATATGATAAGAGAGGATACGATATAGCAAAAAAAAATAACACATTGGAATCAGACAAAACAAACGCAAGGAAAAGAGCCCAAGGAAAGGGAATAAGAACCAGAGACTCACTTGTCACAAACTACACAATTATCCCACAATTACGCTAAACTGGAAGCCATAATATAGGCGTGGAGAACCCGCAATCCCTGCGCGAGCTGCCTCGGTCTCTGAGTTCATGTGAGCTTTGCTAACATTGATTTAAAGGACTATTTCTTGGTGTCCTCCCGCCCTCTGGCTTTTACTCTCTTTCTGCCTCCTCTTTCGTGGGGTTCCCTGAGCCCGCAGGGGAGGGATTTGGTGGAGACATCCCATTTAAGACTCAGTCTCCCAAGGTCTCTCACTCTCTGCACACTGTCTGGCTGCGGGCCTCTGTGTTTGTTCCTATCTGCTGCTGGAGGAAGTCTCAGAGATGATGGCGGTCTTGCTGTTTTGAGAAGTGACAGTGGTATTCCTCCAAATGGCCCCGCCCCTTCCGGGGCTACCTTCCCACCCGGCTTTCTTTGCTTCTTTCTCTTTTTCTGTCCTTTCTTCCTTCTCTGCTGGGAATCAAGCCCAGGACCTTAGGCCTGCTGATCGCACACTCGAGCTTCACCCCTGTCCTTCCCCTTCCCCACAGCCGCAGTGGGGCTAAGAGAGGCGGACCTCAGTCTGGCCTTTGTCCGCAGTAGCTTCGCCTTCTGAAGGGAAGAGTCCGGCTTCTCTGGAGCCTGGCCCTGCCAGCCAGCCTTCTCCCTCAGGCACGCCTCCAGGAGTTTCACAGCAATGATCAGGCTCAGGTCATCTTCACGGGGAGCCCACACCCTCCGTGTGAGTGTGGCGGGATCTGTGGAGCTGTTATCCTTGTTGGTTCCCTGGCCTGAGTACCTGGCACACAGTCAGCATTCAATCTCCGTGGCATGAATATGTGAAGGAACAGTCAGCCATTTGCAAAGTACCTAATGACTGCTCCTCCTTTACCACGGTGGTGGGTGAGTCTGTGGCGGCAGCCAACCCTGCCCTCCTCCGTGGGTCCCCTCCTGCATTCTGCACTCTGCATTCGGGAGTTTTATATTTCACCTTACAGGAACTCCCCGGAGAGCCCTTCTCTTTCCCACACTTTTAGGCGTGTTTACATCTGTGTCATGGCTCCCTCTAGCTGAGCAGGGGGGGGGGAGGAGGCGCTCTAGACTGACTCATCCCTGAGTCACTTCCTCTAACTTTCCCAGCATCTGAGGAGCTCCTCAACACAGGACTGAGAAAAATATTTTTCAAGTGAGTTAATTTAAAAGCAGTGAATGAGTGTGAGCCTCTCATTTCTCCTTTACTAACTCAAGTGGTGAGCCCTGACTGTCAGGATCCATCTGGCTGTTAATTTGGGAAAAAAAATATCTCCAGGCAGGCCTGAGCAGATGTAGGTGGTCACAGCTTAAAGGCCCAGTGCCTGAGCCTTGGAGTCCAGGTGCCCCTGGCCTGGACTGTAACATACGAGTCCTGCTTTGGGCAAGTTTGGATTGACATTCTTGGACAGGCAGTGGTAATGGTTGAAGATCTTGTTAGAGAAAGAATTGCTTTGATCCCTGACTCCTGTGTACGCCTGGTCACCACCATCCCTCCTAGCTTGCTATGGGTGCTGACTTCCTGTATCCACACGGAAAGGAAGTGATCCTGGCGGTGATGGGCGTGACCAACCCATTAAGGACGTTAGTGCACAGCGGGAGGGATTCTGGGACGGAGGCAGCATGGTTCCTGCAGGCAGATTTCTTCATGTAGACTTGAGCGAAAAGTTGAATAAGCGAATGACTCCACCCCTGTCCTCTCCCTCAGGCTCACTCTCTTTCTGGAGAAGGTCCTCGGTTTCTTGTGGCTGCAGAAGGCAGGGACAAATGTCTCAAGCCCTTCCCTGGGATGACACTGGCCAGAAAACTGCCTTGCCTTCTCCCAAAGTAGGATGCAAAGCGATATTCTGGAAGAGGGAGCATCTATGGTCTATACCCTTCAGGACGCGAGATGCTTTGAAAGCCCTGCTCCTGGGGTCTGGGGAGGCTCAGCAGCTGGTGATTTACAGACAGTGGGCACTTTCCGGCTGCTCCAAAGGCTGGGTAGTAGTGCTGCCTGCTGCTCGCTGGTTTTTTTTTTTTTTTTTTTTTTTTTTTTTTTTTTTTTTTTTGAGTGGGAACTGGCACTCTTGTTTTTTTCTTCAAAGTGGCAGGAACTCTTTATGGGATGTCTGTGTGGCATCCACTGGTCAACATGGTGTGATCTGAAGGTGCCAGAAGAATCCAGAGTCCTGGGACACTTTTGCCACATCTGCCATGGAGCCCAAGGGACCAGCCACCAGCCACGGGAGGCTTTTCCCTGTCTCTAAAAGTCTCCTATTAATTTCATGCATGCACACCAGCTTTTTGGATAGAATATTGACTTGTACTTCACAAGGAACTAGTTCGGGGTGGAAGTTTTAGGAGATAAGGTCGAGGCAGAAAGCAGAAGCTTTCAGAACAAATGGTAGATGGGGAGCAAAGAGGGGCAGAGCCCTGGGCAATGGAGCCTCTTCTGGGAATTCTTGCCTCTCAATCTTCGACCCCAGCCATTGGGTCTGTCATGCTGTAGAAGGCGTGGGCTGATGGGGGGGTTGAGGTAGAAGTTGAGGTCAGTGAGGTCTTGCATGCTTCTGAATGTCTTCTCATGTGTCTTGGTAGCCATGGAGCAGCTCAGGAACACACTAGGCTTCCTGCCCCAGCTCGGGCCTTTCAAATGCTCGATGTGGAAATAATGTAGATAGATTTGCTTTTGCTTTTTGCTCCCTATTTTATTTAGGCTTCTTCTTCTTCTCCTTCTCCTTCTCCTCCTTCTCCTTCTCCTTCTCCTTCTTCTCCTCCTCCTCCTCCTCCTCCTCCTCCTCCTCCTCCTTCTCCTCCTCTTCCTCCTGCTCCTCTTTCTCTTCCTCTTCCTCCTCTTCCTCTTCCTCCTCCTCTGTCTCCTCCTCTTCTTCCTTCCCCTCCTCTTCCTCTTTCTCCTTCTATTTTAGTTTTGGTTTGGATGATTTGGGAGCCTAGAGTTTCCTTTATCCCCACACACATACACCCCGAGCAGATTTGACCTAGAACGCACTATATTATACAGGCTGGCCTCGGATTTGCAACTATATTATATTGCGCTGTATTATACAGGCTGGCCTCGGACTTGCAACTATATTATATTGCGCTGTATTATACAGACTGGCCTTGGACTTGCAACTATATTATATTGTGCTGTATTATACAGACTGGCCTCGGACTTGCAACTATATTATATTGAGCTGTATTATACAGACTGGCCTCGGACTTGCAACTATATTATATTGCGCTGTATTATACAGGCTGGCCTCGGACTTGCAACTATATTATATTACATTACATTACATTACATTACATTACATTACATTACATTATATTATATTGCGCTGTATTATACAGACTGGCCTCGGACTTGCAAGGATCTTCCTGCCCTAGCTTCCCAGGTACAGATGCACCACCATGCTTGATTGTAGTTTTACAAATAGCAAGCACTGCACCTTCTTTAACCCTGCATATTTCTGAGGGGGCAAGGTCTTTCTACGAAGTTTAGGCTAGCCTCATATTCATGGCAATCCTCTGTCTCAGTCTCTGAAGATCTTGAATCACAGGCATGTCCTTCATACCAGTCTATTCCTGCATCTTAATGGGACATGGAGACTGCTCTGTAAGACAGCTGTTACTCGCACTTCACATGGGAAGAACTGGGGCTGAGCAGCTAACCACTGGCCTTGCCTGCCCCATGCAGGGTACAACTAAGTCTGACTTTTCAGTTTCCAGACCAGGGTTCAGGGAGTGTGTCTTTGTCACTTACACCCTGGGCATGCTGAAAGCTGTTCTTTTATATGTGTGTCTCTTGGCATTCTCAGTACCCTAGCTATGAGGTGCAGGCCACCCCCCAGTCAGCAGATGGTTCCACTCATGGGTTCTGCAGAACTCCTTGCTTTGAATCTTTCTCTGATAGGCTACTTTCTAAATATTACTCTAAGACTAGAAGTACCCACTCTTCCACCCTTTGGTCCTCGCCTGTTAACTGCAGGCTACATTGATTGTCCTAGGATAGCCAGGAAGGATGTACATATGAGAACAGTGCCATGTATTCCAGGAAATGTTGGGTATATTGTTTTATATTTGGGCTCAAAAGTTTCTTGCATCAATAACTTGCATCATTTTAAGAACTTTTGGCAAAACGTAAGAGTCCTTCCTACTTTCACCATGCCTTTAATTCAAGCTAATGGAATTGTATTGAGTTAGAAGCAACAGTTAGGTAAACCCTGATCCCCAGCAAGTGGGAAGTTTGCATTAGTAGATTAGATCTAGTGTAGTAGGAGTTGATACTGTGGGGACAGGGAGGTCAGCAGCAAAATCCAGGAAGGGGAGAGAACTCAGGAGAGGCTTGGAGAAGCAGTGGGTTCCACAGAACTCAGGCAGCATGGATTTGTGGGATTGTAGAGGCACCTCATGGAGCTGGCTGTGAGGTGCTGGGGAACAGGTAGGGTGTAGAAAGTAGAGAGGAGATGAAGAGATAATCAGAGGCCACAGACTTCTTGCACATTCCAGAACTTCTCTGTGGGCATTCAACAGGCCAGCAAGGATTTGGGGTAGGACAGTGTCGGCATCTGTTTCAGGAACCTCAGTTTGGCAAGGGATGAAAGGCCATGAGAGAAAACACAAGAGAGGACAGTAGTGTCAGTGTCTGGGTGAGGATGGCTACAGTCCTGGAGGGTCACCATATTGAGGAGGACCAATGCAGTATGGTTAAAAAACGCCTAACTCATTTAATATTAGTGATGGCCACATGTATACGAGATAAAGAACAAAACAGACTGTTACTTCAGACAGGGAAGGGATGAGATAAGGCGAACGCTGCCTGGCTGCTCGCACGAGGGTCTTACTTAGGTCTGGGACAGTCCCACAACTTGGTTTTTAAGGCACAGTAGGAGGTCTGGGTGTGACTTAGTGCCAGTGGGACTCACTTGTGTCTGTGTTAACATCAGTGTGCCAACAGTGAGGAAGAGGAAGGCCCAGGCTTTGCGGTTCTTTTGTATTCTTGCTCCTCTGCAGTCTCTGATGAATGAATTCTGTCCCATCACCAACATCTCCTGGTAAATGGCAATCAGGGAAACAGGAGGGGAAATGACCTTGAATCTGTCATCAAGACTAGTAAGGCTGACCAGTCATTTGCGCCTATAGCCAAGAACATTGGGTTTGGTATGTAGATGGCTGACTCCACAAAGCAGGGATGGAAAATGAAGCTTTCTGCTTGGGGTTGATGCTGGCCCATTGCGTGGAGGCGACCTAGGATGCTACGCTGACAGAGTCTGAGGTTAGGGTTATACTCATGAGCAATAGCACTGTAGAAAAGGCCCCTCTGCTGGGCAGATGAGCAAGAGAGGACATCTTGGTGGGTGTGTTGTATAACCTTTTCTGGGTTACCCTTTATCTTTCTGCCTCCTTCAGCTCAGCCTTAACTTGATAAGCCGTTCTGATGCTTGTGAGGTCCTGTCTGTCATGGATGTCTGATGATGCTCTATTGAATTCCATATACTAATGCAAGCCCTCTTCCCAGAAAGCAGTGTGGCATCGCATGTTCCTGGTGCCTTACCCTTCTCTGTTACATAGTCGGATTTGGGACTGGGGTTCAACACATCAGAATCAGTATGTGCTAGGCTTCCTTCTGAGCTGGGCCTGAAGAGGCACAGAGTAGAAGAAACAATGCTCGCTGATCTTTTCACTGTCAAATGTGAGCAAGCTGACATGCAGGGTTATCCGTTAGCTTGGAGCTGCCAGCCCAGCTCCCTTAAGCTTTCAACAGAATCACCAACAAAGCAGACTTGACTGCTAGCCTCTAGGCCAGCTGCCCCTCAACTTGTGTCGTGTCTTTGCATGGCTCGGGTCCTGGAACCCTGACCAGGGATGGGGCAAGAATGAAGAAGAAACAAACGTGGACACATAGCAACGCTGGGGTCATGTGACCTCGGCTCTCAGATGGAGAAGCTGTGGCTCCTTGAACGACGGTGCATTTATTACATACAGTTGAACAGGAAGACCGGTTATTGCATGTAACTGAACGAGGAGGCAGGGTTGTTATATACAGCTGAACCAGGAGGCAGGGTTGTTATATACAGCTAATCCAGGAGGCAGGGTTGGTATATACAGCTGAACCAGGAGGCAGGGTTGTTAACCAGGAGGCCGGGTTGTTATATACAGCTGAACCAGGGGGTTTAGCTAATCTCAGTAGGAGCCACCTCTATAGGACATCAATCTTCAGACTGTAAACATGGGGGTAGAGCCATGGTGGTCTTTTTCTGCACAGACTATCAGCATTTACACTAGGACCCAAGGATGGCTTTCCAGTCCCTCTGAGCCACACCCAGGGAAGACTTTGCCACTCCCATAGTGGCAAAGATCCCTGGTGTCGATCTGTGACATGGCTGTGCCTTTAACAATACACCTTCCCAATACGCAGGGGATTTACTCTCTATGACCTTGCTTCTTTTGCTGGTATAAATGCTTTTCCACCTCTGGTCCCTTCTGGCTCCGCCCAGCAGCTGGTTCCTTTCTGTTTGGGATCTCTTGCGCAAAATCAAGACTTGCAGTTCTTAAAACTGAAAGACCCCTCTTTAAGCGTGTGCATGGAGAATTTGAAAATGTGCCCATTTGTTAAGGAAGGTTTGCTCCATGCACCTTAATTCTGTGTGGACTCTCCCATAAAGACAGCCTTCTGCCAGAGCTCCAGTCTTTGTCCGGGTTTGTGAAAGCGGCTCCTGCTGGGGTGATGAGTGGACGGGAGAGGTTGGCTTCCCACTGTCCATTGGGACTGTTTATCTCAGTGTTGAACACTCACGTTGCTTTCAACATTCTTGTTTTTTTTTTTTTTTCCATATGAAGCATCAACCTAGGTACCTGCCGCTGACTCCCACGGCAGCACCTGGTGTTAGGCACTGAGCTGTGTTAGCAGATTGCGCTGGGTGTGTCAGGCACAAAGTGACATTCGGTGAGGATTTAAGCCAATCAAGCTGAGTCCTGCTCTTTACCTCACTCATATGATGTTTGGGCACCAGGCCCTTGGTCACCAGCATTTTACTACACGGGATGTTTGCGCAGCCAGCAACGCCTGGGCCGGCCTTAAGTTGCGGCTCATGTCTTGGCTTTGCCTCTCGGAGCTAATTGTGTTTGTTTGCTTGTTTAACAGCCCTGGGCTCACAGCCATTACTGACAACTGCTGTAGGTGGGCGTGGGAGGTCTGCCTTCAGAACACCCCGCTTTAGTAAGCTTCCTCTCCACGCAGTCCTTTCAGGGCTCCGGGGCAACACGCAGGGATTTCCCAGGATTCCCCTCCCTGCCACTCACCCAAGCTTCCATATCAGTCCTGAGTCTTTGGCTCCGGTCCTCCCTCCCTATCCTGGATAGCGTGCCTTTCCTGCCTGATAAGCGATTGCTGAGCATTCTGGGATAGAGAAGGCTCAGGGAGAGGAGAGGCAGCCTTGAAGTAGCCTGCAACAGAGGCTTCCACACCGTTGAGAGCTTTGAGTCGAGCTAAGGCAGCCACCACCCAAATGCAGAGGTCCAGAGTTCAGATGGGGTCATCTTGGGAGTTTCAGAAGAGGGGGAGCTTTGCAAGAGGGAGGGCTATGGGCAAGTTGCCCTGAATTGGCTGTAAGGGCAGATTTGGTGTTAGCACTGGAGACTAGGGGGAAGGGGCACCGGATCCACGGGGGGGGGGGGGGGGGGGAGGCCTATCTCGGCTCTTCAGGGTGTTTTGAATGATGTCAGAGCCTCAGTGAGCAATAGTGGGTCCCCAGCAAACAGAAAGCCAGATCTTATGGCATTTATAGTAACGCTGTCACCCCAACACTCTGGAGGTTGATGCAGGAGGATTGCCAACAGTTTAAGGCCAGTCCAGGATTTGTAATTCCATTGCGTCAAAAACTGGGAGGACAGAGGGCTGCCCAGATGGAAAGGTGGTTCCCACCAAGCCTGACAACGTGAGTTTGATCCCCAGAACCTACATGATAGGAGGAGAATATTGAGTCACACAAGCTGTTCTCTGACCTCCACATGTGCACTGTGACACACATATCCTCACATAACCATACAATGGATAAATAAATAAATTTAATATTTTTTTAAATGAGAGAAAAACTTAGAGCAGGATCCTGGCTGCGGGCTGGTCATGGCTAGACCTCCCTGTGTGGAGGACAGCAGAGTCCAATGGAGTCCAAAGGTGGGGCGGCGAGCTGGGAGGTGGGGCGGCGAGCTGGGAGGTGGGGCGTTCAGCGGAGAGGGAGTGACGGACAGAGGTTAGGAAGCGTCAGTCAGTCAGAATGGACGCTGAGCTTGTGAAGGCAAAGTCAGAATGGAAAATGCTCCTTGGGTCCTTGGGCAGCCTGCGGTCTCTGCCCACACAGGTGTGACCCACAAATCATGGCAGTTGACAGATAAGGACTCGGAGGTCCAGAACTATTGCTCATTTACTCAAGGCCGAATGGCTGTTGTAACGGGGCTCCTAGGCATGGATTCTTCCCTAATACCCCACTCGATTTTCGTGGGCATACGACAGGCAGGAAAGCAGGGACCCTAGAGGACAATCAGGGCTTGCTAAGGGCAGTCCTCCACGCGGTGGCGTCCCACTGGGACTCCAAGGAGCCGGAACACTAGGCACTGGCTCTGAGGGTGGGAGCTGTGAGCTGACGCAGGATGCAGGTAGCTGCCTTTGGGGCCTTCGTCGACTTCCTTTCCATTCCTTCCAAAAATCTGTTTTGGGGCCGCTGAGTAGAGAAGTTATCTCTACTTCCAAAAATCAAACCCCAGACGCCTCCACAAGCATATAGACACACAAAGCAGCTGTGTTACAGTGTGTTTACTCAATCTTCCGAAGTGTCACCCCGCGGCCCCTGTAAGGGGTTAGTTCCCGAATGCATATGAATGTTTTACACACAGCAGTGGCGGAGGCACGGAGAAGTCTTCCCCTGTATAGAGGTTCTGACCATTCACATGCGCTAAAAGTACCTGAAAATGACCTATCGTTTTCTCCCACCTTTCCCACTACCTGCCAGGGAGCTCACTGACAGATTCACCATGCTAAAGTGCTGTGGTGGTAGTGTGCAATTGTGCCATGGCCCTCACAGAAGAAAGACGTGAGGATCATATGTGCAATGCCTTATGGGATTTATTGTAAGGTTAGCCAATTAGACTCCTAAAGGATGCTTTGCTTTAACCAGGGCTATTCTAAATGAAGTAGGCTGTGGAGTTTTTTTTTTTTATTCTATTGGCTCTTTGAGGCCAGGTAGGCTGGGGGTGTGAGTGGAATTGGGGTGAACAAGGAGGCAGGAGCAGCCTGCAGGAGTCCACTCGCAGGAAACATTGGTGTGATGGTTTTTAGACTCCAGTTGAGGGTTAGACCGCTCAGCTGGCTCATGGGTTTCTACATCTACTCTTCCAGCGTGCCTCCTGGGTCAGAGTGGGTGTCGAGGCTGGTGTTCCTGGGAGCACATTTTTGGGAAGCACAGCCTCAGAATGGTGTTCAGGTTCTGTCACAGAAGGCAGGAATGCAAGAAGGTAGTTGGCAAGGGAAGAGTCTGGAACCATGCAGGGAAAGGTGAAATGTCATGGAGAGAAGAAAAGATTCACACAGCTGAAATCCATTCTCCCTACGCTGCCTCAGAAGGACCAGACTCAGCTGTGGTGTACCTAGTGCATGATCAGAGTAGATTCTAACTCTGGGAGAGAGAGCATTTTCCACTGATGAGATCACTCCCGGGAAGGTATATGCTCCCAGACTGTCAATACATGGGAGAGAGGGTGGGTCCCCAGTGACCTCCGTAGCGTTTACCCCTCTGTTCATTACCAGCTAGATAACTCTGGAGCTCTGGCAGGATGGTCTGACTAACAATGCTTGCTGTGTGTAGTTACCACAGTCTCCTCTGTGGAGAACTGGCTTAATCCAAAGTCTTATATCTTTCTCCTCCTGAGCCAGCAGGAATTCCGTAGTCCACACATGGGTGGTTTAATAGCTCTCCGTGGATATGGAAGAATCTTTCAGGCAGGGGGGATGGACTGGAGATGAGCAAAGATGTCTTTCCAGTGCAGAGACTTTGGAAATGCCTGGACTACTTAGGTACAGGTAAAGATATGGACCTGCATGGTTTTTTGTTTGTTTGTTTGTTTCTTTGTTTATTAGCTGGGGTCTAATGATCAAGTCAATGAAACACCAAATTTCAAAAACTGAAGATGGTAAAATTCCTTAGTTTGGGATCCAGACTTGTGTTTCAGCTACTCAGATTTGTGTAGATGATTAGAGTATAAGATGAGGTTAAAAAAAAAACCTCAATGTAATAGATCTTCCAGATAAATATGTAGGCAAGTTCACCCATTCCTCCCACAATCACAAACTACCTAGGGCTTGGTTGGGGGTCATAGACATTCAAGAGACAGGCTTGCTGGGCCCAGGGCTGAGTCAGTTCTCCATGTGGGTCCCACTAGGACATGAGATCTCAGTTTGTGGAGGTGGAAACTGAGGAGGGTATATGGCTCAGAGACTTGTCGCACAGCTTAAGCATCTTTTGGGAGGAGAGTGAGACCTGAGCTTGGGTCCCCAGAGCCTTGAAGGCCTGCAGAGATCTCTTCCATGGCACCTGACACCCTGGGGTGTGGGGACAAGTTGCTGAGTGCACAGTTCTGCTGGCCCAGGGCAGTGGGTTCAGACAGTATTCAAGAGGTGTCGCTTGGAGTCATGACACAGTTAACACAAGAGGCTACTAGTCAAGACTCCAGGGATTTGCCAGGACTCTGGGAGAACTTGAGAAGAAGGGAGGTTAAAGGACCTGGACAGGGGGACACGACCCCCACACACACCCGCAGGTGACAGGGGGGTTGGGAAGTCCCAGCCTCAGAGAAGCTTGCCTTCTTCTCTCGTAGAGCCCCTTCTTGTAACCTTCCGAAGGGAGACCCTAGTAAAGACAATGAGAGCTTGCACAAGTGTGCATCTGCCTATACTCCCTCTAAGTAATTCCGTTAGTAAAGTCCAAGCACTCTTGCCCACAGAAAGAACAGTGAGGCTGGTGGTTTTCTACTCTTCTCACTGCATTTCCTAGACCCAACTGCCAACAGTCACCCCCCCCCACCCCATTCCCTGCTCCATTCCCTAGTCCCACCCCTGCCCTTCATTCTACAGCATCCCAGGCCCCACCCTGTTCCCGTCTCTCCCTTTATCTCACCACTCTCCTAAGCAACTGAGTCTTACACCCTCCAGTCAATTTTGACCCATTATCTGAAATTGTAGGGCCACGCTCCAAGCTTTCTACACTAACAAGCCACACACACCCCTCCAAGGACACAAACAAGCAACTCCTGGGAGAAAGAGCTCCTTTGAGGAGCCTCCTACTCAGGAAAACCATTACCTCATCACCCACAGTGACACCCACCAGGGATCCACTAAACCCTACCCTCCCTCCAGCATGGGAGATGCCTCATATGAGGGGGAGGAGAGAGAGTGGATGCTATATCCTGAGTCACTCGGGTTAACGCAGCAAACTCCTACAGGCCTTAGAGACATGCTGTCCTATTTATGAATTCAGTTGGAGTAGAAGAGGTAATGATCGGAGGATGTAGGTTTAAAGAAAAAAATCTAGAAGAGGTGAACTTGGTCTGATTTTGGGTTGGCTGAGCTCGGGCCACTCTCCAGAGAGAACCTGAAGGCTGCTTGCACTGCCTGTGGGGAGAATACCGGAAGTGTCCTGGACACAACACCGGGTGTGCCAAACCACCAACAGAATAGACTCTCCCAAGACTGCCTTCCAGCTTGGTCCCAGCTAGATCTTCTCTTTGCTTCTCAGAGTCTCCGAGCCTCTTAGTCACTCACAACCCGGATGTCCGCATCTTTAGGACGCTGAACATCACGCATGCACCACAGACCTGGCTCTCCCTGCTGACTTCCAATCCTAAAGCTGTAGCTTCTTTCTTTTGTCTGGCTCGACCATGTACAGATCTTGTGAATGTCACCACAACCGACGTGAGCTCACATTCACAATTGCCCTATGATATCCCCCCCCCCCCAAAATGGTTTCCTTATAGTCATCCACAGTCATTCTGCCTGCTCTTTTGCAATCATCCCTGAGTCTTGGGAAGAAAGGTTGTGATGCAGATGTCCCACTTAGGGCTGAGCTGCACTCTCCTAATCTCTGCATCTTAACTAGTCTTGGATCTCTGTCCCTGATCATTATCTACAGAAAGAGCAGCTTCTCCAATGAGGACTAACTGGTGTGTATATGCAGAATAAGTCCTGGGGTTTTCCCCTAGAGCTATGACCTGTCCAGCCCCAATTTCTTGGCCCCATCTTTCTCCCCAATAGCATGCAGAGAGCACCCTCTAGCACTGTCAACGCTAGACAGTAGGGCGAGGCTTCCAGGTTAGTACCAGCTTGGTCTCTCCGTGTTCTGTGATGAAGGAATGCAGTATCTTTAGCAATAGGGTCTTACTATTATAGTTTCTTTGTGGGCGAGGGGGTAACCGGAAGCATGGCAGTAGTCTGTAAGGTTTTAGGATCTCTGTGATCTCCCAGCTCCAAAAGGGGTTACCCATTGCTGACACTGGCTAAAGACAGCACTTGGAGTGGGAGGGAACATCCAGATCTGCTTTGTTGTTATGCTGGTTAGAGGTGTCTGGGTGGATCTTGGGGGAGGGGGGCATCTCCCACTGTGGGAGACAACGGCCTTCTGTAAGGGAGCAGGGTGGAGTTTTGTTCGTTATAGCCAAGTGTTTGCCTTTTTATTTAAATAACTATAAAAGAGGAGACATTAGCACAGCAGTAAAAGATAGTCAAAGAAGGAGCCAGCCAGGATACACTAAAATTAAAAGGAAGGTAATGGTCTCCATGCAATTATTAAGAAGGATGAGACCCATATAAAATATTATGTGTGGCGCCTGCTCTCCATGCCTTGGCAGAGAAAATAGGGCAGAGATATGACGGTCTAAGCTGGACCATCCAGACTGGTAGCTTAACCTGAGTTGTACTTATGATGGTGCTGGGCAGAGAGAAGACACCTCAGAAGTCAGCCTATAGCCAGTAGAGTGGAAGGAAAGTGACCCGCCTTGTGGGTTACTCAGTCACTTTGTGATGGTTAATCTAGACTGACGCCGTGATGAAATATACATCACCTAGAGGGTAATCTTTAGGGATGTCTGCAAGGGATTATCCAGCTCAGGTTAGCCTCCAGGCATACCCATGGGGGGATTATCCAGGTTAGGTGAATCAAGGTGGGGAGCCCCACCCACTACAGGCTCACAGGTTGGGGCTCTGGTGTTCATGGAGAGAAAAAGGAGCTGAACATTCACACACACACACACACACACACACACACACACACACCGCTGCTCTCTGATGGTAGGAGCAATGTGACCAGCTGTCTCCATCTCCTCTCAGCACTGTGCCTGCCCTGCTATGATGGGACACATCTGCACCAGCTATAAACCAGTACAAAGCCTTCCTTCCGAAATCGCCAGGTATTTTGTACCAGCAGTGAAGACAAGTAACCAATGCGTCCTATCCGAGGACACGGGACCCGCAGGAGAGGCTTAGTGCTGCTTTGGAGACCTCCTTCCTCCTGACTGGGGTCGTGTGGCTGAAGCAGGAATTGTCATCTGTGTTTAAGTGCAGTGAGCTTAGTGAGAGAAGCCGGTTAGAGCAAGTTCATTGTGGAGAGACTCTTTTCCCACTGTTCTCGAAAAGGACGCCCTCTGTGTCACCAGATTCTGGGAAGCCTACTTTCTGTAGACAGGGCCATAACATGTCCACTTTGACCGAGTAAAAATGAGTGTCTGGGGTCTTGTATGCCTGAGGAGACTCCTCAAGGATGATACTCCAGCAGTTCCTCCTGAAAAAGGCCGAGATTCACTTTTGTCGCCTTATCTAATAACACCTTCAGCCCCTCTGAAAGGGCCAAGCCCAGACCCCCGCGTCACCCTTGGGTGATTTGGGAGCAAGTTCCTTAAGGTGTCTCTACTGCAGCTTTTGTAGAATGGGGGAAGGTAATGATAGTAGACACCCGGGGGAGGCGGAGGATTAAACGTGTTGTGACATCTAAAGTGCTTTGAACAGCGGCTGGCTCATACACTCCAGCTATTATTTTCAAAGCCTTCCCCTTCCTGCTCCTTTAGCTACATCTCCCTGGTGCTAAGGGGAGTCATCATTGGCCAGTGCTGTGGAAGGGATCCAAATCATGGTCCTCAGGGCCCCTTTCCTAATGGCAAACTTCAGGGCCCAGGCCCCTCCTGACAGCTGTAGGCAGCAGTCGCTGGGCCTGGCAGTGGACCATTCATCAACTCTCGTCTCTTAAAGAGGACTTGCTCTGGTATCGGAGAGACCTAAGTGGGTGACTGACTGGCCCTGACTGCTCCACAGGACTGTCCCTACAGGGCGGTCTTCAAGAACCACAGTAGTCACGTCTTTTTAGCACCTTAAAGTTTCCATGTCAGCGTGGCGACTGAGAGTGTGACGTTGCAGTTTCTCCAGTGTCTGTGTTTTTCTCACAATGGCAGGCCATAGAGAAATTGTCTTTAATGTTTATAAACACCAGAGATGGTTTAGTAAATGGGACCACCCTGGCCAGACAGCTCACACCCGGCTCTAAGAGCATTTCATTCCCCTACGGTTGGGTTTCCTGTCAGCAGTTGAGTGTCAGCTGCACACGAGGTCAGCTTTGCCCCCAGAAGACAAGCACAGCTGCATGGCATAGTCTACTGCTCTCAGACAAGGGTGCTCTTAGAATCTCAGTCATGATCAGGCAAGGTAGTGCATGCGTGAGTGGGGGGGGGGGAGGGAGGGGGAGAGGGAGAGAGAGGCAGAAATTAAAGCACTCCGGAGGTTGGGACAGGATGGTTACTGTGGGTTCAAGGACAGCCTGGGTGATTATGCAAGACCTCATATCCAAAAACTTTCAAAGAACTACATGCCTCCTGCCATCCCCACATCTTCTCTGCCTTAACCAGGAGGTGGGGCCGATGAGAGAACTGAGTGCTTCACTCTCTTGATGGTCAAGAAACAAAATCCTCCTGTGGGCCTGGGCTTGGCCACGTATCTTATAGAGAGGGTAGGGAAAGCCAGAGGGGGAAGACTGGGATATGGTTCTTTCTGGACACATGGCCTAGAGCTCTTGGGTGGGAAGCAGGCACCACAGCTCCAGGTTAGACCACAGTGGTTCTAAGGATGTCCTAACAGGCACCGCGACAACTCACCTAGCATTGAGCGGCTTAGCCTATTGGCCTCGGGAGTGGGCTGTTTCTCACATTTTAAAACGGGAAAGAATGAAATTCATCGAGACTCTGGCTCAGCTCCTGTGTATGGTGTCTCTGGTGTGCGGCACCAGAATGTTAGGACTCACATCTGTTGTTTTGGCCAAGCCTGGCAGAAGCTCTCATTTGGTTGATCTGGGACTCTGTTTGGTCTCACTCATCTCAAGGAAGGCGCTGCTCCACGTTGGACCCTACGAGTTCCAGAGAGAGTAGGTCTGCAAGGAGACCTCACCCCTTCTTCGCCCCTGGTGGCCCCCGGGGAAATATTTACTAGCTCAAGGCACGCCCTCCTTTAAGAATTCTGGTTCCCTCTCCACCAAAAGGAGAAAGGGATATTAAAGCTCCGATCTGCTTTTGTACAGAAAACAGTCTGTGCTCCTCGTCTGGAATTTTGATGAGGCACAGTGACACTGGAGTCTGCTTATGGCTCAGTATGGGGAAAATAATTCTGTCTCCTGCAGACTTGCCACTTGGTCCAATCTCCTGGCCTCGCCTCTCCAGTCTAAGGACTGGGTTTCCCAGGCACTGAGCGCAGTGGCCGTCAGGGAAGTCATACTTGGTTTGTGGTGCTACTGGCAAATTCTTGGTTGGAGTCTCTGCGAGTGCTAGAAGGGGCAGGTGTTCCAGAACATATGATCTTTGGCAGGTATATAAAAACATGAATTTTTCACGATAGGACTCAGAGGTTTCAAAAAACAAAACACAAACAAAACACAAAGCTCGGTACTGAAAAGCCAGAGCCGGCATAGACACTGCTTCCAACTAAGAGGCTCGTTCAGACTCAAATGCCAGCGAGGCTGTGCCAAGCTGTCATCCTGTGTTAGTATCTGATCCCAGGAATAAGGAGACCTCCCTGTGTATGCAGGGAGAAAGTCCTAGATTCAGTCACGCGCTCTGGCACCCCTGCCCCCACCATAATTGTTTCTAGTTTGCCAAGGGCCCCCATGGAATCCATGCAGCTTTTTTTTTCCTTATGAGTTTAAAAATAGACTCCAAGGTATCCAACTCTCTTAAAAGGAACATGACAGACACCCGTGCCAATGCTGTGGGACCTGATACCCAGCCCTGGTCACCTCCCTAAATAGTCCCCACACTTGCCATCGGTTTCCTCAGGAAGGCTGGGTGCCCAGGGTTACCCAACTAGCTACTGGGAGCTCACCTCAGCCTGTTAAAGAGGAACAACCAGGGTTTCTCTCTCCTCTCTGCTGTCCTTATTTGAATATGGTCCTTATCTGAATATGCTGTTCAGAAGGCGCCGCATGGGTGTCAGGCAGTGATGCTGCGTCTCTTATGCAGTTCAGTGTAACATCTATTTACCTATTTATTTTGCTGAGGGCCTTGTATATACTGAGTGGAGTGCAGACTGTGTCATTGAACCCTCGGCCTTTTAACAGAACAAAACAGGCAATGTCTTCTGAAACATTTCAGAAAGATCCTTCTTAGTTACTTGGCGAGGAGAAGGGGTCATGACAGTTACATAGGAGAGGAATGATCTTTTCCCCACGGGGACACTCCTGGTGCCTCACACACTCCAGTGGGTGGTCCACTCATGGTTCCTAAGGGTGATAAACCTCCTGCTTTTCTCAGTAAAGGGTGGAGTACCTCAGGCACGCCCTTATCAATGGTGCCCAGAGTCCTTAGGAGCCAGGGTGACTCCCTGTGTAGGTGATGGACAGAAATGATAGAGAAGGGACCAGGAAAAAGCTGTTCTGGTGGATGGTCAGGAGGATGCTACTGAGGGACTGCGTCTATGTAGCTGCATCCTGAGAACTGCTGTGTCTGTGTAGAGAATGACAAATGGAAGACAGACACGCAAAGCTCAGAGATCTGGAGACCCTTTGGGAGGGGAGCTCCTCTTTTAGGCCTCAATTTGTCCAGGGTAGATTAGAGACCCTCCAGACCTCTGGAGGAAAGGTTTAGAACAAAAAAAAAAACTTCAGTTGGGGGGAAGATAGAAAGAGAAGAGTGTGTCCGCTGTCACGGATTGGGTACCAACCATATATCAGGGTTTGCTGGGAACCTTCACGTCACCCACACGACCCTTAGACAGGTAGGCAGTACTGGTTTGTTTTTCTGAGGTGAAAGGCAATGTTCGGAAATGCAGCCACTCTTGTGGGGACGCCACAGCTCAACCTTGCTCACAGAGAGGGTGCTATGCCACCAGGGAAGCAGGCTTTCTGTTGCTGTCAAGTGAGTTCCAAGTCGTGTTGTTTCAATGGGGAAGTTGTAGCAGGGCACAACTTAGGGTAAGGACCTAAGGCGCCCAGACGCTGCCTTTACCCCAGTTCATGGCTCTGACGTCATGCTCATGGGAGAGCTGCCTTGCATACCAGATTAGTCAACAGAGCTCACCCTGTACCTGAGCATCCTGGAGAGATGATGAGCTGAGAACTTTAAAAGAAAAAAAAAAAAAAACAGAAAGAAAGTGTTCTCCAAGTTTAGGAAGAGCTAGAGAATGAAAAGCCCTTTGTGGGTCTGGGGAGAGCAGGCACAGTCTATAAATGTCCAAAGTTCCCATCACCCTGGGGACGTCCCACTTTATCAAGCCACTGATCCCTTGCCCCTCCCCCCATTGAGACAAAGTCTCACCGTGTAGACTAGACTGTCCTGCGATTCACTAACCTCCAACCCCTGTCTCCTGGGTGCTGAGATGAGAGATGTGTGCTACAGAGCCTCCCACGTAGTCTCCTGACGTAATTTCAAGTGACTCAGTTCTACAGCTGGGACCCCAGCACTTCATTATGCTTCTAAGGTGAGGGAACCGCAGAAAGACTGGAAAGGATTTGGCAAGCGTGGAGACACTGCAGAGCCTGTGAAAGCATGGGATAGAAGAAGGAGGCTGGAGTCTCTTTGCCAGCCGCTCCCGCCTACCTCAGCCCGCCAAGGCTGGGCTGTGGGCTGGGGAAGATTCCCACAAATGTTGTGAGCAGCTATTCTGGGCACAGTAGGTACGCGCTTTGGAAAGTATAGCATCTTGATGTAGGGTAAACATGGGAGATGAGAAAGAGCAAGGCCATATCTGTGGTCTAAGAATGTAGTAACAATGGCGGATAGAGGGGGCAAGTTCCTTGTGGGGAAACAGAGGCGAAGTCCCCAGTACTCAAAGAGAAACTTGGAAGTCTACCGGCTTCCATTGTCCTTTCCATGACAAACTCGCCTCCTCTGCCATGGTGAAGTAGCCCTGACAGAGACGCTGTCTATGAAGTGTGAGCTGAATTGTCTCTTCCTTTGGAGATGGAATGTTCAGTGGTCTAGCCTGATCCTTTCTGCACCCCTTTCATCCCATGACATACAGCACCCTGATGATGAGTGAAATGAACTACAATGTCAGCCTCGAAATTAGCCTAGCTCTGTCCCAGTCTTATAAAGAGTAAGGAGTACACTACACAATGCCTCAGCGGTTTCCACAGTGGGTGCTTACAATTCACTTGTGGTGTGGGGCTGCCGTGCTTGGGAAAGGACACTAGGTTGATTCCTAGCATGATTCGCATGTGTACACACACACACACACACACACACACACACGCACACGCACACGCACACGCACACACACACACACACAGAGACAGAGACACAGAGACACAGAGACACAGAGACACAGAGACACACAGAGAGAGAGACACACAGAGAGAATTTAAATAAGAGGAAAAACAATTCAGTTTAAAATGAGCAAAATATATGAACAAATGTATTGCTAAAAAAAAAAGATACATGGGCAATAGATATGAGCCCGAAAAGATGTTATTGGTTATTAAAGAAAATACAGATTAAAACCACAGGGAAATACTGCCACATATCTGCTAGGGTGTCGAAGCTAAAGATAAACATAAAGACCAGCAGGCAGGAGGCGGAGACTGGATACCAAGGGAACCCAGGAAACTTTGGAGGTCATCTGTATGTTCCTTCCTTTAATTATGGTGATGGTATCCTAGAGGTGTGCTGATGTCAAAACTTACCAAATTGTGCATTTTAAATAGACAGATCCTAATAAGTTAGTCACACTTCAAATAGCTTGAAAATAGCCTGTCAGTTCTTTCTGCAAGTCACATGGTGTTTTGGAGGTGAAAAAAAACAAAACACATTATTTGTCTTCCATTTGAGGAGGGCGCTTTCTCTCTCTAAATATTAATGTTGGAAGAGGAGCTTGTTATCCCCTGGGATGCTCTACTGGGCTGCAATCAGGGCTGTTCCGGTAACCATGACTTATTAATTGACACTCTCTGTGCAGAGGCTCTGAGTAGAGGCAGGAGGCAGCTTTAAGGAGCACCCAGGCAAGAATTTATACCATGTTCTGTATTTCAGCAATGGGGAAGAAGGGAAGAGGCACCTTGGTATAGCAGTATAGGCATTTTCCAAAGTCTTGTAGAACGTGTCTGTCTTCAAATCCAGCCTCTGGTGGTGCTGGGGTCCTGGAGAGCTATGGTACCTGGAGAGATACTTTCCGGTTGGACAACTGTCACTCAGGATTTATACCGTTTCTTTGATGAACACTTTAGATGGCTCCGTGGTCTTCTGGTCATCCCCTTGGTTCTCCTGGCACTGCACACTTTTTTATTTTTCATCTGTGTGTTATGCATAAGTATGTGTACGTGGGTGCACATGTATGTGGGTATGCTTGCTGTGTGAACCCATGGGTGTGGAGAACCAAGGTCAGGTGTCTTCCTTGACTTTATTTATTGAGGTAGAGTTTCTCACAGAGCTTGCCAGCTAATTCCAGAGAGCGTGGCTAGCCAGCTTCCGCTGGGCATCCCCTGACTCTGCATCTCAAGTGCTAGGATCACATGAGGCCACCATGCCTGTCTGGCATTTCTTTGTGTTCTGGGGGGGGGGGGAGGGGTCTACACTCTTGGTCTTCATGGTTTTACCTCGGGCTTTACCCACTGGGCCATTTCCCAAGCAGCGCAGTTTCCTTGGAAACTTAGACAGCTGTTCATGGAAGGATCTTGACTCAGTCTAGCTTGGGCTTTGGACCTTCCGTTTCCTGGTGGTGAGCTTGGGCCACACTGTGACTCTCTGAGCTCAGCATGTGTCCATTCAGCTCACAGATGACTGAGGACAAAGCGGGGTAATGGCCCTTTTAGTTTACAGTTGTCCCGAATCCTCATTCTTCACACAAGACACTGCTGGACAGGTCCGACAACAGGGTGGGTAAGAGAGCATTTGTGTGGCGTAGATTGTCATTTGGAGAGAGCAAGAGCCTCATGATGTCCCTTGGGGCAGCTTTCTCTGACCATTTCCTATCAGTCAGAGTTGGACTTGCTTAGAACAGTCGTTGGTGTCATATCTGACTCTACACCAGCTCCTGACATGCTTTTGACCCCTGTGCCTGAAATGATGCCCCAGGAAAAGGTGGGTACCATTCCAGAGCAGAAACCAGGGTACTTCCTCCAGGTCCAGAGCCATTAGTGGTATTTCAACCAGGCCACCTCAGGGAGGAGAAAGGGAGGCAGTAGGAACATTAACACCCCTGTCCCTAACGCCTCAGCTTCGTTCACGGGCTCTGGCACAGCCTCTGGAATAAGCTCTGCAATCTGGAGTCTCGGATGTGATGGAAGAGCTGGAAATATACAAATTATCCACGGGGCACAAACAGACTTTGCTGAGCTCACGCTGGCCTGCTGCGGGCTCCCTGGCGGCAGGGTGAGAGCTCTGTGCAGCTTGGAGTTCTTCGGTCGGTCGCATTGGCCACATGTGCCCGGCTTCACCGGCGCACCTGCAGCTCGGTGGCCTGCGGGGCTCAGCGGCAGGGCCTGCCCCCGGGGGATCGTGGCTCTTTCCCGCCGGGCGCGAGAATGGAGTGAAAATGACCCGGTGGCATTAGCGGCGCGCACAGGGTCCGGGCGCCGGAGCAGGCGTGCGCGGAGGGGGGCGGGGGGCGGCTGTATTTTTAGCCAGATGCCTCCTAAGTTGCCCGCGCGCCCCGCGCCGCCCAGCAGATAACGCCGAGGGAGCTCCGGTGTCAGCGGGCGCCGGGCGATGGCAGAGCGGCCGCGCAGGTCGGGGTCAGACCCCGCGGTGAGTGTCCGGCGGGAGGCGGGGACGGTGGGGCGGTGGGGGGGGGGCGCGTGCCAACTTTCCGGGTCTCGGGGTGGCGGGTCGTGAGCGGGGAAGCGCCGGGTCTGCCCTTCTGCTGCCTCACCGCCGCGGCTCCGCGGAATCCAGAGGAAAATTCCTCAGGCCTGGAGGCTGCGGCCAGCCACGGCTGGGCCCGGAAACGCCCGCGGGCATGACCTGAGGCTGGCTGGAGCAGGGGGCAGCTGCACTGGGGCGCGTTGCCCCTCACTGGGGAACAGAGTCAGGGTCCTGTGGATTCAGCTGCACAGGCACTGTCGACCCTGTCCGGAGCAAGCCTGACCCTCACTCAAGTCCTTAGAAACCCCCAAGTCCCCGAGGTCGCTTAGGGAGCAGAAATGAATGGGGCACAGGAAAGGATCTGTGTAAGCCAGAGCCCAGCCTTGCCTTATTCTTGTTTTAACAACGGGGAAACTCTGTCCGGCAACTTGAGGCACAGGACATCTAGTGGAAAAGCAGGAACTGGGGATTGACAGGCAGGCAGGCAGGCAGGTCTTTTCCACGGGGGCCCCACCCAGCTTTGCACACACCTGTACCACATAGCCTCCAAGGCAAGACAGGTCCCTGCAGGGATCAAAGGGGAGCCCAGGGCTCCTGCTCACATAGCTGCTTTTTCAGCGGTATCTCTGATTTTCATGTCACTGTATCCGATTGCGGTCTGTTAAGGTTCTAGGGGGCACTGCAAAGCTTTTTGACATCCCAGTTTTCTGGAAAGAAATCATAGGCATGAGGGTGGCCCGAGCCTCACTGCTGTTTCTGCTTAATAGAAAGAATAAAAGCCAGGGCTACACCAAAGCTGGAACGCTGTACTTTAATGTGAGGCCTGACATAGCCCTGGAGGACCAGACCTGGGTGTAAGGCTTATTTTGCACTTACGCTGCGTGTGTGAGTGGAACCCAGGACTTCATACATGCTAATAGATGAGCGCTCTAGTACTGAGCTGCTGGGTAAGCCACACCCCTACCTCACCCCCACCCATCCAGGATCTATGAGATTGTCTTTCCTGGAGTTCCCACGAAGGCTTTGCCAAAGAAACTTCATTTTGGCCAGATTCGTTTCCATCCATCTTTGTAGAAGGAAACAGGAATGCTCAAGACCTTGATTGGGGAAGTTAGGCTCTGCCTAACAAGACCAGGCTCAGACCCCAGAGGAGGTGTGACCAGGGAGGTCTCCGGGGTTTCCCCTACTAGTATGAAATGAAACATTGTCAGGCCTACCTTGAATTTGGAACCACACTCAGAGTTACAGGGAGACTGACATTTATTATCATGTTCTCAGAGTCCCCCTCCCAGAAGACTAGTTTCCTGGGCCATGGCTATTATGTTAGAATCAATCCACTCAACAGGTACAAATTTGATAGTCTGAGTATTCCAGGTAACCAGGGTTTGCCCTGTCTTATAACTCTCCCTAACTCGAGTCCCAGCAACAATTCCATTCCCTTTCTTCCTCTTCTATGTCCCTCCTTCCAATGTACACACAGCCTCTGAAGGCAAATAAGTGTCCTCTAGCTAGAGCTGAACTCTAGAGGAACCCTAGGAACATTTGAAAACGAAAGCAGGTGGTTAGAGATACCCTGGAAATACACTAGATTCAAACCCTGGCCAATCGCTGCTGGTTGTGTGACTGGATGAATCACTCCTCTTGGTGAGCTAAGCCACTTCATCTGGTGAGAGAGAGAGAGAGAGAGAGAGAGAGAGAGAGAGAGAGAGAGAGAGAGAGAGAGAGAGAGAGAGAATTCTCAAGGAATTCTTGGGAGGAGCCAATTAATCGACTGATGTTGAGAGCTTAAAAGGTAACAAGAGCTTTGTACTTGTGTTGAAAGGAAGTTCAGAGATAGTACATGGATTAAATGGAAGGGATGTGGGCTGGACACATAAGAAAATGTATGCTCCATCCCAACACGCATACGTGCACATGCATACACACGTGCACCCACACACACAGAGGCATGTATGCACGTGTGCACATGAAGATACCTGGGAGTATGCATGCGCGTGCACACACACACATTGAGGCTGGGGAGGAGGGGAGGGAAATGAAGACATGAAGACGGGACAAAGGCACAGTAGCCTGAGTGGGGAGGGGTGGGGTGTATGTTCCTTTCATAACCAACAGTGGTAGTAAAGATCTGTGGATTGAGTGACAGAGAGCAGACCTTCTCTGGGGACCCCAGGCCAGCCTCCTCTCTCATAGCAACCTCTGAGACTACCTGGCAGGGGATGGGTGAACTTCAAGAAGGCTGGCAGTTTTGTTCTAGTTCATCAGAGCCCAGGGACATGCATAGTATGTTTGCTTTCCTGGTTAGTGCTTTACTCAGGCCGGTATTTTTAATGGAAGGCGTCGGGTTCTTCTGACTCCCTTTCCCTGCTAAACCATTTAGACTCCCAGGCACAGGGAGTTAAATTGGAGAAGACAGATGGGCACTGGGGATGGGGGTGGGTTGTAAAAAGAAGATAGTGGGGATGAGTCTTGAATGCCAACCAGAGGCATTGCTCTGTAGACTGAGGATCCTACGCCCGCCTTCTAAGGAGGCCCTCATGAATGTATTCCAAGTGTTTCTCTTTCTCTCTCCCTCTCTTCTTTTACTCCTCCCACTCCCAATGTGATACCTGACTTAAAATAGAACCTCAATAAATCCATTGTAGAATTAGAGGGCGTGGCACATAGTAGCCAGTGGGAGTGACATCCTTACGTTACAAGAATGCTGCTGTGTCCTGACTACTTGTTCTTTTCAAAAGACAAAAGGCAAAGGGACACAGCCTTACCTGGAACCTTACTTCTGATGACCCAGGTGGCATTAGCCAGTATTCCTATGTTCATAGTTTCATCATCTATGAAAGAGAGAGACAGAGACAGAGACAGAGAGACAGAGAGAGACGAGACAGAGACAGAGAGAGAAGCCTAAAATGAACTGATTCCTTTCTAGGCCTATATTGGCCTTGACACAGTGCTCAGAGACACGGATGGGACCTGTAGGACCTAAATTAAACTGCACCCTTACCTGCCCTATACCTGGCAAAATTACCTGAGTGGAAAGTCAGATAAAATAAATAAAATACAATAAAATAAAATACCACTGGGAACACACCTTGGCTTCCTAGACTTGTCACGCTCATCTTCCTAGACTGATACTGAGTTGTAGAACTGGGGGAGTCATTCACCTCTCCAATGCTCAGGGTAGCCAGTTCTCAAACAGGGGTGACGGTTACACCCACCTTTCAGGCTGTGGTTAGTGGGAGCACACTTGCCCCGTGTGTGTAAGGCCTCAGCTTCCATCCCCAGCCCCTGTGCCATTGGCAGTACACTTGGCCCATTGCCTGCCGTTGGAATTGTCCTGGTTTTGCTCTAGGAGCTGCAGAAACCCTCTAACCACTCTCCTGTGGATTGGCTCGGTCACCTGCTTGTCTGCCTTGTTCTTCCCTATCACCGGGGCTTTGAACAGGCAATGGTACCTGAGATTGCTTCTATTTTTATCCCCACACTTTCAGGTTCTTAAAGTGAATCCTATTATTGTGCTGTTTAAAAAACCCCAGTTCATTGGCCGAGAGCGCCTCTTTAACACTCTTCTGCCTAGGAAGTAAATAATGTGTTTTCCCTCTAGCTGGATCCAGAAAGCCCTTCTGAGTCAGCAGCTGTCATCCGAGGGAGAAGCTGGGTCTGATTCTGCTGAGACGGGGAGCCTGTGGGCGGGGCCTCCTCTTTTCCTGTCTCCCCCATCCCCAGTGCCCCGAGGAAGAAGCTGGCCTTGTGGTTAGATAATACTTTGAAGGGCTCAAAGGGTTTGGTACCTGCTCCCAGAAGCGAACAATTAAAACTAGAAAAGAATACATTTTATAAAACATCTTTTAGTCTAAAATCAAGTTCCTTCCCTGCTATTTCTAGATGTAAAGATACTAAATTCTTCATGCTCTGCTACAGTGTCCTGTAGCAGAGGTGCCCAGCGGGACCTTGAAGGCAAACAAGATGAATCCGAAGGCCGGGCTGAGACAGAACCCTGGAGTCCGGAACGTAGCCAGGCACAGAAATGCCACAGGGCACAAGGAAGGAGAGAGGAGGGCCTCCTGACATGACAGGGCAGGGAAAGGAGCGTGCCTTGGATTCAAATGGACATGGTGGGAATAGACATGGACCTGGGGAAGACAGGCTTTGGGGAAAGGCTTCAGTACTCATGACTGTTTCCCACTACAGTGTGTGCTTGCTCTGGACAGTGGCACAGAGGCCCTTTGTCGGGGAGAGGTTGGTGCTGGACTGTTTAGCAGCATCTGAGATCAGTGGTTGTGGCTTGCAACTCTTTTGAGTTTAGGGAATGTGACCATGAACATGTGTATTAGTTTTTTGCAGCCATGATACCAATGTGGCGCAAACTAGACGGCTCAAAACAGTAGGAGCCTATCCCTACCAGTCAGGATAGCCAAACCTCTAAAGGAAGCAGAAACAGGGCCACGCTGCCTGCGTCTACAAGGGAGGTTTTCTGTGTTCTGTCCTCTTCAAGGCCGCCTTGCTCAAGGCTCAGTCCCCACTCTGCCTCTCTCCTCTGGGTGCGCCTCCTCTTCTGTCTTTCCTAAGGACACTGAGTTCTGGATTGAGGGGAATCTAGGCTGATCTCATCTGAGGAACAACAAGTTTTTGACTTCTGCACAGACTCTTTGCGAAGGAGGAGAGGGCGCGGACTGAGGGGACCAGGACATTGGTTCTTTTGGAGGCGCTGCACAGGCCAGGACTGCATGGCCGCCCTCCTGTGTGAAGCACACTCTCGCGAGCTCTGTGTGCCATGTGCTGCTCCTATCCTCCGCATCGCCTGCTAATCCTCAGAAGCACTATGAGGGTACGAGAAAGGCTTCTCCCTGTTCAGCTTTCAGTCAGGACCCAGGACAACCACGAGGAGCCTTTTCCACCCTCCAGTCCTCTGTGCCCACAATCCTGTCTGCGTGAGCCCTGTCCCTCGCTGTCCTGACTCTCACTCTCTGGCTGACATTACCTTTAATGCAAACCAGTGCTTTGGACAGCAGTGGTACAAGCGGTGCTTGTGGTACATGGGACAGGTGACCAAATGGCAGGCCAGGAAGGGAAACGGACTGTGGTGGGCACCTGCTTGATAAGGGCCACAGGACTCGAGCAGGAATACGGGGAGGTTGAGAGTCTGGGATGAGGAACTGGAGAGATCCCAGGGGTTAAGAGCACCGATTGCGCTTCCAGAGAACCCAGGTTTGGTTTCTGTCACCCACGTGGCAGTTTACAACTGTCCATGACTTCAATGTTCCACTTACATATATCTAAACAAAATACTCAAAAAAATGAAGATAAATAAATCTTTTTTAAAACAAACCTAATCTGGAAGTAATAAATCATTAACTAAAAACAAGCCCTTATTACCAATATGCAAATAAAAAAAAGAACCTAACATTTCAGAGCCGTGTTACCTACTTTGGGGTCCAGCTGTACATCTTACCTGGAGCGTGACCTTACAGTCTCCTCAGCTCCTGACTCTTTGGTGACTTTTGTAAAATGGAGACCACAGTGGGACCTGCCACTTAGGGTTGTAGCTGGAGAATGATATCCACACACGCTTATTTCTAAAGACATAAAGCGCACACTGGCTTTCGTGCCTGTGTTGCTGAGTCTTTGGCACCAGAGCCGGTATGATATCCTAGTCTCCAGCAAGAACATGAACAGGCCAGCCCTGAAGGTAAAGGCCTGCAGTCCGTGTGACTTGGGGGGACTGAGACAGGAAGATTAGAGGTTCAAGATATACCTGGGCTACAGAGTTTGAGGCCAGGCTGGGAAACTTAGTGAAACTCTGTCTCAGAATTAAAAAAGAAGAGAAAAAGTGGGGGTGGGGTGCTGGGGCTGTAGCACAATTAGTAGAGTGCATGCTTAGCAAGTGTGCCTTGAGTCCAATACCTAACAGTGGGGATGGTGGGGGAGGGGTGTAGGACATGGAGGGCTCTGCAGCTGGAGAAAGCCAAAAACAGCTGTGTTGAGTGTTTGATATTAGAAGCAGATTGCGATCACTTTCCAAGGGGGTCTCTCTTTAGTCCTTGCTGGGATAGTCTCGTATAAAAGTACCCAAAGGGAGGGAAACCCCAGGTATAAAGCAGTCGCACATCCAGACCTTCAGGTGCTGAGATCACCACTGGGGTTGTTCTGTGCACACAGGACGATGCGATCCTTGCAGCACAGGGACACTCACAGCCTGTTGTTTCCCCCCACACAGGCCGATGCTGCTACCAGCTTTCTGCGGGCGGCACGCTCAGGAAACCTGGACAAGGCTCTGGATCACCTGCGCAATGGAGTGGACATTAACACCTGTAACCAGGTCAGTGGGTGGAGTCAGCCCATCCTCTTGGATGTCCTGAATGCTTTGGAACTTGCCCTGCTGCACTCTTCCCAGTGCCCCACAAGTCTCTGGGGCTTCTGCTGAGGATATGTGTTGATATCCTTCCAGCCCAGGTCCTATAGATAGAAGCACTACCTTGCTCCTGCAGTAGGACTGGGCTCAGGCTGGGCCACTGCAGCCTCTCCCTTGGAAGTCGCTGTGTATCCCTCTGTTGCCTTAGAAACGACCTTTGAAATGAGCTTAGGAGGAGTCCTAAACCAATGCTGGAGCAACCATATAAATCCCCTTACACATCAGCAGTCTTTGGGGTTCCTGGACATGAGTGGTACAGGGGACAACCTTCTGCCTTCAACATCTAGGGATTTGACCACTCCTGGGGACCCTCCTACAAGTGGAATCCATAGTGTGTGTCCTACTAGGACTGCCTTCTTCCCTTTAGCACAATTTAATGTGGTAGAGGTTTGCTTGGCATTCCTGACAACAGTGATAAACCCCCAGAATGCAAATGGCCACCTGGGCCAAGATCCCCTTAGGGTTGAGTTGGTCTTGTACGAGCTTCGACCCAAAGCTACAAACAAGGGAGGAGAACAGGTGATAGAGATAGGGTATGGTTGTGAATCTGCCCATGGCGGTGGACTTGGGGTGGGGTGGTTAAGGGTATGAGCTGGGCTTGAGTTGCCAGATAGGATAAGGAAAAGGTACTGTCATCTCCCATACTCATCTCCTGCCCAGAAAGACACACAGCCACGCACACACAGACCCTGAACTCTCAGGGGGTTGAACCAGATGTCCCGAGGGGATGCATGAGAGGCTGGCTAGAGGGCTGAATGCATTGCTTTGGACAATGAGTCATGGATAAGGCCTGGGCCGAGAAGGAAGTCTTGGTTGACGGGTCTGAGTGAAAACCGGGCATCCTCCATTCTACAACCCAGAGCCTCTCTATGGACCGAGTGGGCAGCCCCAACCCCCAGGGGTCCCAAGATCGTTGTATCCTAGCTGCTGTGAAACTTCCAGTGGTTTGAGAGCCCTAAGGAGGCCTTTCAAGGATTAACCCTCCATTCTGAAAGGAACCTCTGAGCTGAGATTAGGGGTGAGGGAGCAGCTGAGTGCGAGAGGCTGTGTCTGACTGTGGCAAGGGGATGGTTTGGAGGCATCAAGGGACGGCTTGATGTAGCATCCTACATCTCCTGAGGTAGCAGCTGCAATCCCTGGCTGTCCATCTTTATCTGGCTTGCTGTAGGCTCCAGAAGATGACAGCAAGAGGCAGGTGGGTATCCTCGGTGCTTTGTTGATACCTTCTCTCTTGGGCTCCTGACGATGCAGGGCCTGTATGCCAGGGTAGAAGGGGTCCTGCCTTAGGTTCCAGATTACAGACCTGGCAGCCCCCAGCCCATTCATTTCAAAGCAGACACTGCCTGCCACACCAAGAAAATGAAAGGTACAGGGACTAAGATAGCCCACTGCCACACAAAGGTACAGGGACTGAGATAGCCCACTGCCAAGCAAAGCTCACTGCCCGTGACACAGATTGGCTGCTTGCAGTTAAACACAAGCTTTTGACTCCTGGTCATGGCCTGGTGATGACAGTAAGACACCCAGGTCTCACCTTATGTGAACATACCCTTCCAAAAAAGTACTCCGGAGGTAGGAGTCACAGGTGTTTGCCAAAAGAGGATAATTACTCTAGGTCTTGTATGCTATACTCCGCCTTTAATCATTCAGTTCCCAGATAAGATAAAGGATACATAACTTTTATTATTTACAATAAAGCTTAGACAGTACAAGATCTGGGCCCATATCTACCCTCTATACTATTAGAATCTACTCTCCTATGGGTAACCCGAGTTATTACTTACTATGTTTCATCTGCACTGTTCTTAACTCCAATTGGCCAGCCCTCAGGGCCCTGTTTTCATGACTCATGGTGACTTTCTCTTCCTCTTCTATCTTCTCCTTCTCATGGTTCTCCTCTGACCCGTCCCCCCCCTCCCCCCGTAGTGGGAAATGGTTAAAATATAGCACTGCCCCATCAGGCCTCTACTCCCAGTCCCAGGGGGTCTCTCTCTCCTGCCCAGTACTCACTCCTCCCAAGTATTTGGCAAAGCATGACTCTTAAACTTGAGTAGTTAACCAAATATATTTATGTATATGAAACTCCCAATTACATAATTCCAAATTACAATGATAAAGTTTTATCCCAATATTTCTAACCTCTCAGCACACCAGAAACACATCTGACGCCATCTTGATCTGAGCACCTCCTCCTCCGCCCCTCGTGCAGCTCCCAGGCTCCCTCTCTCTCCGCCCTCCTTCTCTTAGCTCCTCCTCCTCTCTCCCCTCCAATCACTGACCTCTCACTGCCTCCATGTGACTGGATAGGAAATATCTAGCATCACTGCCCCCTCCCCAAAGCCTGGGAATCCTAAACTGGCCTATGTCTCTTCTGCCCAGCTATTGGCTGTTGGCATCTTTATTTACCAATCAGAAATAACGGGGCCAAGGTCACTTGGGTCTACGTGCAGACTCTCTTGTCTCTGAGGCAACTAGGTCTTGGGGGCCTGGCACTTAGCATTACAATACAAAGCAAAAGACCAAACGTCAACCTTGTACATGAAGGAAATGAGCTTATATGATGAGTAAAACAGGACAGATTAGAAGTTCCTGTCGCCATTCTTCTGCTTACAGAAGACACTTACACGGGGGGTGCACAGTGCCAATGTCTCCATACCTTGTCACTTATTCCAGCATCCATGGGTCTTTAACACCATCCCCACATCCTGTGTCTTCCTGGGTGCGGGGACATGCACTATCCTGGTCCTTTACCCCTGTGGGCAGAAAGAGCTGATAACCAAATAATCATGTATAGCTAAGGCCATGAAGGGAAGATGTAGGACAGAGGTTCTCAACCCCGTGGGTCACAAACCCATTTGCATGTCAAATGGGCCTTTCCCCAGGGGGTCACCTAAGACCATCAGAAAACACGGATATTTACATTATGACTCATAACAGTAGCAAGGTTACAGTTATGAAGTGCCAATGAAAATAATTTTATGGTTGGGGGACACCATTGCGTGAGGAACTAACTGTAGCAAAGGGTCGCAGCCATGGGAAGGTTGAGAACCACTGGTCTAGGATATTCTGAGTAAAATATAGTTCACAGGAGCCTGTGGTGGTTTGAATAAGCTTGGCCCAGGGAGTGGCACTATTAGGAGGTATGGCCTTGTTGGAGTAGGTAGAGTAGGTGTGGCCTTGTTGAAGGAAGTGTGTCACTATGGGTGTGGCCTTTGAAGCTCCACCCAGTGCAGAAGAGTCAGTTTTCTCCTGGAAGTAGTCAGATCAAGATGCACAACTCTCCGCTTCTCCTGCACCATGCCTGCCTAGATGCTGCCATGCTTCCTGTCAAAGTGATAGTGGACTGAAACTCTGAACCTGTAAGCCATCCCCAGTTAAATGTTGTCCTTTATAAGAGTTGCCTTGGTCATGGTGTCTGCTCACAGCACTAAAACCCTAACTAAGACAGAGCCTGATCTAGAGTTGGTCAGAGGTCAGAAGTCAGAGGTCAGAGACACCTTAAGGTCTCTAACCTAAGCAAGAGACAGGAGAACTGAGGGCTGAGCTGTGTTAAGGAGGGGACAGCCAGCATGGGTGAGTGTAGATAGGCAGGGACCCAGCTGAGTAAAACTGGATAGAGCTGCTTCTTGCCAGTGACAAGAGCTTGACATCACGCAGCTGGACAGGACACTCCAGAGTCTGAGAGGGTTTGTACATGTGTGCATTATGTATGTGCACCTACCCGATGCCCCAGACTTTAACTCTGAAGTTGATGGCTGAGGGGATGGCTTTGAGAGGCGAGGAGACATCTCAGGCGTCTCAACCTGCACCACTGCGCATTCGGGCTCACTGACCCTCCTGCTTGCAGATGCAGCCACGTTAAGGATTTCGGTCTTTATACTGAGAGCAAAGGAAGATGAGCCTGGGGTTCAGCACAAACACAGCCATCAGAGCTGTGATGTAAAGGCTCCTGGCTACTGTACTCAAAGCGGTGGACCGTGGGAGGGTTGGTCATGTGACCGCTGTTAGTAGCTTGGATCAAAGTCATGGCTGAGGAGAAGAAACAGCCAAAAAGGCTAGATCGTGAACTGGAATGGGTGGAGGGACTTCCGGAGTGACCCTGGGGCTCTGGGTTAGGACGGTAGTACTATCCGTGTATTCTGGAAGCACATGGGTGTGCATGGTAAGGTCACCAATTGAGTAGTGTTAAGGACAGATGACAGTGGGGTTAGACAGGCTGCAGCAGGGGCTTTTGAGGCTGGAACTCAGACGGGAAGGGAAGGTGACCTGAGACAGGTCCCCACAAGTAGCTCATTCTAGCACCATGAGAAAAGGATATGAGCCACGCTGTAGCATCATTATCTGCGTGTTTATTAAGCAGCTACTGTGTGCCAGGTTCCATGCTAAGTACTGTGCGTGCCCGGCAGAGGACACAGGTTGAGTGTTATATGCCAGTAAAGGGAAGTCATGACAGGCAAGAAAGCGTGCTAAGCAACATCCTTATGGGATGATTGGCACCTGGCAAGCAAAGATAACTTTTGAGAGGCCTGGACAAAGGAAGGGAGAGAGCCTGGCAGATGCCTTGTCTGGGAGCAGTGTGACTGGGGAGTGTTCCCCGGAGGTGAGCAGTCTCCTGCCAGAACCAGCTTCATATATGCAGCCCGCGGGTCATCTAGAAATCTTCTGTAGACTCAAATGTCATAGTGTGGAGATGACGACAACAACGACAACAACAACAACAACAACAAAACAACGACGATGGTAATTAAGAATAGACCGTGTAGAATGAACGGGTTGGCCCCTCCCACAGCCGGCTAGCCACATGAAGGGGAGCAAGCTGCCGGGACAGCCATGCTCATCGCTACACGTGTCAGGTTAACGTGGTACCCAGTGCTGAGCGCTTATGATGGTCACGCGCTACTGTGCTAGACATGGGGAGAACCACTACCTACCTGCCCTCAAAGAACCGGGGCAGGAAGACTGCCTGCATCTGGGAGGGTACAGACGAAGCATTCTCCTGGCCATATAGGAGCCAGAAAAGATTTTGATGTCTGCCATATTAATTTCCGGGGTTGTTGTGACACGCCTTGTGTAGGCCAGTGACAGGCGAGCCCGGCATTGCATCTTCCATTGCTCAGAAATGAGGACCTTCAGAGGACTGCAGGCATCCCAGTGGCATCCTGGGACATGCAAGGAGGATGAGGTGGGGCATTCCTCAAGCTTGGGAGGCTGACTCCACACCAGCAGACGGGCTGTTACTGTCTTGTGTTACCTGTTGTTTTGTCCCTCCCGACAAGCCTAGAATAACATTAAACCGTGTGGTTCCAGCTTCTGCCTGTGCCCCACAGTCATGCAGAAAGTCTTCAAACTCTGAAGCCTCGCTGCCTGGGTGCAGCTCTGGGCAGTGATGTGGGTGGGGGGAGAGGCTGTGCGGTTCCACATCCGGTACTGAGAGAGTGTGGCTTCCCTCAGAGAAAGAGAAGGCAGCACAAGGCCGGGGCTCTGGAGCCTGCCGGAGCATCTGTCAAGACCTGGGTTATTTTCAAAAGGGAAATAGTGTTTTGGGTTTAGCAAGAGCCATTCCATTTAATGTCCATCTTGCTAATTGTGAGGACCAATGGACAGTTAAAAAGCAGGGTGTCCTTGGTTGCATGGAGGGATATGTCACGTTACGGTCTCCTCATCATGGGCTCCTCAAGTGCTTCCCCAATCTGGCCACTTTGAGTGCCCACTTCTGCTTGCAAGGTGACCAAAACAGGTACAGGACAGATGAGGCAGAGGGCAGCAGAGCCTTCCAGATAAAGCACCCTCTCTAGCAGTGCCAGAGCCAAAACACCAAGGCGGAGGTTATGGCTGCTTAGGCCCATCTGCTGGGCCTGCTTCCTTCCTACCTCCCTCCTTCCCTCCCTCCTTCCCTCTCTCCCTTCTTCCCCGTCTTTCTAGTGAAGGGATGAGAAATGTAATTGTCTAGTTACAGTTCATAAATGTGTCCTTGTGTTGGCAATCAAGCTGTCTCCCACATTCCAGAGGCTAGGAAAGGGCAGGCTAGCGCCACCCAGTGTGCAGAGTATGTGCATTAGAAAACAGCATGCTCCCAGCACACACCAGCATACACCAGCACACACCAGCACACAGACCAGCACACACCAGCACACACACCAGCATACACACCAGCACAAACCAGCACACACACCAGCATACATGCCAGCACTCGCCAGCACACACCAGCACACACACCAGCACACATGCCAGCACACACCAGTATACACACCAGCACACACACCAGCACACACCAGCACACACACCAGCACACACCAGTACACACCAGCACACACCAGCACACACCAGCACACACACCAGCACACACCAGCACACACACCAGCACACACACCAGCACACAGACCACCACACACCAGGAGCACAGGGTCATCAACGGGTGCTCAGATTATACACATCAGGGAATAACTCAGAGCCACCCACAATGCATCAGTGTCTCATTAAGGAGAATCATACAAGCACTTCCCCTTGGAATCCGTTGGCCAAGGGCGAGTCCAGATTTGAATTCTCTGCTTCATGCTGCCTGTGCTGTCCTCCCTCTGCCTGTCTGGACTATGTCTGAATGTACGCCTGCTTGAAGACTGGCTTGTGGGTCTGCTTGCCCTTGAGTTACTGTCTGTGCCATTCTGTGTGTCTCTGTGACTGTCTAGTGGACGAGTTGTGTGTGTCTGTTCCATTTTTATTAAACAGTAGAGTACATCACAAGGGGAAAAAAGGGGACTCTTCACAGAAATCTTTAACAGACATGGTTACAAGGAATTAAGTCACTGGCTCCAGCTGATCCCAAATGACGGAGACAATAAACATCAGTTCACTGATCCTTACTCACAACTGGTTGTTTTCAACTTTTTAAAAAAAGATGTATTTATTTATTTACGTATTTATTTATTATAAGTACACTGTAGCTGTCTTCAGACACACCAGAAGAGAGCATCAGATCCCATTGTTGTGAGCCATCATGTGGTTGCTAGGATTTGAACCAAGGACCTCTGGAAGAGCAGTCAGTGCTCTTAACCACTGAGCCATCTCTCCAGCCCTGCTTTCAACCTTTATGACAAATTTTAGGATTTACCTAATAGAAATCGAGAAATCGATTTCTGTGCTTGCTGCCTTCAGCGCATGCCCTGAAGAACACATAACTCGTGATCACTGCTACGCGTTATCTACCTCTTAAAAGCTGATCACACAAGACATCCATGACAAGTCTGAGCACACAGTAGGGTAGCCGTCTTAAGTGACTTCAAGGTGTATTACTGACTCTGGCGGTGTGGTCCAGCAAGAGTTCTAGCCTCTTAGAACGTAAGAGATGCCTTCATCATATTGCACCACCAAGATCAGGAAGGGAAGCAAATCCACCAGTTCCACATTGTGATCTGACAGCTGTTGACTTCACAATATGAAGACCAGACATGATCCTCTTACTCATGAGAAACTTCAGAAAGAGAATGAGAGAGAGAGAGAGAGAGAGAGAGAGAGAGAGAGAGAGAGAGAGAGAGAGAGAGAGAGGAGAGAGAGACTGCACCTGTGTCAAGGTACATGGGTATTCCTTCATTTCTTTAGGAAACATTCCATTTGCCCAGCCAAGCTAGAACCTGATTGCAATGAGAACACCGCCTCTGAAAAGCCAGGCTTCTGGGGCCCAAAGGATTGAGAACGATACATACAGTTGTAAGTGATGCGGCCTTTAGAGAGATTCTCTTACTGCTCTATTGCTGTGATGGAACACCACAACTGAGGCACTTTACTTATATAAGGGGCATTTATTTACCTGGGGGCTGGCTAACAGTTTCGGAGGGCCAGCCCTTGACCCTCACGGCAGGCGTGACATTGGAGCAATAGTTGAGAGCGTACATCTCATCTGCTAGCTGCAGACGGAGAGAGTGGCACGGGGCTGGCATGGTGTTTGAAACTTAAAGTCCCATTCCCGATGACACACTTCCTCCAATAAGCCACACCTCTTGACAGTTCCACTAACTGGGGACCAACCATTCACATTTATGAGCTTATGGGGGGGGGGTCATTCTCACTAAGACCATTGTGGAGAGTATTGCTAAGTTCCCTGGGAACATGCTTCAGAGAGTTGTCCATCTTTTAGCAGTGGGGTATGGACTTGACCAAGAGGCCAGTAGGCTCGCTAAGAATAATGACCATCTCTCAACTCCAGCCTGGAGCTGACGGACCCAATGCTGAACTTTCCTGACTGAGATAGACTATGGGTCTGACTTAGGCCGGAATTCTTAATATTTGGTGGTGAACTCCATCCTTTTTACATTGTTTGCAGGCATGTTTCTCCATCCATGTACTGACCAGGCAGAGCCCTGCTCAGTGTATGAACTAGGACATGGGTGTGGGGGTGGGGGGGTATGGTTATAGACTGCATATAAGCATGTCTTCGATTTTAGTTCTAGTTTTTAAAATTTAGCAGCGAGATGGATGCATGCTTTGCTTAAAAATCAAAACTGTGTGCAGAAATGTACGACATCTGAACGTCTCCCCTCCCCCACCAATGCGCACGCCACTGTCGGCAGTTTGGTAGGCATACTGTCATGTTTTCCCCTGCGCCAGCCAGCAAGACGCATGCCCGAAGTGTTTTCTGCGGATGCTGATTGCTTATTTCATACACAAGGATGGCAGGCGAGTTGTGTGCCATTGGGATAGGGAGATAAACAGTAAGACAAGCCTCTCTCCTCCCCAGCCGTTTCCCTCTAATCCTGCTGCCTTTCCTCTGGAGGTCTGGTTCGCTTGATTTTTAAAAAAGAAAACTCGAGATCTCGGACATAGAATCTTTCTAGTACATGGGAGATATTCTTAGCCGCTGAGCTCCATTTCAGAGCCCTTCCTCTCATTAACCTGAAGTCGAACATCCTCCCTCTCCACTCCCGAGAGCCCTGAAACCTCAGCAGTAGGTTTGTTGCTGAGCTGTGGGATTTTGGAGCATGGGGGGCCACCACCCGCTTTGAGCAGCCACACAGCAGAGGGAAGGTGATCTGAGGTCGACTGGCCTCCAGGCAGAGCTCAGACGTTGCTGCGGTCCCTTTCAGCGATGCAGATCACCGTGCCTCCCCTCCTCCTGAGTATAACTAAACGATGATCCTTAAGAGCTACCTGGGAAGAAAAACTGAATTTAGGTTGTAATAAAGCACAGAGGGAAAGATGCTTAGAGCCAGCTTGTTCCTGTCGCTCTGCCTCCCTCTCTAAGTTGGTACAGTCCTCCTGGATGCCTGCAGTCCTCCTGGATGCCCGCACTCCTCAATTGTCCCTGTCTCTAGAGGATGCGGGCTTGCAGGGGAGGAAAGGGTAACCCCCTCCCAACCCTGGCGGTTGTTCAGCTCCATCTGCCTCCCGAGTCATTAAATTGTAAGATGGAATATTTTTAACAGACTTCCCCCCCACAACCAAGTGGTCTCTGCAGAGGCATAAACCCTCTAAAGTAGAAAAGATGGCAGGTGGCCGGGTCCTTATCAGCAGGCATCCGCGTGAAGTTGAGGCTGCTCCCTTGGCATGATTTGATGGCATGCAGGGCAGGTTATATACTTACCAGAGAGCATCAGAACCCTGCTCCAGGCCGCTCTTCACAGGCCCTGCAAATAGACTAGGTGGATGTGGCCAAATCTCCTCAAGGGCTTTGCAGAAAACCTAGCTCAGCTCCAGCCCATTAACCAGAAATTAGAGTTGCCTCCTTCTCCCATGGCCTTTCTAAACCTTTGCCTCCACCCTCCCTCCTGCCTTCTTTCAAACTGTAATTGTTTTACATCCACAGAAACCGTGCTGTAAGAACAACACAGAGAACCCCTGCCTCCCTACTGCTTGCATTGTGACTGCTTTCCCCTGCCTTCATATCTGTTCATCTCCCTACCCATCCATGATATTCTGTTGTTTCTAGACATTCCAGTTTGTACAAGGCTCAAGTCAGAGGACACCCACCTGACTGCCATATGTGTTCAAGCCAACATTGCACCAGAGTCCAGTTGTCCCTCTCCGTACCCTCCCTCCACTTCTGTCGGTCTCTCCTTCCTCCTTCCTCTTTCTGCATCCCCACTCCGCCTTCTTGCCCTCACTTCCTGTTCTAAGGGTCTTCCTATGTCTACACTTGGCCTTAGGTGACAGGGTCAGCTCCTCAGGCTCTGCCTGCTTCTCGTTTTCAACCCTATTCCATTCAGTGGTTTGAACCTCAGTGATGGATGTCTGATGTTAAAAATCCAAGTTGTAGTGAAGGGTGTCCCTCTGGCTGTGTTGGTCACTTCCCTGTCGGTCCTTGGTTTCTACTCTGAACAGTGAAAATTATTCCCATTCCCACAGCTGCATCTATTGTCCCTCAGCCAAGACCTGTGCAGGAGAGTGAAGCTCTAAACAGGACCCAGGGGACCTAAAGAAGCTCCGGGTAGACATTTGGAACACACTAGGAGTAAGATTGCTGCCCGGTTCTTCTTCTTTGTTGTTATTGTGTGTCTTGGGTAGTTTTGTGTCTTCTTAAAGCAGGTAGGGTCATTTAGAAAGAGGGATGTGCCACTGAGTTCTTGCCCTGACCTCCTTCAATGATGAACAGTGATATGTAATTATAAGACTAATAAATCCTTCAGCTATTAAAAACAATGAAGTCATGAAATTCTTAGGCAAGTGGGTGGAACTGGAGAATGTCATCCTGAGTGAGGCCACCCAATCACAAAAGAACACACATGGTATGCACTCGCTGATAAGCGGATATTAGCCCAGAAGCTTGGAATACCCAAGAAACAATTCACATATCAAATGATACCCAAAAAGAAGGAAGGAGAGGCCCCTAGTCCTAGAAAGGCTCAGTGCAGCAGTATAGGCGAATACCAGGACAGGGAAATGGGAAGGGAGTGATTGGGGAACAGAGGAAGGGAAGAGGGCTTATGGGACTTTTGGGGAGGGGGGATCCAGGAAAGGGGGTATTATTTGAAGTGTAAATAAAGAATATATCGAATAAAAAAATAAAGTAAAAAAAAAGACTAATAAACCCTTTCCTCCCAAAGTTGCTTTTGGTCATGGTGTTTCATCACAACAATAGTGACCATAATCAAGACAAACTTAGAGGTGGGAGCTGTGGGCTATTAGTCAGAGGACCCCATCTGAGGCTCTGGGCCCCTCAACAGGGTGAAATGAGTGAACAGGAGGTGTGAGGGCCGTGTGTTCTGGGACCATCAGCATCAGCTTCCGAGGTATCCCTGCCACTTCCCATGAGCTGTGGAACCGCCGGCTCCCAGGTGCTAACTGTCTGAAACCTCCCTTCTGCTCCTGACTGGATACGTGCTAAGTTTCCGGTGACATGTCGGCTGTATTTGTACATTTGGAAATCAGTTAGTGTAATTGGGGCAATCAGAGCAGCTAAACAGAGGAACAGTTTACAGAGAACAAATGTCTGGAATCGTGTTTCTGCCAATGGAATCTCTCACAGTTGGTACAAGAAAATACTCCGAGTTAAGTCATGCAGGAGGAATGCGACTTGAGAATATCTTAAGATAGGTTGGGAGCAGCTGCACCCACTCACTAGACTCTGTTCCTCCGCCAGCCACTGCTTCTCAGAAGAATGATCTAAAGTGAACATTTTTACCTAAAGGGGGGCAAAGGCACAAGAAAAAAGCTGCTGTGAATCATGGTGTAGAGATTTTTGCTCTTCAAAGAGACCATCTCCTCTTTAAGGCCATCGTGGCATGAAACTGTATGAAGTCCGGGGGTCTTGGGAACTCCAGACAGGAAGTGTGTGGTTATGGAAGCTTCAGATGGTATTGCTGCTGCCTTAATAGTATGAAAAGAAAACAGATAATTGCCAAGATTATAAATCTTCTCAAACTCAGTGAGAGCCAAGGGAGGAACAGCAACTGAGTCACCTGGATTCCAACGAGGCGCAGCCCCCAAAAGAGGCCACACACACCATCTCCATGCAGAGCACCGGCTGAAGTAGTGAGGCCTGCAAAAGAAAACCTGACAACTCTTAGAGGTTGTCTTAGTCAGGGTTTCTATTCCTGCACAAACATCATGACCAAGAAGCAAGTTGGGGAGAAAAGGGTTTATTCAGCTTACACTGTGGAAACATTGCTGTTTGATCACCAAAAGAAATCAGAACTGGAACTCAAGCAGGTCAGAAAGCAGGAGCTGATGCAGAGGCCATGGAAGGACGTTTCTTACTGGCTTGCTTCCCCTGGCTTGCTCAGCCTGCTCTCTTATAGAATCCAAAAATACCAGCCCAGAGATGGTACCACCCACAAGGGGCCCTCCCCCTTGATCACTAATGGAGAAAATGCCCCACAGATGGATCTCATGGAGGCATTTCCTCAACTGAAGCTCCTTTCTTTGTGATAACTCCAGCCTGTGTGAAGTTGACACACAAAACCAGCCAGTACAGAGGTTAAGGGGTCTACGGCAGATCTTTAACCCCATGTCTTGACTGAGTGCTCATGGGAAATACAGGATACTTCAGAGAAGACCCCTAGGCCTTGGGTGTTCAATGTGTGATTAGTGGAAGGTGGAAGAGGAAGAGTCTTGCAGGTTCCCCAGACTTCTCTCTTGATACCAAACAGACCTGCTCCCACACTCCAGATTGCACATAGTGACCATCCTTCCCAGGAAGAGTAGGAACACACTGCTTCTGCTGGGGGGGGGGGCAGGAGCTTTCTTGGGTCATCTTGCTTTGCATCAGCACCTCTGGATATCCTGTGACCTGGGGAGGCCAGCAACTGTCCTAGGACCAGGTTTCCTACCCCAATAACAGCAGATCTCTGCCTCTGCTGGAGGATATGAAGACATGCAAGGCCCAGTGCAGACAAGGCAAAATAAAGAACAAGAAATGAAACACAAAGTACCCAACCCTTGAGGTTCAGACACACAGAGCCTTTCTAAGACTGAAACCGGAACTTGCCTGCCATTACCAGTCTATGTCACCAGGGAATAACAGAGTCACTAGGAGAGAAGCAAGGCAGAGAGGTGAGTCCACCTGAGCCACAGGTACCTGGAAGAGTTAGAAGCCGGGAGATCAGGAATGTTGAAACCCTTCTGGGATCCTGACCCCTACATCACACTCAGGATGACTGCAGCATCCTTTGAGAGGAGTGTGGAGGCTGACAGACCAAATATAATAAGACTCAAACCCAGGTAAAGTCCAGTCTTAGTCGGGGTTCCATTGCTGTGAAGAGACACTATGACCGAGGCAACTCTTACAAAGGAAAGCATTTAATTCAAGCTGCCTTACAGTTTCAGAGGTTGAGTTCCTCATCATCATGGCGGAAGGCATGGCAGCATCCGAGCAGACATGGCACTGGAACGAAGCTAAGAGTTCTACATCTTGTTCTGCAGGCAGAAGAAGGAGAGCATCTCACACTGAGCATAGCTCTAGCATGGGCCTCAGAGCCCACCCCCACAGCGACACACTTCCTCTAACAAGGCCATGCCTACTCCAACAAAGGCATCGCTCCTAATAGAGCCACTCCCCATGGGCTCACACATGAGTCTATGGTAGCCATACCTATTCAAACCACCACAGCTCCTGACTCTGACTAACCACTGCACAGATGAACCAAATCTGTTTTCAGCCATAAATGATAGATAAGTGTTTCCAGGCCTCCTGCTCTTGTGTGTGATACCTCCCGTCAATTAATAATCACTAGTGTAACATACACTTAGGCGGAACACAAACTATGGTCAAGAGACAAAACAGTTGACAGAGGCAGACCCAGAAAAGACGGAGATGATTGACGTGAAAGAACTCAGCGGAGACAGGAATGACAGGCGCCAAATTGATGGAGAATTTCAGCTTACAGATGGAAAGCCCAAGGAAGAATCTCAAGCAATACAGTGATTAAAAATCTGTCAGTAGACCAGACAAAGGCTTGGGGAGACTCAGAACTTAAAATAGATCAGGAGAAAAATACTCAAGTCAATACAAAAGAAAACAGGGAAAAGAACACAGTAGAGAAACTGAGGGAATGTCAGGTGGGCTAACATATGGGCCACTGTTTAGTGCAAGGGGTCTGTGGGAGGGGATAGCAAGCCAGGGTTCTTCAGGACAGCGCCATGGAAAACGGCCACAAGTAGCTGCTGTGTCTCACTTAGCCGAAGTCTCTTGTCTGGAGTCTCTCATACGCCTTTGTGCTTATCTTCGACACTCCTGTTACTTGAGAGAAGAAATATGTCATTGATCCCATTCCTAATCCTCTCAGCAGCCTGTCTGCCATTTGGCTTCAAGAGAAAGAGACTGCGAAGGTTGGAGGAGAAGCGTCAGCTATGGAGAGAGATCCAGCAGGCTGCCTCTTAACTCTTGGCAACCGCCTTACATTTGATTTAACTCAAGCAAAAGCATATGGTTCCTGGCTCTGAAGAGGTGGTAAATTACAGTTTATCCCTGTCCGTAGTCACAGCTAGGAACAGATAGTTCACATAATCAGTACTCTTCTCTCCTCTCACTTGAGCATTTTCAAAAATCCGTTTAAAGACAAAGTGTTAAATTCAGTATTCATCCATAGGACACTCTCGCCCCTTGTGGAGACTAGTTCCGCATTTAGTAAGGTGGAGGCTCCTTAGACCCAAGGCAGGACATCGGGGCTCAGGTGGACCACAACTTCCAGCAGCTAGTCATCCACCTGCCGAGGTTGGCTCCTGAAGAGGGCTTTGCCTCTGGGGCTTGGAGCATCTGTGCACCTGTCGAACCCAGCTACCTCAGAAAAGGAGGACCCACGGATGAGAAGGGTTGGAAGCGTAGCTTCTGACGTGCTCGCCCATGGGTTGAGAGCTTAGCATCACATGTGGCATCTTCCGTTTGCCATCACCAGTTCACCTTTCAGCCCAGTGTTACATGAACTGGCTGTCTGGCTGTGACAATCCTTTCCTAAAGAGTAGTCTGTTCCCCTCTGCGCTACTGGTTCACACACATCTGCGGGAACATTTAGGGCCTCGTTTTGTATGTATCTGTTCCTGCATCACCCACAGTGCTGTTCTTCAAGGGAAAGTGCTTGTTTCTTAATCACCTACAGCGCATGCACGGCCAGGCATGGTCGCCTCTCGCAAGGTCTGGGATTCGGTAGCTACTCAGCAGTCTTGGCAAAAGCAGCAGGCATCAGCACCTCTGCTTTTGTTGCGTACTAAGTCCAGAGTTTCTTACTGGTTGGCTGTGCCTAATAGGGCTCTGGAGTGAGGGCATTAAATTCGAATCTCCTGAGTAAGGGATGTACCAGTGACTTACAAAGACCTCATGAGGGCTGGGGACATGGCTCAGCAGTCGACAAGCAATAGGACCCGAGTTCAGATAGTCAGAATCCACGGAGATGGTCTTCCAGCATGGTGGCCTGCTAGTACTTCCAGGCTTAGTCTCAGAGGCAAGATGGGGATATCCCCCAGCAAGCTGCCTATGAGAGGAGTGACATCTATGAGCTCTGGGTCTGAATGAGAGACTCTCCCTCAAATAATAATATTGAAGAGTGATTGAAGAAAATTCCTGTCATTTACCTCAGGCCTACGTAGATACAGTGACACACATACACACACACACACACACACACACACACAAATACACACACAGGGACAAAGTCATAAAGGAGAAAGAGTTGGAAGAAACAGAATCTGTGAGGAAGGGTGCATTCTGGGATGCACACCCATTCAGACAGACCCTCTGGGAAGAAAGGCCATTGCTTCAGCCAGGAGTGGGCTTCCGAAAGGCTTGAAAACTAGGGAGGACAAAAGAGAGACTCGTGAAGATCAGGACAGTAAGTAGAACCATAGAGACCAGTTGTAGAAGTCACAGCCAGATGATTGTTGAGACTATAATCAAAAGTAAACTCTGCTTTTATTCATCTAATTAAGAAGTGAGCTAGCTCCTGGGAGGAGAGCTCTCAAAACCAGGCTGGGTTTCCTGTGTTAACCGGGCCTCTCTAGCCTTGGTTTCCTAAGCTTTGAATGAAAGGTAGAATTTCAGAGCCTCAAATACACCTTGTCTCCAGCTTTTGGTGGTCAGACATCCAGCATCCCCGTGGATCAGGGTCCTGGCCAAGGCCAGGGAAAGCTCACAGAGCACCATTGTGTGGTAGATGTCTCCTCCGAGGCTCATCAACACTGCAGCTCTGAGGCTTTGGGGACTGTGTGGGTGGCAGTGCCAGCAGGCCAAGCACTACATGAGCCACATCCCTGCTGGCAGGATTCCAGAACCATCTCCTGTGGTAAGCAGAGTGTAGCCGTGACCACAACCCCACCACCAGCTCCCAGGAGCCTCCCACGCCAGAGCTTGGAGTAGGGTTGTAAGATCTCTGTCTAAAGGTCTTCGAAAGGACAAGCCCTTCACCAGACCTGCCCCACAAAGAGAATCAGCCGAAGAGAGGGCTAGGGCCTCCCTTGGCAGGTGGTTCTTCAGTTAACTTATGCTCTACACACTGAATACAGGCCATGGGTTTGTGCGTGCCTGGTGTTCGTTACCCCTAACTTCCTGTCCTGACCGTTGCCCGCCCTCATCCCTTCTCTCCTGTCACCAGGACTGGCTGTAGCCATTCTTTGATCTGATAATTTTATTTACATGGTGAGGTGAAAAAGTCACAGAGCTAGCTTTGGGCCCTGCAGTAAGTGTTGTGCACAGCCTGTAAGAGAAAGACATGTGATGGCCAGAGTCTCATGTTTGCATCAGGAAACTCTTGATAAAGTGACCTTCCCATTAGCCCCACTTGTGAGGATGTGTGTGTCTTAGGGTTTCACTGCTGTGCGCAGACACCATAACCAAGGCAACTCATAAGGACAACATTTAATTGGGGTTGGCCTACAGGTTCAGAGGTTCAGTCCATTTATCATCAAGGTGGGAACATGGCAGCATCCAGGCAGGCATGGTACAGGAGGAGCTAAAAGTTCTATATCTTCATCTGAAGGCCATTAAGAGAAGACTGGCTTCCAGGCAGCTAGGACAAGGATCTTAAAGCCCACACCCACAGTGACACACCTACTCCAACAAGGTCACACCTTGTAATAGTGCCACACCATGGGTCAAGTATATGCAAACCATCACAATGTACACACACACACACACACACACACACATTCACACTTGGTAAGGAATGTCACAACCCTACAAGGACTTGGCCAGCTGTATTTGATGTCTGCTTATAGGCTGGGCAGGCATGATCTGACTAGGACATACGTAGACTGCCTTGCAACCCTCCTGTCTCCCCTGCCCCTCTAGTGTAATCCCAGAAGACTCTTCCCCGGGGTCACATGACAAGAGGTAATACTGACCCCAGGTGGACAGCTGTGTTTCAGTGGGAAGCTGAACATGGCCCAAGAGAGGAGTGGGGATTTCTGGAGCCCAGGGTACAGGGACTCTCCGGAGAGGTGAGTCAGAGACCTCACATCACAGGCACAAGTCAGGCCTCATCCTGACTGGCAGGAGCCTGCTTTATGGAGTCTCCTCAGCCATGGAACTGAAATTTCTGCCAGCACATTGGCAGTATCATTTGTGGTGCTGAGTAGCACTTTATATATATATATATAATTTGGGGGAAGGGGCACATGGATTCCATGAGCCTTGTGGAGGTTAAGAGGAACTTTAGGGAGTCAGTTGTCTCCCTTCATCATAAGACTCAAACTGAGGTCGCTGGGTGTGATGACAAATGTCGTTACCCACTGGGCTTCCTCACCCACCCCTAAGGAGCAGGCTTTGGTATCAGATCTTTCCAGAAACTTTCAGGGCCTTTCAGTACAGAGGTCACAGAGCAGGACGCAGGAAGTAAGGACTGAGAGATACATCTTGAGCCCAGCTGCTTTTTAGGGGCACAGTAGCAGCCTCAGACTGACTAGAGCTTTTCACAGCTTGGTGAGAGCTCTTATGGTTGGGCGTGGCCCCTTTGGTGGCTCCTGAAAAGGTGGGCTAGCAAATGGGGGCTGTTTGGGCACTGTATTTAAAAAAAAAAATTGAGGAAACCATGTAGCCAAGGTGGGGCACATGGTTCTCAGAGGAAGAAGTTTTGAAGCTTATTTTGATAAGTCTGGGTGGTCCCCACAGACTTTGAGCGTGTATTGGTGTGGCATCTCTACTTTTCCTGGTCACTGCATGAAAGTTCTCCAGGGCTGGAGCCATGCCAGTCATTTCAATCAAGGGGATTCCTATCAATCAAGTGGTCAGCCTTCGGCTACTGTGACAAAATACCTGGGGAAGCCAAGTTAATAAAGTGAATAGGTTCATTTCGGCTCAGGATCTTAGCCCAAGGCCAGTTGGCTTCATGGTTTGGGGACCTGTGAAGACATGGTACATCTTGGATAAGTTTGTGGCTGCTGGTGTCTGGCAGCTAGGAAGTAAAATACAGAAAGAGAACTGTATTTCTCTTCAAGCCTTCAATGTCTGTGCATTTGAACATTTCCAAACCCCAGTGAAGCCTAAAGTCTATCTAGGATGAAAATCTCAGGGTCCCTGTGTCCCTGAACTTGATTCATATCCAGATCATGACAGTTTTATTGTCTTTACTCTTTGTTCCCTGGTGCTCTGACCTTGGGTTGCCAAGAGCCTTCTTGGCTACTGGTCAGTAGTAGCTCATTCCGTGTCACTGCTACCCACCCGGTGTCCCCGCACCGCCTTCCACTGCACCAGATGTTACCCCATCCTTAGGATGTCGGAGTGGGCACTCTCACTAACCGAAACCTCCCCACCTCTCTCTCTTTTCCTTTCAGAATGGGTTGAACGGCCTGCATCTGGCCTCCAAAGAAGGCCATGTGAAGATGGTGGTTGAACTTCTGCACAAAGAGATCATTCTAGAAACGACAACCAAGGTAAGAACTTGGCATCAAAAATTCAGATCTGTGGGCCTTCGTATCTCTTCTCAAACTGCAGCCTGGAAACCAGCCCAAACATGGTCCTGGATTCCCAGGATGCTCCTCACCACATTATGTTTCTGAGTCCCTGGTGCCACCTAAGAACACAGGACCCTGTGTGCAGAAATCAGTGGGCCTGTGTCCTGTCCTCCTTGCCGGGCTCTGAAACCATGACCCCTCTATGGTAGCTTCTTACTGCTTCACCTAGGAGTCATTCTGCAAGCTCCAGAGTTAAGCCCCAGGTGACACACTTCCAACTCGGTGGCCTTAGGCACATTACTTGGGCACTGGAAAAGTCTCAGTGTTCTCACCTGTAAATAGGGGCTTTATCACATATTTGCAGGGTTGGCTGGAAATTAACGGAGCTGTGTATATAAAGCATCTGGCATAAGAATCAGGTGGGGTGGGCTGGAGAGATGGCTCAGTGGTTAAGAGCACTGACTTCTCTTTTGAAGGTCCTGAGTTCAAATCCCTGCAACCACAGGGTGGATCACAACTATCTGTAATGAGATCTGACACCCTCTTCTGGGATGTCTGAAGATAGCCACAGTGTACTTGCATATAATAATAAATAAATCTTTAAAAAAAAAGAATCAGATGGGAAAGAGCGATGTGACCCTGTTGTCACTGAAGAAAATCTGGTCTGTAAATCTGTTTTCTCCCTGATCAGTTACCTGAAGAGGCGCTTCCTTTTATCAGGAACTGTTTTGCATAGAAGCATCAATTTATATAGATTGCAAAAATATGATATTTTTGCATTGCTGGTGCACTTGCTAGTGAAACACTGTTTTTCGTGCATGGTAAAGCACACAGTCTACAACTGACCTGTGCCCAACCACTCAAGAGTGCTTTATCTCTCACATATGCTCAACTCGTTTATTAAAATAATCTCCTCTTACCATCACATGCTGGCCCCTCTCTTCCCAGCTCCCCACATTGCTGTCTCTTTGCCTGAACTGCTGTAACCCCTCATTTCCTGCTCGATGCTTGGTAAATGGGGTCCTGAACACAGCCTCGGTTTCAGCTCTCTGCAGCAAGCATTTGCCACCTCTCAGGCAGAGAGCGCCGCTGAACCATAGAGAAAGAACAGATATAATTTGTATGGAGTGAACTTCCAAAATATTATGAAAGCAGACTCCTTTCTCAAGTTAAAATTCCCTAATTTTCATGTCATTTTCCGCTCACTCATCGGAGCAGTGAGTTTGCATTTGCTCCCAGCCCCTTGGCAGAAATCAGTCGTTTCACCTGCTCTTCCCAGAGACCGAGGGGCAACTGCTGACTGCTAACATTCCTGGCCGCAAACCTGCAGCACCTCTTCCCTGGCATTTCCCCAAAGCAGAGGAAATGGCGTACTTCCCAAATCACACCCCCCCTTCGGTTTTTCTTTTGTGATGAATGCTTACTTGGTAGATCTTATTTCTAGACATTTATAAGCCAGCGTAGCTTTACAACGCTATAGAGGAAGAGGGGTTAGAAAGGTGAACCTCAGAGCTTAGGTTAGAGTGGACTCCTCATAGACTCTGAAATTGGCGTTGGTCTCGGAGGCTTAGGAAAGATTAAAAATAAAGACAAAGCAAGAAACCAAAGCCTGCTCCAGTTCCTTAGCTGGGTTCATGAATTTCCATCAGGTAGAAGGATACCTTCATACCTCTCCTCCCTCTCCATCCCAGAAACTAGAGCACAGCTCCAGGGTGGTTAAGTAGACCTCTCATAACATCCCACAAATTCACACAGTGCCAACCCAACCCTCCTCTTCCCATGGGTTCTATGGCTTCTTAAATACAGAGAAATTGGGTGTTTGTAAATCAAAATGGAATTAAATCATGCCTTCTGCTTCTTCATGAATACTGAGAACCACACCACTGTCCTTTGACTCTCCAACAGGCTCAGGGGCCTTTGTGAGGCTTACAGTTGATGTGTGTGTTTGTGTCTGTTTGTGTGTGTGTGTCTCTGTTTGTGTATGTGTGTTTATGTATGTTTGTGTGTATGTGTGTTGTGTGTGTATGTATGTATGTATGTATGTATGTGTATGTGTGGGTCTGTGTGTGTCTGGGTGTTTGTGTGTGTGTGTATATGTATGTTTGTGTCTCTGTGTGAGTGTGTCTGTGTGTATTTGTGTTGTTTATGTGTGTATGTGTTTGTGTGTCTGGGTTTTTGTGCGTGTCTATGTGTGTGTGTGTGTGTGTGTGTGTGAGAGAGAGAGAGAGAGAGAGAGAGGGAGAGAGAGGGAGAGAGAGGAGAGGAACACTGTTCCCTGTGCTTTTGCTGTTCATTCGTGACCAGGGACTGGCTAGGTGTAGACAGACATGTTTCTGGCCAGCTAGAACCTTTGTTCTACGTGTGACAATCCCCTGAGCAGGCTGAGGGAAACGTCCTCTGTTCCTTGCCTCTGTGTTTCAGAAGGGGAACACTGCTCTGCACATTGCTGCCCTCGCTGGTCAGGATGAAGTGGTCCGGGAGCTGGTCAACTATGGCGCCAACGTCAATGCCCAGTCTCAGGTAATGGCTCCCTGGTCCTTAGTATAGGGGAAGTCTTCCCTTACACAATTCTCTTCTGACACATTGGCTACTGTATATCTTAACACACACACACACACACACACAGTAGCTAGGACTAGATTGTTACTGCCATCTCTCTAAGGAGTACTACAGGAATTCTACATTAATTTTCCAAGGTTAGACTACCACCCTTGGCTTGGTGAGTTGGTCACTGTGGATGCCATCTTAGTTAAGTAGACCAGAAAGGTCACATATTACATATGGATCATATAGATGGGGTGATAAAGCTTGGTTGGTTGGTGTTAAAAGAAGTAAACATAGAGGCGAGGGGCTGGAGAGATGGATCAGCAGTTAAGAGCACGCATGCTCACGCAGACTGCAAGGTCAGTTCCCAGCATCCACCTCGGGTGGCTCACAACCGTCTGAACTCCAGGTTCAGGGCATCTGCCGCCTTTGGCCTCTCTATTCGAGCGCACACCCACATAGCACAGACATTCATATACACATAATTAAAACCAAAATCACCTTTTAAGTAGAGGAGGATTGTGAGCGAGGAACTCACTCAGAAGGTGAGGGGGAAACACTTTGATGGAGTCGTTTCCCCATCTTGGCCTTTGGTAACGATTTTCCAGAGGCCGTTTTTTGTTTGTTTGTTTGTTTGTTTGTTTGTTTTTTTTTTTTTTACTTTAGTAAAGGAATGACGAAGCAGCCACGCCCCCTCCAAGCGAGTGGGGTTGCGCCTGTTTTCACATCTGTCCCACTGCTTTAATGGCTTCTTCTTTGGGTTTGCAGAAAGGCTTTACGCCCCTGTACATGGCTGCTCAGGAGAATCACTTGGAAGTGGTGAAATTCCTCCTGGAGAATGGAGCCAATCAGAATGTAGCCACAGAGGTGAGTCCCTCTGGAAATGTGTTCTCTGTTAGAAGTGTCGCAGGTACAGGAAATAGCTGGCGGCGCACAGTCAGACCGCAAACAGATGATGTGCATCCAGCACACAGTCAGACCGCAAACAGATGCTGTGCATCCAGACCTCCTTAGCACTTAGTCAAACAGCAAACACCTAGTACACATGGTCAGATACCATCATAGCACACAGGCGGGAGTGCAAACACAACACACACAGTCAGACCCTCATAGCACACATTTGGGCATATGGTAAAGGAAAACTTAGTGTAAGAAAGAAGAGTGCAGGGCTGGAGAGATGGTTCAGTGGTTAAGAGCGCTGACTGCCCTTCCAGAGGTCCTGAGTTCAAATTCCAGCAACCACATGGTGGCTCACGCACATATGTTATGGGATCTGATGCCCTCTACTGGTGTTTCTACAGTGTACTCATATAAATAAAATAAATCTTTAAAAGGAAGGAAGGAAGGAAGGAAGAAAGAAAGCAAGCAGATATGGTAGGAGCACAGAGCAAGAAAGCTGGGCGAAGGAAGGCTTCAGGGAGGAGGTGGCTCTTGAGCTGAGCTCAGAGGATGCAAAGGCTTGGAAACCCCATCTTTGCTCTTCCCCGACCAGGATGGCTTCACGCCACTGGCTGTGGCTCTACAGCAGGGCCATGAGAACGTGGTGGCCCACCTCATCAACTATGGGACGAAAGGGAAAGTGCGCCTCCCTGCCCTGCACATCGCGGCCCGCAACGATGACACACGAACAGCCGCAGTCCTTCTACAGAATGACCCCAACCCGGATGTGCTCTCCAAGGTGAGGGAAGCCAACGTGTCCACCAGGGCAAGCAACCCAGCTCACCAGAAGACTATGGGCTAAAGTCACGCTGAGTCCAGCTGTGCCTTCAGTGCCCAGGCCTTCGTGGGCACCCTTAAATCCCCAGAGAATGCTGACATCAGGCTGGGATGGTTCTAGCTACTTGAGGCATCCGGAACCAGCAGGGCGGGCCTTCATCCAGACTGAAACTACACTTCAGGGGGGACTCTGATTTGTCACCCTCTTCCTTCCCTGCTGCCCTTGCTGGATGAGGGAGTCATCATGCCCAGCTGTGGAAGAGCGGGAAGAAAGTGGGGTTCCTGGAGATGGGGGGGGCATTTAAGTGTTACTAACCACTGCTCATTCAATTAGGTTGCTGGCTGCCCCTCGATCAGCTAGATTGCTTAACTTGTTCACATTGGCCCCTCCCTCCACCTATTCTATCATGTCCCTGGCCTTGGGGGGGGGGGCGGGGCAGGTTGTATGTGGTCTGAAGATGTGGAGCAGGAAGATAGTGATGGGCCCTCTGGCGAGCCAGCTGAGTTACAGACCCTGTTAGGAGCTGGCAGTCATGGACCCCATAACCCTTTTCACTAATGACTAAAATCTCTTCATGAGAGGTGATCTCAGTTTATAGTTTTCCTTGGCCAGAAGGCAGAGCTACTGGAAGCTACACTGAGTTAGCTCTAAGTACCTCTCTGCCACTGCTGCCAGGCCTTCGGATACAGCTTGCCCCGAGGGCATCTCTGGCCCTTTCTATAGATACCACCCTGGTTAAAGCCTGCTTTGTGTGTCGGGTCCTGTGTCCCTGTTGGTGTGTTTGGAAACCCCGGGCTGGTTCTGGGACAGAGGTGCTAGTGTATCATGAGCGTTTCTCCCCCTCCGCTGTGCCAGACGGGATTCACGCCGCTCCACATCGCAGCTCACTATGAGAACCTCAACGTGGCCCAGCTGCTCCTCAACCGGGGAGCCAGCGTCAACTTCACACCTCAGGTAACCTCGCTGGGACCTGCACACTGTCCAGAGTCTGGGGTGTCTAGAATCGGGGTGCCCTAGCCTCGCTCACACATACTCTCTCCAGCATCTCGGAGTCCTCTAGCGCCTCAGGGATACACAGGGGCCAGAGCTCCCGTGTCTGTTACGACCTCCTGCTAGGAGATTCCGGGCTCTCTGTCTCACAGTCTTCACCAGCTTGATCTGGAGAAAATCCAAAACTCCTTGTGCCTGCTCTTCAGGTGAACACAGGAGGCGGGAGATAGTTGTGAATGATTGGCTTTCTTCCCATCTCCCATGTTGCTCTGCGGGATGTGGGCGTGGTCAGCTTGCTACGATAAACCACAGAACCATCATGTCCAGACAGACCCCGACTTCCCCTTAGGTGAGAGGTACTTAGGTAGTTAAAGTGGCAGCTTGTGCAGCGATCGTCAGGAGATGGGGCAAGAGCTAGGGAGTCACTGGTGTGTGCACTTCCAGAGAAGCCCTGCTTCTGACTCTCCCCTATTTCTTTCTCCAGAATGGCATCACCCCACTGCACATCGCCTCCCGCAGGGGGAACGTAATCATGGTGAGACTCCTGCTGGACCGAGGGGCTCAGATAGAAACGAGGACCAAGGTAGGTGCCAGCAGCCTTCAGGGCCAGGACTGGGGGTGAGGTCTGTCCTTGAGTCTCACTGGGCGATAGGCTCTCAAAGAGCGATGTGGCCCCTGCCTCACTGAGTGTAGCAGGAGACAGTCAAAGCTGAGCTAAAGTCAAGCTGGCCCGAAGGCGGTCTCCGGCGTTCCACACCTGGGAATAATTCTATAGACGGACTTGCGCCACAAAGCCGTGGATGGCCGCCTTTTGAACTTTCTGGTTTTCACTGTCTTATGAAGGATGAATTGACACCACTCCACTGTGCAGCTCGGAATGGACACGTGAGAATCTCAGAGATCCTACTGGACCACGGGGCACCCATCCAAGCCAAAACCAAGGTGTGTGTTCCTCTCGGGTATCCCATCTTACAGGCCGTACTCCAAGTCAGCTGGGCTTTTCTCTTTGCCGTGACAAGAAGGGTTTTAGGGATCACGGTCCCTTGTGGTGATGAAGTCATGGCAGTGGGAGCGGAAGACGACATTGCAACTGCAGCAAGAAACAGAAAGATGCCTTGTCCCTTTTATTCAGTCTGGGGTCCCAGTCCGAGGGATGATGTCGCCCACATCCGAGGGGGTCCTCTCGTTTAAACCTCCCTGGAAAACACCCTCATAAACACGCCTGTATATTTCCGGGGAGAGTCCAAGTCCAGATGAGTTGACAGTAATGGAGATTAATCACCACAGCTCCAGCCTCTGTCTGCCTGACACTCCAGCACACCACTCTCAGTGATGGTAACATTCAGTCTCTGCTCCTAAGGTCTCATTTCCATCTCATAATGCAAAGCACATCAAATCCATCTCTAGACGGCCTCATCGTCTTTGAAAGTCCCAACACCATATAGGGTGCCGAGTTCTGGCCCAGTAATTAGGAGAGCTTTTTGCTCTTTAAGGGCTCCTAAGTTCAGTTCCCAGCACCCATTTCAGGCATCTCACGACTGTCTAACACACACACACACACACACACACACACCCTCATATAATTTAATTTTTTATTTTAGATAATTATTATTTAAGTGTATGTATGTTTTTCCTGCATGTATGTCTGTATACCATGTTCATGTCTGTTACTCACGGAGGTCAGAAGAGGGTTGTCAGATCCCCCAAGAACTTTACCAATTCTAGTTGTGAGCTACCCTGTAGGTCTCTGGTATCAAAATGCTCTTAAACACTGAGCCATCTTTCCAGCTCCTAAAACATTTTTTAAAAGAAGTGCAAAGTCCCAGATCTCTTCTGAGACCCAAGACAGTAAACGCACTTCTACTAAGCCATGACCCAGAGTCAGCATCCCCTTCCAGAAGGAAGGAAAGATCAGACGAAGCCAAGACTAGATCCCAGCAGGGCAGACACCAAATCCCACAGCTCTGTGTGCAGTATCTGGGTTCACAATGAGATCACAAGTCTTTGTCTCTCCAGCTCCTCTGCCTGCAGCACACACAGCCCCTCTTGAGGCTGCACTATCTCAGTGCCTACAGTTTTCCTCAGAGGACACCTGCATTACCACCAACACTTCATCTTTGCAACCTCATACAAAGGTGTCTCAGGGCCTCTTTGCCAAGTATCTGACACCGTTTAGCCTTGGCGCTCTCTAGAACGGTGTCCAAGACTCATAGCCCCCTTAATCTTGCATCTTTTGTGTCTATAAAACTAACACATGACCAACACTGCCAGGTTCTGGTGCTAGCCTGGGACAGAGCCAAGACCCTCCCAACTGGAGCGCAGTGGCGTTGGCACAGGCTGATCCTTAGAAAGTGGTGTGCAGGGAACCCATGTTCAGAGGCATCCTCTGTTCAGATTTCTCCCCTTTCAAATGAATTTGTATTTCCAAAGATGGATGCCTCTTGCCCTAGAGGCATCTTCCTATTCTTAGAGTATATCCTTAAAGGTGTTAAACTATTTAATAGTGACGGTCTGCTTTCTCTCCACCATTTTGTCTACATCTTTTTTTAAAAGATTGATTGATGATTGACTGATTTAATATGAGTTCTCTATCTGCATGCCCCCATGCCAGAAGAGGGCATCATAACTTATTGTAGATGGTTGTGAGCCACCACGTGGTTGCTGGGAATTGAACTCAGGACCTCTGGAAGAACAGGGTTCTGCACTCTTAACTGCTGAGCCATCTCTCCAGCCCTTGTCTACATCTTTAAGCTCCCTCGTGACCCTTTTCCGTCCTATCTACATATTTTGTATCTTTCTCCTCTGCTGCTGATTCTCTCTCGCTGCAGACCTGCATAGCCGGCGAGCATAACTGGGACATGCCCGAATGCTAGCCTAGTCTGAGATTTCTTCACCAAAACAGATTTGTCCATTACTTTTCATTCAGCCTCAGCCAACTTCTCAGTACCCGGTAGAAAGAAGTCATATTCCTTGGCAGAATATAACAGGGAAGGGTATGTGCCCCTCTCTGACACCTCACGAGCTGGGCCATCATCTTCTTAGTATTCTGGTCTTCCAAACTCACCCACATGGTCCATTGAGGCCTGTGTATAGCATTCTAGGGCTTCTTTAGCCTGAAGCACCAGTACCTATTACATTTCTTGTGCAAATCAGTTCCGAAGGCCTGGGAGTTAATGTGTCAGGTTTATCACAGAAAGCATGTGCTTCCTGGTAGCAGTTTTTCTGTGCTAGTTACTTTTCTTGTTGCGAGGACAAAATAGGTGATAAGTTCAGGAAGGAGGAGTTTGGTTGGCTCACAGTTCGGTTGTAAGGCCATCGTGGCGGCAGGAGCAAGAGGGAGCAGGTCACAGTAAACCCACAGTCAGGGGACAGAGAGGTGAATGCAGGTGCTTATTAGTCCGTGGGATGGTTCCCCCTATATTTGGGGAGGGTCTTCACTTCTCACTTAAACCTTTTTAGAAACACCTTCAAATACGCTGGAGGTGTTTCCATAGTGATTGTAAATCCAGACACACTGACAACATATAGGAATCATCACACAGACCCAGGATCAGTCACTTCTGTAAAATCAGACATGTTGATGCTAATTACAATGGCTCATGCAGCATCTGCCGCTGGACCTGCCATTCTGGCGGTAAGACTTCTTGTCTGAGCTTACCTAGATTAGCAGTCAGAAAACTTTTCATCTAAAACCTCAGGTGAGCAAATATGTTTTGGCTTTGTAGACAGCTTTGCTGTTGTAATTAAACTCTCTGCCAGTGGGGGTTGTTTTAGAAAACTATTTATGGACAATATGCAAACAAGAGACTGTGTGTCCAATAAAATTGTATTTGTGGGCTAGAGAGATGGTCTTGTGGTTAAGTACACTTTCTGTTCTTGCACAGGACCCAAGATCAGTCTCCAGCACCTACATCAGGTGGCTTACAACCTCCTGTAACTACAGCATCAGAATCCAATACCCTCTTCTGTCCTCAGTGGATACCAGCATGCATTTAAGTACACACACAAACACACACACACACACATTCATACACATGCACACATGCACACATTCATAAACATGTACACACATGTATAAACATAACACATACACATGCACACAGACATGCACATGTGCACACAGACATGTAAACATATGCACACATTCATACACACACACACACACACACACACAATTAAATGAAATCTTAAAAGAACATTTACAAACCCGAATGGCATGCTAGACTTGGTCCACAGCTTCAGTTTGCCTGGTTTTGCTCTAAACCAGTCCTTATTTCTTCCATCCCTGTTCCTAAAAGGAAAAATGAGTCAAACCTTCAAAAAGTCTTCAGAGTGTAGGACATGCAGGAGAGAAGTTTTTAAAATATATAAAAGCATTCCGGTTAAGCTCCAATAGAAACCATAGAAAAGGCACATCTCTAGATTCTAATGTGTGAACGCAAGTTTTCAAGGAAAAGCTAAGCAGTTGGCCACACAGTGCTTTCTTGGTCCCATCCAGATTGGCATGAATCAAGACAGTATGTCTAAGGCAAAAAAAAAACAAAAAACAAAACAAACAAAAAAAAAAAACAGGCCCTTTTACAACCACAGACATGTTTCTGTTAGGGACAAAGGGGAGGGATTTAGAACCAACTCCTAGAGCTGGAGAAGATTGCTCAGTGGTTAGGACCACTTGCTCTACAAGCATGAGGTTCTGGGTCTCATTACCCATGCACAAAAGCTACATGTACTCCTAGGGCTATGGGGAGCAGAGACGGGACCACCTAGACTTTCTGGCCTCCAGTTTAGGTCTAGGTGTGGTCAGAGAGCCTGTCTCCAGGGACTGAGGCAGAGGATAAAATGACATCTAACATCTTCCTCTGGCCTCTGTGCATATGTACATACAACACACATGTATGTGTATGCACATACACACACATGGATGCACGTGTGCATACATGCAATTAGGCCCACAAAACAAAATAAATGAGACAGAATATATCCAGGCTAGTAAGATAGATCAGTGGGTAAGGGTTCTTGCCACCAAGACTTGCAACCTGAACTCAATTACTCGGACTCACATGGTAGACAGAACTGACTCCCGCAAGCTGTCCTTTGATTCCCACAATACACCATGGTACCAACATGCCTCCCCATCATACACAATACATAAAGTGAATGTTTTGCAGCCAAAAGATGCTAAATGAGCTCTGGTGGAAATATTCTCTTCCCATCTCAACATTTTTAGAGAGATTTAAAGCCTGTTTTGTTGGCCTTGTGTCCACTCGAAGACACATCAACTAAGGCTCACCATACTTGTTGTATGTGTTTATTGGGCTCTGTGGGTATTTGGGAAGCTTGAGGCAGAGTTCTGGTCCTTAGGACCTTGTAATTGAGGAGAAAAGACATGCCCAAGATGACGACTACAAATTAGATGATTTGGAAAAGAGACAAGAAGGTCAGACTGGGTGAACAGGACAGATTAGCAAAACCCAAGGAGGTGACCACAGGACGGTCAGGGAAAGCTTCTCGGGAGATGTGGGCCTGAAGGATGGGTTTGAGGATTCGCTGAGGTAGGAAGAGAAGATTTTCATCAGAGCCAAGCTCATTTGGGAAGGAACCATGTAGAGTAAAAGGAGGAAGCGGCACTGCCGCCATCTTGCCGAATTGGACGGATGCTCTGTCCCCAGAAGCTCTGCCATTGACTCACTCTTTCTCTTCCAGAATGGCTTGTCCCCGATCCACATGGCGGCTCAGGGAGACCACCTCGACTGTGTCCGACTTCTGTTGCAATACAATGCCGAGATAGATGACATCACCTTGGATCACCTGACTCCTCTCCACGTGGCAGCCCACTGTGGCCACCACAGGGTGGCCAAGGTTCTTTTGGATAAAGGGGCCAAGCCGAACTCCAGAGCCCTGGTGAGAAGAGGCCACTGTAGGCGTGCTGCTGGGGAGGGAATCGGGAAGCGGAGCTGTGCGGGTGCAGCCAGGGCCAGAACCGTAGGCAAGTGCACACGGGGCACGGGAGTCTGACAGTGCAATCCATACCCCCTGGGTGTGGCCTCCGGCACTTGTGCCTGTAGCCTCACCAACAGGCTGAGGTCCACTTAGGTTTGTACCTGGGAAATCTGACACTGGAACTGGTGTTTATGGCTTGCATGTGAATTTAGCAGCCCCAGCCAGCCTCAGAGCTGTGAGATGGGAGCATCTCTGAAACAGACCTAGCCTTCTTCTGAGGACTATGCATCTCTCCTCTTAAAAGGACCATGGCTACAGCCCCAGGAGGTGACAAGTTCAGACCTTAGGCAGAGTCCTCCTGGGGCTGTGCTCCTTACCTTCCTTCCCAGGCTAGAGGCCACCAGGGGGATTCAGTGAGCCATAGAGTGTGTGCAGGGCTCCTGCCTCCTCACATTTGGCCTTTCTCAGAAGAGAGCTAACTGAAGGGCAGACAGCCTCCAGGGGCAAAAGATAAACCATTCATTCCTTCAAACCTGCTTGCACTGAGCAGAGCCCAGTTGATATTGGGTTTGGAATGTGCTGTCTTGTCTGTTGCAGAGTATGTTTAGCACCATCTCTGGTCTCTCCCCTCAACTGATAACACTCTGCCCCCCCCTTTCCCTACCTGTGACAGCAAAGACATGGCTACAGCCCCACCCCACCCCCCAAAACTGAACTTGTTTGAGAAGCACTGCCCTATGAAGTGTGGAAGAGGCTAGCAATCCAAACCCTGGCCCTGCGGAGGTGTGACGTGTAACATGCACTGTGCAGTATCCATGCACTATGAAACATGCTCTTTTGCAATAAAGAAGACTCCATTTCACTCATTGTCCAATAGAAAGAAAGTGGCTTGCCTCCAAAAAAGTACTCTTTTAGTGTATCCAGAAATGTGGTTGAAAATTTTAAAATGTTTCCAAACATCATGTTCAGAAATATGCTCGACTGTAAGGAGAAGGGACACCTGCTCGTTGTCAGATCATGGACTGACATGGCCGGTCCCTTGGTCTACGGGCACTTGCTGGTGCGCTTGGAAAGGACCTCCTCTAAGTCAAAGGGCAGGACTCCTTTCCAGTTCCCTGTCTCCTGCGTGAGTTCCTGATCTTTGTGAACTTTGTGTGGGCTACAGAATGGCTTCACCCCCTTACACATCGCCTGCAAGAAGAACCACATACGTGTCATGGAGTTGCTGCTGAAGACAGGAGCCTCCATCGATGCAGTCACTGAGGTAGGAGGAAGAAAGCGTAGGTCTGCCTTCAGCCTAGGCTCTCCTCCGTTGCCTTACATGCTATTCTTCATAGCTATGTGTGACCGCATGTGTGATGTGTGTGCATGAATGGGTGAGTTGCATGTATATATGTCAGCATTTCCCACAAGGGCTGGATCAAGAGGACTCATTGACAAGAGGACTTTCCAAAGTGGAAAACGGTGTTTGTATTGTAACGTGGTAACACTTTCTGTCAGCGCTAGCATCCCTGTGGCCATTTTTCCTAAACATGGTCTAAGTCCATTTGCTCAGGGCATTCCTGGCGCTCCCCAGTGACAGAGGGGCACAGGCCCCTGTGACTTGTGCTCCTGTGTGGGGAAGGCTCCTGCTCAGCACATCCTCTGTCTCTCCTAGTCTGGCCTGACACCTCTCCACGTAGCCTCCTTTATGGGACACCTTCCTATTGTGAAGAACTTATTGCAGCGGGGAGCGTCCCCCAATGTCTCCAACGTGGTAAGTTCTTGAAATGGTTTTCAGTCAAAAATGTTAAAGAGATATAAGATTTGGCATGTAACATCCTGTTTCTTACATAAGATATAACATGTAATATTGTACATGTTGCCTTAGCTCCAAGGGGAGCTGTGAAGGGGGTCCCTGTTTTCTACACCTACAGTAATGGTGTTCTCAGAATAGCAAAGGCATCAAGTGTGGGAGATCATTCCTCTCTGTTGGTGCTCCCCCAGTTAAGTTCACCACACATCTGTACACCTCTGGAATTTTATTTTGGAACTTCTATATCTGGAAATGCATTCACACATGTGAATATTCGTGAGCTCTGAGGTTTACTTTCACAAATACCTAGAATACTAAGAGAGGGAAAGGGAGACCAGACAAGAGACTCACTGGGGGACTCCAGCTCTTGAACAAAAAATCCTACTACACCCAGGTAGCAATCTGAGTTCAACATGCATTAACCTTTGCAACCCCAGCATGTGTTAACAGTTCTATAATTTTGTTATTTTTGCAGAAAGTAGAAACCCCATTGCACATGGCAGCCCGAGCAGGGCATACAGAAGTGGCCAAATATTTGCTCCAGAACAAAGCCAAAGCCAATGCCAAGGCCAAGGTGAGCTCTGCAGACAGGACAGGGAGGGTCCCAAGGAGCAGGCCATCCCAGCCTGGTGAAGAAGCCATTCTTATCTGCAGCCTGGGACTCAGAGTCACGACACCCCCATTTTGGTCACACTGAAAGCTCGGCCTCTGCTTTGTTGAGTTCTGTGAGGGGCAGAGGTCTCTCCGTGTGGAAGTGCTGCTTCTGTAGAATGACAGAAGCCCAGAGAGTAGTGCTGGCCTGCAGTGTTTATCGGGCTAGTGGGTAGATGTGACTGGAAGAAGGGAGGCCGTAAGATGGTTTCACCAGGGAAAACCAGCCAGGCATCACTCGATCTAGAAAAGCAGGAGCCTCTTTTGTATATTCAATGACAAACTGTAAGATCGGCTACCAAGTCTGCAAGCCTGTTGACGGGCTGTGTGGCAAAGACCGGGTCTCTATCGATGACAGGGGCTCCTTTGACCCCTCAGCTTGGGCCCAGTAACAGATACCTCATCCGTGGAGCCCCTGCTCAGGGACCTATAGCTGGAGGTTGTAGAAAAGGGATAAATGGATGCCTTTTACTGGCACAGAGAATACCCAAGCATAGGTCAAATATAAACAAGGATACCAGGCAGAAAGAGCCTGGGAGACAGGGCTTGCTTGTCGTAATAGCAATCAGTTGGTCTTTTCTGTGACCAACATTGGGAACCCTTTGCGACCATTAGCTGTTGATCTGAACCCTAGCCCTATGAAACAATGTTACAATTCCCGCTTACAACTTGGAAAACAGAACCTTTGGGCGCCTTAAGTAGCAATCACTGTGAAGCTGGTGAGTTGTAAGGATTGAACAAATCAGAGCACGGTGGTTTCTGTAAGCCAGAGACTGGAAGAAATCCCAGATCTTTTTATTCATTGTGAGTCCCTTGCACAGTCTGGTCCTCTCCTCCGGTCATGTGGAATAATATAGATATGGATTTGGGAAGGTTAATGTGTCCAGTTTTATGCTTTTATCCCGTGGCCCAGGATGACCAGACACCGCTTCACTGTGCTGCTCGAATCGGCCACACAAACATGGTGAAACTCCTGCTGGAGAACGGCGCCAGCCCCAACCTGGCGACCACTGCTGGCCACACGCCCCTGCACACTGCAGCCCGAGAGGGCCATGTGGACACAGCCCTGGCCCTGCTGGAGAAGGAGGCATCCCAAGCCTGCATGACCAAGGTACAGTGGACAGCCACTGCTCTGAGTCTTAGAAAGCAACAGACCAGCAGGGTTTAGTGGCCTGCCTGTGATAGAGGTACCTAGAAAGCGGAGACAGGAGGATTACTTGAGTCCAAGATCGTGAGGCCAACCTGAAAAACATAACAAGACTGGTTCTCAAAAAACAAAACCAGAAACACAACAAAAAACAAACCCCATGTACTTTTAAAGAAACAATAGGCTGAGGGGACCCCCCCCCCCATGTAACCTTCTTTGTGGTCATGGGCCCGTTGTGTCATCTGCAGAAAGGGGACAGTCTGGTTTTGCTCTGACCAGGCTTCTTCTGTTTCTCCCGCAGCAGTAAAGGTGTCAGACATTAGCTGTAGACCAGACAGGTCCCTGACATACAGGAAGGTTCAAAGGGCTCAAGGTCTGGGAGGCAGCTTGGTAGAGGAAGGCTTACCTGGACTGTGCGCTCTTCCGAGCTACAAACAATAGTTGACTGACTAAATGGGTAAGAGTTGTGGACATGATGGCACACACCTGTGGTGCCAATACTTCAGGGAGCGGAGAAAGGGAATCTGGAGTTCAAGGCCAGCCTGGGCCACATATTAAGTCTGTCTCCAAAGGAACAATAACAAAATAAACAAACAAACAAGACAGCCCCTGCCTCAACAACCATTTGATGATACCTGAGGCAGCTTTCTCTTGTTTCTCCTGTAAGAGTTGTCCAGGTTGTACAGGGAGGCTTGTAGCCCCTTCGAAGGATCAGAATCCTCAGGCCTTTCTCTACTACTGTCACTCCCATGCTGGCTAGCGTAGGAAGAGTCCTGACCCTGCTTTCCTGGGATGGCAGCACTGCCCCCCACCCCGCCTCCATGGTCCTGATGGCCTGTGTTTCTCCTCAGAAAGGATTTACCCCTCTCCACGTGGCGGCTAAGTATGGGAAGGTCCGGTTGGCAGAGCTGCTGCTGGAACATGACGCTCATCCCAACGCAGCCGGGAAGGTAAACGTGAACTTTCTTCTCCTCCTCTGGGCTTAGAGGCGATGGGACTGAGTTCCCCGCTGAAAGTCACCTCTCTTACCTGCACAGACCAGGACAGAGAAAAGGGAGGGGGTGATTGGAAAATGGGTGGAGAGAAGAGGACTTATGGGACATATGGGAAGGGGGAAACTGGGAAAGCAGAAAGCATTTGGAATGTAAACAAAGAATATAGAAAAAAAAGAATCCACAAAAAAAAAGAATCGTTTTAGACAAAGCTCTCCTGACAAACACCTTGTCTGTTAGAAAGGCCCAGTACCTTCTCTGAATGAATGTGATGATTCCATGACCCGTCTCTCCCGTGGGGATGAAGACATGGTTCTAGAGCCTGCTCCAGCTGTCTTCCAAAGGTTCTTCTTCGAGACTGGCTGCAGGCAGTTTTTTTTTTTTTAATTACAGTCTTGACCATGGAACCCAGCACTAAGAGAGTGTGCTAGGCAGCCTCTCTACTAGTGAGCTACATCCCCGGCCTTAAATTAAAGAGACTTATTTTCACTTTTGTTGCGATGACATGAGACCCGGGGTTCGAACATGCTGGCAAGTACTTTGTCACTGAACGATAACACCCCGCCAGGCCGGTTTGGGGGTGGTTACTTCCTGTGAAAGCCATATTGAGAATTGAAGAGTGGATCCTGGCTGTGGTACCTCGCAGATGCGAAGCTCTTCATTTTCGTCTTCCTCTGCTTTGTCCCTCTGCAGAATGGCTTGACTCCCCTGCATGTGGCCGTCCATCACAACAACTTGGATATTGTCAAACTTCTCCTTCCCCGAGGAGGCTCCCCGCACAGCCCTGCCTGGGTAAGGCCCCTACCTGCTTCTGTCTAGAGGAGGCGGGCTCGCAACCGCCCCCCCCCCCCCCATGCTGCGACCATGATGTGTGTTATGGCGTGCTGTGTGTGATTCTTCGTGTTGTAGTAACTCCCCGACCATAAAATTATTTGCGTTGCTATTCCGATAACTGATTTTGCTAGTGTTATGAACTGTACTTTAAATATCTGATATGCAGGAAAGCTGATAGGCTACCCCTGTGGAAAAATTCATTCAACCCTCAAAGGGGTAACAACATGGGTTGAGGACTGCTGGTTCTAAGGCAACCTCAGAGGTTTTGTGTTTGACTGTGTAAACACAGATGTGTCAACACGCTTTCACAAAAAAAACGACTGCAGGATTAATGCTGCTATCTGAGGGCTCCCTGTAGAAGGGAAGTGGGTAATAGTCTTCTGTCAGAAGGTCCCTCCCAAAGGTGGAATTCAATTTACACCCCACGTGTCCTCCCCTTCATCAGCTACGTGTGTCAGCCATATTTTATAAGCTGACGCTCAGAGGCCTAGTGCGTGAGTGTCTTCCAGAGCCACAAGGTTTGTTCTCAGAGATTCCACTCCACGAGACTGGTACTCACTGGAGGTCTCATTCTGTTTCCCATGTGTTTTGGTGCTGGGTACAGTGCCCTGGAGGACAATCCAGGTTCCCATGAGCTCTCTGGACCTTGAAGCAAAGTCTTGTCTCAGTGTGAGGGTCACTCTGGTTTAGTTTGATTTTTGGATAGAGACATTGTGACGGAGAGAAACTCTTCATACTCTGCATTGATCTCACGTTTGACCTCTGAGATGTGCTGCCAAATATAGGACTCCAGGACCCTTGCGGGACCAGGGAAGGGGAACCCAAGACCAGACTACCCCTGGGGCAAAGTGGAGTTTGTGTCTGTGAAAGGCAGGGGTAGACTGTGAGACAGGTGCCTGCCCTGGGAGCCCTTTCTTCTGATAGGGCAGTCAGAGAATGATTTAGCGTTGTCTTGCTGCCCATCCAGGAGAGAGTCATTGGGTGGGTCTCCATGCACTCCAGCAGTCACCTGCCAGTCTCCCCAGTGGCGAGGAGACCATGTATGACTTCAGTTTGTTGTCCCTGCTCAGTAGAATGCTCACCTCAATTCACAGCATCCATCTCCTGCACACACAGCATGTCTCAGGAAGCTCTTGTCTCGGCAGGCTCCGTCCCTATTCCTGCCTCCTGTGGTAGCGAGCCCTACGTCATTGTGCAGAGGCAGCACACAGCTAGCTAAGATGTTGACTTACTCCTGTTTCTAAAAATAAAAAGCCGGACTCTCCTCCTCCTCCTCCTCCTCCTCCTCCTCCTCCTCCTCCTCCTCCTCCTCCTCCTCCTCCTCCTTTTCCTCCTCCTCCTTTTCCTCCTCCTCCTTCTCCTCCTCCTCCTCCTCCTCCTCCTCCTCCTCCTCCTCCCCTTCTTTCTCCTCCTCCTTTTCCTCCTCCTCCTCTTCCTCCTCCTCCTCCTCCTGCTCCTCCTCCTGCTCCTGCTCCTCCTCCTCCTCCTCCTCCTCCTCCTCCTCCTCCTCCTCCTCCTCCTCCCCACTTACATAAAAGGAGCTGGAGCCAGGTTCATGATATTTAAAGAGAGCGAAAGGCAGCCCTAACCCTGCACAGATGGGGTTTGTTTCCATGGCAAAAAATAGTTTCCAAAGTAGTCTGGCAATTTTGTAGAATTTCACAGCAAATCCCTCTGCACCCCAACCAAACTCTCCCCTCCTCGGTCTGATGCTCACAGATTCCCTCCCGTGTGTGTTCCTGCCCTGAGCTCATTTCCTTGGGGAAAGGAGCCTGTTGCTAGCGTACATCCCTGTCCGATCTCTCCCCGGCTCTCCAGCTTCTCCTTGCCACCCACGCAAGGCCGTCAACCCTTTAGTCCTAGACGAGGGACACTCTGGTGGGTCGGGTCATGTTCTGAGATGGTCAGTGGCTCATAAATTCCAGTTTAACCCAAGGTGACCTGGAAGATTTTGCCATCTCCAGGGCAAACTTGCCCCTGACAAATCAGGGCCTGTTCATGCCAGTGTGTTAGATACCCATAGCAGCCCAAGTGACCCGAGATGCCTGCTAGAACATCCATGGGGGCACTGTAAATTTCTCCAATGACTGTGCCTTGGGCATAGAAGAAACAAAAAAAAAGCCCTAATAAGTCTTGCCCTTGTTTCAGTATGACATCTCAATCAGAAATATTGGTGGACCCTCAGTGAGACAGCGGGTGGCAAGTGAAAAAGTCCAGGGTTGGCTGGGGGACTGCTGACCAATGTGGAGAAGCGTATGTCTGGAGACGGTTGTATACAGCAACTCCCTGCTGTGTAGGCTGGGTGGGCATAGGTCCAGGAGGTCATGGGTCCTGCCCTGGAAGTCCCCTGCCTCAGCACTCCTTCACTCTGAATATACCAAGGCCTGGCTACTCAAAGTGCAGTTCCTGGACCAACCAGGACCTCAGCAGGACCTGGGAGCCGGTGAGGAACTTAGACATTCACACCCAATCTAGACCTTCTGCACAGCACAAGGTCTCAAGTGTTACAAGGAGCCAGGAGGACCTACAGGGTCATCTGTCTGTCGTGTAATATTAGGTAAAGCACATTACCTCTCAGAGAATAGTTTATCATAAAGCAGGATGGTAATACAGGCAGCTGCCTCACTTACTATAAGTGGTTGGGGTAATGCTCCGATAAGATCGTTTGCAACAGGGTGACCAGCTGACCCACCTGCAGCCTGTCCCATGTTTGCTAGAGGATGGGGGGGGGCATATTCATATGAGAAACTCAACCTCTGAGAAATAAATAAAATTTAAAGCTGGGAGTGGTGGTAAGTCCAGCCCTTAAGAGTCTGAGGCAGGAGGACTGCCTCGGGTCTGAAGCCTTCCTGGGCGACACTGTAACCCCAAGCCGGCTTGAACTACACATTGAGATCCTAATAATGTTGGGTGACAGGGTGGCATCGTTACCGCTTAGACCAACACTTGTCACCCTGCCTTACCCAGCAGTATGTGGCAAACATCACATACAACTGTCTTGTCCTCCTGTCTAACTTTTGGAAAGCATTCCTTGCAAGGACAAAATTTATTTGACCCACCAGGAAATTTTAGAAACACACAAGGCAGATGCTTTCTTTACTTTTAATAATAATTTAAAAATATGTAAGGAAGCCGAGGTGCTGGAATATTGTCCTGGATCGCAGCTGGCTTGGAATAGATCAGAACTGGCTGGCTCACCCCGCATCCTTGAGTCCCCTGCCAGCAGACCCAAGGAACGACATTGTGCCCAGTGGCATCAGGAAAGATTTCTTTTAGAAAGTCATTAACTTTTCCACAAGACTCTCTGAGCGAACTCCATCTAATATTTGGCTGTGGGTCTCTGCAGCTGTTTAAGTCAGCTGCTGGGTGGAGCCTCTCAGAGGACAGTCATGCTAGGCTCCTGTCTGTGAGCATAGTAGAGTATCATTAATGGTGTCAGGGATTGGTTCTTGCTCATGGGATGGGTCTCAAATTGAGTCAGTCATTGGCTGACTGTCTCCCTCAGACTCTGCTCCAACTTTGTCCCTGTACTTTTTACAGGCAGGACAAATTTTGGGTCAAAGGTTTTGAGGGTGGCTTGGTGTTCTTCTCCTTCTACTGAGAATCCTGCCTGGCTATAAGAGGTGGCCACCTCAGGCTCCATATCCCCCAGGGATAGGAGTCACCCTCATGGTCTCCCCTGGAGCCTCTTCATTCCAGATCTCTGGAGACACACACACACACACACACACACACACACACACCTGCCAATTTCTGTTCACTCCCTGGCACTTCACCCTGTCCCCCTTTGTGGAAAGGATTGAGAGACCCAGATGGGACAGGGACACCATAAGAGGACCTACAGAGTCAACTAACCTGGACCCTTGGGGGCTCCCAGAGACTAAGCCACCAACCATGTAAGATAATACATGGACTGGACCTAGCTCCCCACCCCCACCACATAAGTAGCAGATGTACAGCTTGGTCTTCATGTGGGGTCCCCAAACAACAGGAGCTGGGGCTGTTCCTGACTCTGTTGCCTGCCTGTGGATCCTGTTCCCCTAACTGGGTTTCCTTGTCTGGCCTCAGTGAGAAAGGGTGTGCCTAATCCTGCAGTGAATTGCTGTGCCAGGGTGGATTGGTACCCAGGAGGGCCTCCCCCTTCTCAGAGGAAAAGGAGAGGATGCGTGGTGAAGGGGCTGAGGGGAGACTCAAAGTAGAGGAGAGTCTGTGATCAAGTATAAAGTAAATGAATAAATAAATTAACGGGGAAAAGAAAGTTATTAAGAAAAGAACAGCAGGGCTGGGCGGTGGTGGCTCATGACTTTAATCCCAGCACTTAGGAAGCAGAGACAGGCAGATCTCTTGAGTTTAAGGCCAGCCTGGTCTACAGAGTGAGTTCCAGGACATCCAGGGCTACACAGAAAAATGCTGTCTAGGAAAAAAAAAGGGAAGAGGAGAGAAGAAAAATACTTACTTCAGAGGAACCGTTAGCTTCTCAAGAGCCAGTCATTCTTTTTAGTCTTTTGGGTCAGGGTCCCACTACGTGGCCGTGGCTGGCTCAGGCTCTCCCTGCCTTCATCTCCAGAGCACTGGGATTACAACTTTGTGTCTATACACACTTCACTGTTTCTTTTCCATATGAAACATTTGAGGCTTTGAGTCCTTACCGCCAGGAGGGAGAGATGGGAAGCTCTTACGTTGCCTTCAAGCTGGAATCTGATTCTTGCTTGGTAACAGTGCTTCCTGCCCAGATGCTCACCTAAGATAGATAGTAAGTCTTAACATGGCGAGAGGAGGACAGCTCTGGTAGCCTGCAGGCCTGGCTCCAGATGTGGAAGCTTATCTATTCGCTCATTCATTTAACACGCCTTCCTTGACAACAACAGCCTCTGAGCCAGGCCCAGCCCTCCCTGTGTTCTCCTTTCATTACCTCAGCTGTTGGGCCCCTGAGCTCAGGTACCTTCTCTTGTTTCAGAATGGCTACACCCCTTTGCACATCGCGGCCAAGCAGAACCAGATCGAGGTGGCCCGCAGTCTGCTGCAGTATGGAGGGTCAGCGAATGCAGAGTCTGTGCAAGGCGTGACCCCACTTCACCTGGCGGCCCAAGAGGGCCACACAGAAATGGTCGCTCTTCTCCTGTCAAAGCAAGCCAATGGTAACCTGGGGAACAAGGTAAGGCCTTCTAAGTTGACCCTATAGCTTCAGTGTAGGTGTTGGCTTCTGAGCTAAGCATGTATTTCTGAGTTGACTCTATAGCGTCAGTGTAGGTGTCAGCTTCTGAGCTAAGCATGTACTTTTGGGTACTCTGCTTCTGCATGAGGTATGTGGGTGAGCCCCTAATAACAGCCCTCTGTAAGTTCTATCTCAGTGTTGTACTGAATCCACAGCTGGCAGTGAGACCCCATGGAGATCTTGAGGCTCTACAAGAAGACTATTATGAAAACCCAGAGTCTATCTGCCCCAGTGGAGCCAGCATCTGTAGGCAGGAGTACTACTTTGCATACTTTGGTACTGAATATCTATTTTCTGTGGGAGAAAATGAATCTTCCTCGGAGTCACCATTCTCTCTGGCTCTTACAATCTTCCCATGTTAAACAGCCAGGCCTGGTGGCACATGCTTCTAGTCCCAATGGTGCCGGTGACACAGAGACAGGAGGAACATTGAGGCTCACTGACAGGCCAGCATAGAGCCGTTTCCAGTGAGAGACTGTGTCTCAAAGATAAAACGCATAGCTCCTGAAAGTTGACACCAGGGTTGGCCTCCGACCCCTGTGTGCGTGTCCGTCTGCACACAGACAGCTGCTTGATACCATTAGGGATATATTGCTATGTTTCTTTAGCAGAATGTAGTTTTGTTTTCCTTAGGCCCACAGTCGATCTAGTGTCAGGTTCTTGAACACCCAAGAAGTGTCATTCACGGGTTCTGTTTCATGAGGTGGGCCTTAAATCTAAACAAAAAGTGGTTGGTCACTCCCGCAATGTCGGTGCCTCTATTAAATCAGCATATCAGGTAGGCCCGGCCTCACTGTAAATCGCAGAGTTTGTCACTTAGTAGGCGTTGACCTTTCTCCTCTGGGAGCATACAGAGTGCCTTCCTGTCCCATGAATCAGTGGGGGTCAGAGCTCTAGTTAAGCATCAACTTGGCTTCAGGTTCAATGGCATACGTAGTTGCCTTCACCAGTAGGCCCTTACTGATACTTTGCAAAGAGAAACCAATAGCTTTGGCAATAGCCTGGGTTGGCTAGGGATTTGTGTAGAGCCCTTTAGCAGACAGCTCCACTAGATGTAACCCACTCATGGCCCAGGGGGGGCTTCACTTGATGGTAAAAGGTTCACCTGGGGCTTTGCCTCCTCCATTATTTGGTGACTTCATTTAGATTGTTTTCACACATACATAAATCTTAAGAAGCTTTTACTGTGGTAGGTTTCCATAGAACCAAACCTTCAAGCCTCCCTTAGTGTTAGTCACTCCCTGTTTCCTCCCTTACCGACTCTCCCCAACCCCTCTATTTAATCCTCCCATTCCAGTCTCTCCAGTGGGGCACTGTCTCCCCATAACTATTCATTCTATGTCCCCTTCCTTAGGAGAACCTCCCTCCCTGCAGTCCCTTACCCTATAGCTAACCTCTATTGTGTTATGGATTGAAGCATGACCATCAAAGGCTTAAAAGCTAACATGCACATATAAGAGAATACATATCATATTTGTCTTTTGGGATCTGGGTTGCTCCATCAGGGTTATTTTTTTCTGACCTTATCCATTTACCTGTAAATTCTGTGATTTGTTTTTTTATCTCATTGCATAAAAGGACCACATCTCCATTATCCATTCAGCTCTTTGGACATCTAGGCTGTTTCCGATTTCTGGGTATTATGAGCAAAGCAACAGTGGGCATGATTGAGCAAGAGCCTCTGTGGTAGGATGAACAGTCCTTTAGGTATATTTTCAAGAGGGGTATAGCTGGATTTTGAGGTAGATTCACTCCCACTTCCTGGGGAACCACCACACTGATTTCCACGGTGGCGTGCAAGTCTGCACTCCCAGCGGCAACAGATGAGGGTGCCCCTTACCCCACATCCTCACCAGTGGGACCTGCCATTTGTCTTATCAATCTTGTCCATCCTGACAGGTGTAGTTCTGATTTATAGTTCTCTGATGGCCAAGGCTCTTGAACCCTAACCCAAGTGTCTCTCAGCCTTTTGTGTTTCATCTTGGTGAAGTCTGTTCATCTCTGTGCCCCCATTTTAATTGGGTTATTCATTTTCTTGATGTTAAGTGGGTTTTTTTAAGCTCTCTAGATATTTTAAATATTAACCAGGTCTACCGGGTTAAATATTAACGTCTATCAGGTGTATTATTACAAAATACCTTTCCCCATTTTGTAGCCTTCAAATTCTTGAGGGTTAAACACGCCCACAAAAAAACACAAGAAACAAATAATCCCAGACCAGTAAGCATATCAAAAGAGCAGGGTGGGGAACCTGTACCATAGCAACAAGATAAGAAGAATCGATACGCACTGCTCATTGATAACTCTCAGTATTAATGATCTCAATCCACCAATAAGAAACCACAAACTAACAGATTAGAAAGCAGGACTCAGACATTGGGCAGCCGGAAGAAGTGCAAAGGCAAACGGAGTCATTCAATGGGGAGTCAGGGTTGGGGTTCAGCACAGCGACGAAAGCAAACGTTCCCAACAGTTTCTGTACAAGTTCCCACATAGCAATCCACACCTTCACACATCACTGTCTGTCTTAGTCAGGATTTCCATTCCTGCACAAAACATCAGGACCAAGAAGCACATTGGGGTGGAAAGGGTTTATTCAGCTTACACTTCCACATTGCTATTCATCACCAAAGGAAGTCAGGACTGGAACTCAAGCAGGTCAGGAAGTAGGAGCTGATGCAGAGGCCATGGAGGGATGTTACCTACTGGCTTGCTCAGTCTGCTTTCTTATAGAACCCAGGACTACCAGCCCAGGGATGACACCACCCACAAGGGGCTCCTCTCCCCCTTGATCACTAATTGAGAAAATGCCTTACATCTGGATCTCATGGAGGCACTTCCTCCTTTCTCTGTGATGACTCCAGCTTGTGTCAAGTTGACACCGAAAACCAGCCAGTACACTATCCTCATGAGAAATCTAATGAGAAGTCCAAGAATATGGTCCTTTTACTCCCAGAGTGGCCTACCCCTCCATACAGTGCCGTGGGCTGTGGGGCAGTGATGGTAACGGATGCTTTCAGAAGTTCCAGCGTGGTTCCACCTGCATGGTGCTTTCTCTGACGCTCCCCGCTCTGCCCTTGAGAAAAGTCAGTATCATCTAGAATAAGGAACCAAGGAACCAAGGCACCTGCGTTTCCTATGGAAATGGCAATTACTACAATTGAAAGTCTTCAGTCAGCTAATCTATTGTCTGTGGGCCAGCCCCAACCACTGCTTACTTTATAAAGCTTTATTGGAACTCAGCCATGCCTAGCGGTTTCCATGTTGGTTAGAACTCCTTATTACCAGGGTTGGCAAAGACACAGTCCTCACATTAGCAGTCTGGCCATAAACAGGAAAAGCTGCCTGACCCTTCCCTCAAGTTAGTCACCTGGCATTCAAGAGGCCCAGGAGAGGAAAATTTTTGCCAAACAACCAGCCAGGTAGCCAGCTGGGGCTGCGTAGACTTGGGGAATTCAAACCTCACAGTTCTTTACCTGCAGATGGGAATTCTTCCCTGGCTCAAAACTGATGCACATCTGTTTCTTTTTAGAGCGGACTCACTCCTCTCCACCTGGCAGCACAAGAAGGCCATGTTCCAGTGGCAGACGTGCTAATCAAACATGGTGTCACAGTGGATGCTACCACCCGGGTAAGGCGGGCAACCCCATGCCTGTGTCTGTAATGGCTGGCTCCCTCCCTTAGCTGCATTCTCCATCACAATCCACCCAGGTGAACCCTCTCATTCCTTAGAACATCACAGAGGCACACCCTCACACCTTGAAATTGTTTCCTTCCTGAGGACAGGCCCTTGAGGATCAACACTGTTCTGCCTCTTCCTGAGTCTGGAGACACCAGCGTTCATGATCACTGTAGCTGGGAGGGTTTTTTAGCCTGCTAGGTCTTTGAGTCTGTCGTAAGAACTTGGAAGGGGTGTTTACTCATGACGTTAAGTCTGGTCTCACATGCGTAGTAAGCATGTGAGGGAAGACACCAGGGTTTCTCTGAGTTGCTTGGAAGTGCAGGCCCTTTTATGCCAGTGTGTTGGAGTTTGATGTTCTCTCAAGCTTTCTGTGGCAAAGAGCCCTGTGTGGTAGTGTAAGGGTGAGTGTGTGGCACACTGCACACTGTGTGTCTGCAGTGACAGGAAGCAGTCACAAAAATGAGACATTCAGAATGAGAAGCTGGCAGTCCGGAGGGAGAACAGAGCACCTCCAGCTGGTGGGATGAGGAACTGCATGGAGGAGAAGCACTGGTTCCTTTCGTTGTGGGACACAGGGCTGAGGATGTAACTCCGGTAGAGTTTGCCTAGCCATGTGCAAGATCCCCCGTTCTGTCCTCAGTGCTGAAAAAGCAAAGCAACCCCAAAAGAAGGAACAGAGTGACATCAGCAGCAGCATGCACACACGCACACACCCCAGTTCCAGAGCTGTACTACCACAACGTTGTACTGAAGACACCCCAAGAAGAACTGCCTTCAGTTTCAGCCAAGATCTCTTAAAAGCCCAAGGGTATCCTGGACCTAGTTCAGTCTTTTGGGGTTCTTCCCTAAAGGACCCTCTTTTATAGGTTAAGAGCTTCTTCATAGATTTAAAGCCATTCTAGGACATAAAGGTCTTACCCATAGGGCCTGTGTGAAGAGGGTCTCTGAAATATTCAACTGGCTCTCTAGGGACATGCATCACCAAAGAGGGCCGAGCTTGTCAGCCATTTGGACAGGACACCAAAGTAATCGATGGGACCCGGAGCAGAGTTTGAACATGGAGGGTGTGAGAGAGACCTGGGTTCATCCCTACCAAAGATAAACAAATGAAAACCAATAGGAAATTAGCACTGCCGCCCATAGTCACACGGATAACCGTGACACATCAACTTTAGATCGCCGTCAGTTCCTACAAACCCTAGTAACTCAGCCAGCAATGCTTACTGAGTTTACAATGAGGCTCCGCCCCTCTTGTAGACAATGAGTCTGCTGTTGTTGAATATTGGCATGACAGTGCATGGCTGTCTGTCCTTCCAGCACTCCCCTGACACAGACCAGCTTGTTACTCACGCCTTCTAAAAAGAATGCTCCTTAGATCCTGGTGCCGGTCTAAGAGCTGCCACAGACGCTGGTCCCCACTCTCCTCCCTCTGCTTCGGGTCAGCCGCCTTTGCCCCTCTCCTAGTCTCGCAGATTTCCACCTAGCCCTCTCTTCCAGATTCACGTACACCTCCACTTACCTGACACCAAATCCTGCCCCTTCTAGATCTAAGCAGCATCAGCGGGAGTCTCACGGGAGCCCTCGCCCTTCCCCACTGGGAAGAAGTTTCCTCCCCTCCCTTGGACGGTTACTTCTATAAGGATTCCATTTAAGCGTGCCTCTGATGGGTGGAGCCTTGTCACCAGCACCCATTTCTTGCCTTTCAGATGGGTTACACCCCGCTCCATGTGGCCAGTCATTATGGAAACATCAGGCTGGTGAAGTTTTTGCTTCAGCACCAGGCAGACGTCAATGCCAAGACCAAGGTACATGGGCATCTTACGCCCAGCTCCCAGGCCGACAGCTTCTGGGCACTCACTTGGGAAGCAGCCAGAGCCATTCAAGGCCCCCACCTCAGTCCTGAGCTTTGAATCTAAAGAAGGAGATGGGGGCGGGAGGGGTTAGTAGATGAACTCTGGAGTTTGTGTGCAGTTCTTTCCCGCCACAGTTACCTGACCCTGCCAAATGTCTGCCTCACTTCACAGCTAGGTTACAGCCCCTTGCACCAGGCAGCTCAGCAAGGACACACGGACATTGTGACACTGCTGCTGAAGAACGGTGCTTCTCCAAATGAGGTCAGCTCGGTGAGTACTCACTGGGTCCCATTTCAGACAACTCAGGGGGCATCCCTAATGCCGTAGGTTGCCCACAGCCTGGAGGCTAGACAAAGCTGTGCACCTTGCATAGTCCAGGGCTTAGACGCTGGGGTGGCCGTAGACTAGCTTTCCTCTGCTCTGGCTTGTAGCTGTTTCTGCTGACACACCTTCTGGTGTGTTTGAAGCTGCCTTCGGTACAACACAAGTAGGCAACTTTAAGTGATTTGGGCCTCAAAGACACCCCCAGTAGCCTTGGGCACCCGATCGTGGTTCAGGATGAATCTCCTGTCCTCACTGTGGGGCTTGTAGGATTGCCTACAAGGCTCTTCCCAACGTGGAGAGCTGGGGAGACTTTGCCTGTAGATGTGTTTGCTAAGGGTTTGCACACGGCTGAAGCCATGCGGAGCTCAGGCACCTTCTGTAAGCAGAGAACTTCACAGAGAACAAAAGCTCCCTCACTAGGCAATTTTCACTGAGCTAGCTCCGAGGGGGGGGGGTGTCCTTACTGGCTCCTCCCAGCCTTCCAAGCTGCCTGCCCTGGGGGTGGGGGTGGGGTGCCCTGTTCTCAGTCAAGGCCATACACCCAACACCGAGGTTTACAGTTTGTCCCATTCTCCTTCCTGCCTTGTCCCATCTTTGTGTCCCCAAGGATCACACACCTGTACATCTTCTTGGCTCCAAGGCCCAGTCTGTCCTTGTGGGCCCTTTTTAAGAATCCAAGGGAACCTGGTCTGTGCTCAGGAGACAGACTCTTCTGACTCCCTGTCTCTCCTTTATCCTAGAACGGAACCACACCTCTGGCCATAGCCAAACGTCTGGGCTATATCTCTGTAACAGACGTGCTCAAGGTGGTCACAGATGAAACCAGTGTGGTGGTATGTCTTCATCCCTTACCCCAGCTGCAGCCCTGTAACCAAGGTTACTGCCCAAAGCCAATGCCTCCCACCGGTTAGGCAGAGTTTAGCTACAGGTGGGGCATACTGCCACCTAGTGACCAAAGAATCCGATGGGCAAGGAAATGGGAGGTCTGGGCACAAGCCTCCTAGGCCTGGCTTTCTTAGGCAACCTATCTTTTCTGACACCTTTGCTGGCTGCTCATTTGTGGCAGTAGCAGGACTGAAACAAGTGTGCCCGGCTCCTTATGGGCCCCAGACCTCGCCCTTTCTCTTTTCAGCTAGTGAGTGACAAACACCGGATGTGCTACCCCGAGACGGTGGATGAGATCCTGGATGTGTCTGAAGATGAAGGTAACATCTTTGTGGATGAACTCAGGCTCCGTCCTCTCAGGCATCCCTCAGAGCCCCTGGAAACCCAATCTAGCCTGAACATACTAGCATCCATTGTAGCCAGGGAGATCTAGCCTGAACATACTAGCATCCATTGCGGCCAGGGAGACGGGCTTCTTACAAACATTGCCTAATTGACAAAATAACCCCTTTCAGATAATCTTAGGTGAAGGAAATTTGAGAACTTGGAGGTTAATATTTTAGATCCCAAGTCTTCATGTGCAAGTTGGTATGTTTGATGCAGTTGCACTTGATCAAGGCAGTTCTAACAGCTGCAGCCGCTGGAGCACCATCTGCCTGCTGTTCTCCTTGAGCCTCAGTAACGGATAAGGCAGGTTGTTTAAACTGAGAGTACTTGTTGGTCAGTTGTCCTTCTAACCGCAGTGGGGCAGAAAGTTTGGAGTCGTCTCCATTACCATGAGGTGATTAAGGTTTCAACGTTGTGATCTCCAGAGTATCTCTCACCTTCTTTCTTCCCCCCAAGTAAGCCCCAAATCAAGGGAGCCCAGGATCTGGAGGATGGGCTTGTTCTGTGGCCCCTTCTGTCTGGAATCTGGTGGCTGTATGGCGGTCAGCTAGACAGTTCTAAACGCCCCCTTCTTAATAACGTGCCTCTCGCTTTCCTGGGTCTGATGCTGTCATTCCTTCACCCCGGCTCTTCTCTGCCTTCCAGGAACTGCTCACATATCTATAATGGGTATGAAATGCTTTCTGTTCCGTGTGGTCTTTCTCACCAGAGCACATCCCACCATAAGTACATGAGTCCTCACTAACCCATGTCCGCTTTTCATCCCCCGCGGCCGGGCCCCATGCAGGGCCCGGAGCTGACCGAACAGGATTGCACACCATGACGCCACCCCTGTATCTGTGCTCATGCCTCCGTGTCTGTGCCCATCCTGCATGAACAGTTCTATTCCATCCTGTCAGCTCCCGATCACAGGGCCAGGGCTCCCGATGCCATGAGAAAGGCATGACGGGGGCCCAAGCCACTACTCTAGTCAGGCCAAGAAGGGAAAGGGTGCGCAGGTTGCCAATTTAGGTGCGACTGCAAACCATAAATCCAGGATGAGGAATTTGCCAGGTATAGAAGTAGTGATGGTAATGAATGGGTGAACAGGTCTGAGCCCTGCGCTGTTTGCCCCCTCTGTAATGGCAGACTGGAATGATCTATAACCTAGGTGGGGTGTGGTAGTGCATGCTTCTGGTCCCAGCATTCAGGAAGTAGAAACAGGCATATCCTTGAGTTCAAAGCTAGCCTGGTCTACAAAGCAAGTTCCAGAGGGGGTAGGGGAGGGAAAAGAATTATCTAGAATTGTGACTCCTTTTATACCATTTTACACTCCGAAAGAACTATTGAGTAAAAGTGAACTCATCAAACCAAACCAAAACAAAACAAAACCTTCTTTCTGGCTAAAACTGGAGAAAACATAGGGACTAGGAACTAGCCACCCTGCATTGGAAGAAGAAAAAGACTCAGGATACCCATGGCTAAGAGGCCCTCGGGGCACCAGAAACCAAAAGTACCCTTCACTTTTGAGGAGATATTGAGAGGTGGACAGGGAAAAGTGCTTGTTAAGAACAAGAGAGGTTTCTTGTCTCCAGCCTGCCCCTCACTCAAGCTCCTGGGTTTCAGGTGATGAACTTGTCGGCTCGAAGGCTGAAAGGCGGGACTCCCGGGATGTGGGTGAGGAGAAAGAGCTGTTGGATTTTGTGCCGAAGCTAGATCAAGTGTAAGATTGGCTCAGTGGAGGTGGGCGGGTCATGCTGTGGCTGGCCAGGTGCAGCTCTGGGACTCGCAGTAGACATGGAGGTGAAAACCAGGCTCCAGGGTCACTGGGCTTAGACCAAAGTCAGGCCTGGGCCTGGGTGTGCCTAGAGAGGGAGAGCACATGTGCAGGGGTGGGGGGGACATGGGTCAGCTTGTAGATGAGGGAGTCATTTTATCACCTGAGGTGATGTGAGGGGAGAATGAGCTGGCTTATTCAGGTTGTGCTGAGGCCTGTCACTTAGGTCTCCCAGAAATAATGTCACAGTCTGCTTCAAATGTTCTGCTCATTGACCGCCTGATATTTCTCCGTCACAGGGTGGAATCTCCAGCCATCCCAAGGATCCCTTGTGTCACGCCTGAGACTGTTGTGATCCGATCTGAAGATCAGGAACAAGTAAGGAGAGCCTATCTCCTCCTGCTGCAGGGAACGGGGATGTTTTGTGATTTGAGTTTATATGACCTGGGGACAGTAGGAGCTAAAGCATCCTAGGTCTCGACGTGTACAGAGCCCGTTCAGACCCATGATTCCGTGCGTCCTGTAGAACTCAGTGCAGTTGAGTGCAGTATTACCCATCATACTCGCTGTGAGTTCTGGGAGCCTCAGGGGACTCGGGTGAGGGAAATGCTATCTTCGCATGCAGTGATGCAAGAAGATGCTCGGGCCATGCAGTTGTGGGACCAGGAAGGGAGCCTTCCTCGTGTGGTACAGCCTGGGCAATGAAGCTGACATGTCAGCTTCTTCTCTCTCGAAGGGATGGCTTTGCCTTTCTTCACCGTCCCCCAGGGACCCCCACACGGACAGAGGCGTACCGGAGCACAGCTCTCAGTAGAACTGGTGTCCATGACAGCAGCCTGCTTTGTGCCTTCCTAATATTCCACTTGGATTTGTCTGGAAGGTTGGAGGTGATGGATAAGAGCAGGTTCACACAGTTTCATCTCCTCCGACAAAGATTAGGCCATTGGCACTTTCCCCAGAGCAAGAACATTTCCCGGGAGATGAGAGGGTTGATGTGGTGTTGAAGGTTGGCCATGTCTGCCCTAAGATCTGACAAGGGGGACTGAATCCCCCTTCCCTGACTCCACAAAGGGATATGGGTTCGAAAGCAGCACCCAGAGATCTGGGCTCTGAAACTATGCTAGGGTATCAGTACAGTACAGCGCCGGTGTTGCTGTACGTTGAAGACGTAATGAGATGGGGTCCTGGTTCTGCTGTGGCATCACCCCTGGATGCAGCCAAAGGAGCATGCCCAGGGCGCTGGAGTGAGTCCGGCTCTGTAACCATCCCACTCCCCAGTCTCCCCTGCTCCCTACCACTGGGGAGAACCCAGGGGTTTGCACACTCGAAGCAGAGTCCCACCATCTCTTCCTGACTCTTCGCTTAAGTCATGAACCCAGTCAGAGGTGTACGCTGCATTTGTACGAAGTACCCATCCTGGGCTCCAGAGAAGGGTCAGGTTCAGTTGTCTCCTGTGAGCTGCACTCAGCTCGAGTGTGGACTGAGAGACCTGGGGTCTTGTGAAGAAGCAATGACTGATCAAATTCTGCCAGTGAGGAACGGGGAACCCCACAGAGCCTGATGGATTGGTTTATCTCACAGACCCCTCACACGCAGAGACTATAGAGCATGAGGTGATGAGGATGCAGGAGGGGGGCGGGCAGGGAATACAGGGAAGTAGGATGGACAGCTGAGCGGGATGTGCATCTGGCAGCCGAGAGCAGAGCAGGGAGAGCCCCTGAAGGTGAGCAGAAGCCATGCTGCTTTGGGGGTCAGAGTTCATTTCCTGGAAGCGGTTCCTTCCATTGAGCTCCAGACCCGGGCACATGTTTGGGTGTCCTGGAGATGGAAGATACGAGACAGGAGGCCATTTCCTCTTCTGCAGGCATCTAAAGAGTATGACGAGGATTCGCTCATTCCCAGTAGCCCAGCCACAGAGACCTCAGACAACATTAGCCCAGTGGCCAGCCCCGTCCACACAGGGTAAGTGTTGAGCAGATCTGGGGCCCACTTCTGTCTGCCCTTGAGAAGAAAGTCAGCCCTGTCGTGATCTCCGTCCTAGGTTTTTGGTGAGCTTCATGGTGGATGCCCGGGGAGGATCCATGAGAGGAAGCCGTCACAATGGCCTAAGGGTGGTGATCCCTCCCCGCACATGCGCAGCACCCACGCGTATCACCTGCCGCCTGGTCAAACCCCAGAAGCTGAACACACCACCCCCACTGGCTGAGGAAGAGGGCCTCGCCAGCAGGATCATCGCCCTGGGGCCTACAGGGGCGCAGTTCCTTAGGTGAGAAATGCCATCATAGGGAATGTGTGCAGCTGCTGTCTCCAGCCAGTTCCTGCCACTTCAGCCGAGACTCCCAAGGTCCAGCACCCGCCCCCCATCCCAAGCAGTACCCAGCATCTCATTTCTCTGCTGTGATGACAAACAGGCTTCCCCGCCTCTCTCAGGCCCATGAAACAGAGGATGCTAGAGAAGAGGTAGAGGGAGAACTGGCCATTTGGGGGCCCATGGTTTAGGTATCTAAGCACCAGAGTGTTCATCTGGAAGGTGCTCCTCAGAGAGGCTCCTCAAGGTCCTGCAGAGGAATGACATGCAGACCCATTTCCCTCCTGCTTGGAGCCCACTGGAGTCAGTGGGCGCTCTGAAGGGCTTTGGGAGCCTCAGGAGCCCGGGGCAAGTTTGTGCCTCCACAGCCCAGGTCTGAAGGCCCTTCTCCCTGCAGGCTGTAAGCAGGGCCCACTGAGATCCCCTTTGTGCTCAGGCATCTGACCCCCTGTAGATGACTCCCCTCCCACATCTGCTCTACCTTAGCCCCGTGATCGTGGAAATCCCCCATTTTGCCTCCCACGGCCGCGGGGACCGTGAGCTGGTGGTTCTGAGGAGCGAAAACGGCTCTGTGTGGAAAGAGCACAAGAGTCGCTATGGAGAAAGCTACCTGGACCAGATCCTTAACGGCATGGACGAAGGTAAGGCCCGGGCCTTCTAGGAAGGCTGCCTGCTATAAGATAAGGTCTTGGGTTGCATAGTGAGGGGATCTGTTAGCACTGCCTGGGCCGTGGGCGGCTGAGAGAGGCTGAGGATGGTCCTTATGATCAAGTGCTGGATCCCCAGGACATGTGAGCGGACATGGGTGTCCTCCCACTCCCGTGGCCAGTGCCTTTTCCACTGGGCCTCTGGGTCCAGAGACTGCTCCTGCTAGGCCACCCCTCCATCAGGCTGTTAGACAGGGGATGTGCCCCTGCCAAGCCCCTAGGGAGGGTGTGTGCCCAGGAAGTGGAGCCCCCGGCACCACAGTGATAGCTCAGCCTGAGGCAGCTTGTGGTTCCAGAGCTGGGGAGCCTGGAGGAGCTGGAGAAGAAGCGAGTGTGCCGCATCATCACCACAGACTTCCCCCTGTACTTTGTCATCTTGTCCCGGCTCTGCCAGGACTACGACACCATCGGTCCCGAAGGGGGCTCCCTCAGAAGCAAGCTGGTGCCCCTGGTACAGGCAACGTTCCCTGAAAACGCTGTGACCAAAAAAGTCAAGCTGGCTCTGCAGGTGACGCACCCCCTCCTGGCCCACCCCCTCCTGGCCCACCCCCCTCCTGGCCCACCCCCTCCTGGCCCACCCCCTCCTGGCCGGGTTCCCAGGGCTACCTGGAGGTCAGGCCTTTGAGGATGGCCCCACGCTGCTGTCTGGGAAATCTGAGCTGGGCAGCAACTCTGGGTGGGCAGATGTTTAGTGAAGAAGTGTAGACATCGCAGTGTGGCCACTGAGCGTGGCGGGCTGTGTCCCCTTTCCCCCCGGGAAGGATTCCACGGGAGGTCTGAAATGGCCAAAGTGCGGAGGGAAACATGGAGATGGGAGATAGAAGAAAAGACTCACAGTAACACCTAAGCCGTGGGGTCAGGCTCATGTGGGCACTATTCTCATCAATGTATATGGGACAGTCGAGTGGGTGTGGTCCCTGCCTCACCTGACTGTTGAGAGTGCCTGGCTGGCCCTACCTGGATGGCCACTGGCTTGCCTGGAGCTGAGCCTTCTGTCTTTGATGTTTCACAGGCCCAGCCTGTCCCAGATGAGCTGGTGACCAAGCTCCTGGGCAACCAGGCCACATTCAGCCCCATCGTTACTGTCGAGCCAAGGCGCCGGAAGTTCCACCGTCCCATTGGACTGCGAATCCCGCTCCCTCCATCATGGACAGACAACCCCAGGGACAGTGGGGAGGGAGACACCACCAGCCTGCGCCTCCTGTGCAGCGTCATCGGTGAGTGGTGCTCCCCACTTCTGTTTCCTTGGTAGCAGCTGGTTTGGGGGAACCCACTGGGTGGTAAGCCAGCAGCCGCATTAGGCTCCTATGGCTTCCCTGGGGATGACAGAAAAAATGACCTCAGTAAGTGTATGGCCGGAGGACAGGACGAGTCCTCAGCGAAGCGTGAGGGGTAGAGTGCTCGGGCCACAGACCAAAGATCACCCAGAGGTTCCTCTCCTGTCCCGAGCACACCGGTAAGCTTCATGCTTATGAATGGAAATGCCAAGTCTTCTGTTCTTCTGCTGGTGTTGTAGGTGGAACCGACCAAGCCCAGTGGGAAGATATAACGGGAACAACCAAGCTCCTATACGCCAACGAGTGTGCCAACTTTACCACCAATGTCTCAGCCAGGTGAGGAGACCCAGCCCCTTTTCAGCCCAGCATGGTGGCGCCATCCTCGTGGCCTCGCTCGCTCGCTCACTCGCCCTCCCAGGCTGGGCTTAAGACACGTTTGCTGGTGGTCCACAAGACCACCAGACAGGGCGCAAGCGCTGTTGCCTGGCTCCGCTCACCGCTCGCACTGTCCTTTCAGATTCTGGCTGTCAGACTGTCCCCGGACGGCGGAGGCTGTGCACTTTGCCACCCTCCTGTACAAAGAGCTCACAGCCGTCCCCTACATGGCCAAGTTTGTCATTTTCGCCAAGATGAATGATCCTCGGGAAGGGCGGCTCCGCTGCTACTGCATGACCGACGACAAAGTGGACAAGACCCTGGAGCAGCACGAAAACTTTGTGGAGGTGGCCCGGAGCAGAGACATAGAGGTATGGCTGCCAGACCTCCCCATAACAGTCATGGAAGGCTTTCTCACTCCACACAAGGAAACGGAGCCCTGGGATAGGGTGGCTCTCATGGCTGACCTCTGGAGCGTGTTGGCTAGTCCAGGCTAGACGTCCCACTCTGATGTTACAGGGACTCTTAGGATAGCATCTCTTCAGCTCTTGGCTCAAGAGTCACCTTACATATGATATGAAATCCTGAGAGTCACCTGTGGGCGCTCAGGGAGGTGGCAGATGGCGCTGGCCTAGTGACCTGTATGGTAAGAACTGGCACTTACTGAAGTTCAGATGAATCTGTTACAATATAAATTAGCTTACAAGGCTGGAGAGCTAGCTCAGCCATTAGGAGCACTGACTGCTCTTGCAGAGGACCTGGGTTCAGTTCCCAGCACCCACATCAGCTCACAACCACCTATCACTCCAGTTTCAGAAGATCCAACGCCCTCTTCTGGCCTCTGTGGGCACCTGCATGCATGTGGTGTATGCACACACATAGACATGCACACATGCACATAATTTAATTTTTTTTTCCTTAAGTGCCTTACTTATGAAGTAGGGTTTAGCTCTCTTAGCTGTGGGCACCTTTGTTATCCCTGGCGTACACACTGGGAAACCACGAGTGGGAGAGAGGTGTAAAGCGACATTCGTGCTGTGTAGATAGCAGCTGCAGGCCTTCACCCAAACTCCCTACTTCTACAACAGCAACCCTGGGGTGTGGTAACATCTGGGGAAGCAAGGGCTGTGTGGACAAATAGATGCTATATAAAGGGATGGGAACTGCATGTCAACATATTACCAGTACTAAGATGCTCTCTCATGTTTACATAAGAAGCTAGGGACCCTCTGAGGGCCTGGCCTCTGAATCTTACCTGGGAATGCTGACGTCTTAGCTAGGGTTTCTATTGCTGTGATAAAATACCATCACCACAGGCAACGTGGAGAGGGAGGGAATGATTGCAGTTTCCAGCTTCTCATTGCATCACAGTCGATCATGGAAGAAAGGCGGAGCAAGAGCTCAAGTCAGGAATCTAGAGGCAGGAAGCCAGTAGCAGCCATGGAGAAGCATGGGTCACTGGTTCCTCCGGCCATGCTCAGCCTGCTTTCCTAGACAAGCCAGGATTAGCTTTCCAGGGAGTGGCACCTCCCACAGTGAGCACAATCGAGAAAAGGCATCACAGGGTTGGAGAGATGGCTCAGTGGTTAAGGGCACTGACTGCTCTTCCAAAGGTCCTGAGTTCAAGTCCCAGCAACCACATGGTGGCTCACAACCATCTGTAATGGGATCTGATGCCCTCTTCTGGTGTGTCTGAAGACAGTGACAGTATACTCGTATAAATAAAATAAATAAATCTTTTTTTTAAAAAAGAGAGAGAAAGAAAAGGCATTGCAGGGTTACCCACAGGCCATTCTGGCTGTGGGGGATGGGCTTTCTAATTGAGGTTTCCTCTTCTCAAGTGACTCTAGCTTGTGTCAAGGTGACCAAAGAACCAATCAGCAGAACTGACATGGTGCCAAAAGTTCCTGGCTGAGGCCTGGGCATGTCTGGTTTGGATATTGCTCCACCACTCAGTGCTTGAGTACTTCTTGTCTTTGGGCCTCAGTTTCCCCAACAGTGAGATATGCTCACAAAATCATCTCAGTTGATGACTCTATTATACATATAGAAGGAGTTCGTATGTGTGAGAAGTATTTGTGGGCGGTCCAGCGCATCTCGGGAGGAAACCCCTTCCGATAGACTAAGAATTGCCTGGGACTTTTTCAGAAGACATGCCCTGCTGTCCTGACGGGCCACCGAGTGCTTTGGGAACAGATCTGCTTGGGGAGTGTGTGAAAGTGCTGTTCATTACACGTCTGCATTAGGGGAGCATGGCTCACTTATGACACTTTTCCTTAAAAAAGCAGTGAAGTTTCTCCTACTCCCTCCCTTTGTGTGAGAGAGGTTTAAAGGGCGGGGGGGGGGGGACAGAAACGTACGGGCTTTTCTATAGGAGCTCAGCTTTTCTTTTCCTGTAGGTTCTGGAAGGGATGCCTCTGTTTGCAGAACTCTCTGGGAACTTGGTGCCTGTCAAGAAAGCAGCCCAACAGCGAAGCTTCCATTTCCAGTCGTTTCGAGAGAATCGTCTGGCCATCCCCGTGAAGGTGATGGCCTCCCACTGCCACCTTTTTTCCCTGGTCTAGGAGTTTGGGAGGCAGGACCGCCCCCCTCCCCCAGCACACCAGTCTAGAGGCATGATGAGTCTTGCTAAAGCTCCCTGTGTGTAATCTAGGTGAGGGACAGCAGCCGCGAGCCGGGAGGGTTCTTGTCGTTCCTGCGAAAGACGATGAAATACGAGGACACGCAGCACATCCTCTGCCACTTGAACATCACCATGCCCCCCTGTACGAAGGTGAGCTGCCACCCGCCAGCGTCCCTCAGAAACTCCCCGGGTAGACCCCGTAGATGCCAGAACATGCGCATGCCCAAAGGGCTTCTTTCTTCCTTCTGAAACACTGTCTCTGAATTCCCAGGCTTCGCAAGGCTCTCGTCCTGTTTCGGCCAGGCAGGCAGAGAAAGCCTGCCCTGGAATGTTCGTAAAGCCTGGTCATATGACTTGAGCAAACGCCAGGGTCAGGTGCTGTTAGGACTGTTCACATAGAGCAGGCCTCCCTAGAGTGGAGGACAGAGCCCCTGGCTGCTCTCGGTGCCTCTAGAGGGCACAGCTGGTTGGGGACTTGCCCTAGGTCACACACTCAGACAGAAGTGGTCAAGTCTTTTCTCCTTTTTTTGCCTGTCTTGCTCCTCAAACAAGGGGACCTGGGTGACCCCAGCCACAGTCAAAACCCAGGTGTCCAAACTCAGTGGGGAGTCTTGGCCAATCAATGTACTTTTTCTGATCCCTGATCACCGCTCCTTGGTTGGATCTTTGGAGGGACCACATCTTCAGAATGTCACCATGTTTCTGTCAGCACCACTGTGCTGTTGTGTGAATCATTTGCCTTCTGTGGTCACCTAGAAGAGAAATAAGGTCACCTTCATATATGTGACTCAATTTTTCTTTTCCTTGTGGGACCTGAGGGCGAACCTATTTCTCTCTCAGATAGGACGTCCAGGGCCTAGAACAGACAGGCCCTAGAGTTAAGTGACAGGGCAGGGTCAGAAATGAGCCACTAAATAGAAGAGAATCTAAAAAGAAAAACTGAATTTAAATTCAAAATCTGTCTCTACTGGGTGACCTTGTGTGAGTTACTCTCTCTGCCTCAATCTCCTCAACCAAGGAGTTAGAAGTCATAAATTGTCACTACCTGCTGCCTAGGTGGCTGCCTCACCAACCTTCTTCCGTTCCCTCCTCTTCCCCGCAGGTGTTATCTATCAGGCCGTGGACCACTATGTCCCCTCCCTATAATATGAGAGCTTGTTTCAGCTTCTCTAAGAGGGAGTACACCCCAAAACCCATTACACCCCTTCTTTGCCTTCTGCAGGGCAGTGGAGCAGAAGACAGGAGAAGGACGCTGACACCCCTGACCCTTCGATACAGCATTCTCAGCGAATCCCGACTGGGTAGGACCCCCTAGCCTAGCACCTCAACATGTTTCCTCCTGTAAGAATGCCATTGTATTCCCATAAAGGGAATCTGTCAGTGATTTCCTTGTCAAGGCCTCTGTCCTGGTACCAGTTCATCTTACTTTGTCTGCAGCAGGCAAGGCCCTTCCTTTAGATCTCTACCTGGCAGTGATGTACCTGTGTAACCTGAGCATCCTTCCGTGAGGGCCACACGGCAACCTTATCCGTGCTGCGACCTGCCCAGGCTGCTAACTGCAGCCCAATGCTTCTTTGCAGGTTTTACCAGTGACACAGACCGTGTTGAGATGAAGATGGCTGTCATCAGGGAGCACCTTGGCCTCAGCTGGGCAGGTGAGTGAGTAAAAGCCCCGTACCTACCTAACCCCATGGCCCTCCTTCCTATGTGACCTGTGGTCAAGTTGCTTCCAGCCCTCTGTCACCATCCATTGTGCACCTAGTCTGTGATAGCCCATTTTATAAACAACGAACTGGGTACCGGAGGAGAGCAGTAAACTCCCTCCGTGTTTGTCCAGCTCCCTGTAAACACCGTGAGAAACAATTGTCCTTACTTCATAACAGGAGGACTGGAGACTCGGGGGAAACAGCTATTTATTTTACTACCCTGGCGAGCTGAGCCTCGGCCCAGGCTTGAATGCAGAGAAGAGTTTATAAATGCTAGCCCCCTGGTTAATGATCAGGAGGGAGCAATCTTACACGCCATCTGGGTTATATCTTTCCCACTGATGTCTATGTTTTGAATTTTTCTCAACAAAAAATGTGTCTGCGTTCATCTCTTCCTTAAATTCTGTTCATTTCAAAGCCCGTCAGGTGCGCAGCCTCGCAGGCAAACTTGGCCGACACCAGGTTTATGCTCCCAGCGTCTAGTCTGAGTGTCGGGGAACAGTTAGAGCAGCGGGCGTTAGTGGGGTCCTGTGCTCCCTTTCATTTGTAGCTGAGCTGGACCTAAGCTGGCTTGAGACACCTTTGAAAATAGACATCAGATTTTTATATCTAACAGCGGCAACTCTTGATGTGGCTGCTGCCTTTGGATGTCTTGCTTTACCTTTTCTTATCAGTGGGAATGTGAAGACCCAGCTTTATAAAGCAAGTTGGTTGTTAGCTGATAACAGAAAACAGAAAATCAGACAAATAAACATAACCTCCCAGAGTCATGTATCGTCTTTTCAGAGGTAGCCTGCTGTAGGAAAAGACGGGGAAAGCGAGGATGTTTAACTTCTTTTTTTTTTCTTTTTTTTTCTTTTCTAAATTCTTCGTTTACATTCCAAAACGCTCCCCTTTCCCAGTTCCCCCCTCCCCATATGTCCCATAAGCCTCCTCTACACCCATACTCCAATCACCTCCCTCCTTTTTCTCTGTCCTGGTACTCCCCTACAATGCTGGATCAGACCTTTCCAGGATCAGGACCCTCTCCTTACTTCTTCATGGGAGTCATTTGATATGCTACTGTGTCTTGGGTGTTCAGAGCTCTGGGCTAATTAATATCCACTTATCAGTGATTGCATTCCATGTGTATTCTTTTGTGATTGGGTTACCTCACTTAGGATGGTATTTTCCAGTTCCAACCATTTGCCTACAAATTTCATGAATTCATTGTTTTTAATTGCTGAGTAGTACTCCATTGTGTAAATATATACCGCATTTTCTGTATCCATTCCTCCATTGAGGGACATCTGGGTTCTTTCCAGCTTCTGGCTATTATAAATAAGGCTGCTATGAACATAGTGGAGCATGTGTCCTTATTACATGCGGGAGAATCCTCTGGGTATATGCCCAGGAATGGTATAGCAGGGTCCTCCGGTAGTGTCACGTTCAGTTTTCTGAGGAACCTCCAGACTGATTTTGAGAGTGGTTGTACCCTCTTGCAATCCCACCGGCAGTGGAGGAGTGTTCCTCTTTCTCCACATCCTCGCCGACACCTGCTGTCTTCTTATCTCTGGCCATAGCAGAGACTGTGGAACTTCCTGGCTACAGCCGGGCAGGCAGGGAGGAAGAAGAAAATGCTCTGCGTTTTGCTGCATCCTCAGGCCCTGTAAACTGCCATGTTCTGTCTTGCTACTCATTGTTGTAATGTGGATGTGGATGGACCTTCTGCATGCACTCGGCCTGCACGGCGTTTTAGACGACTCAGATACCACAGCGGGGACTTGCTGCAAAGCCAGGAACAGGAATTCAGAATTAGGGAACCATCCATTCCTTAGGCTAGTTCTATTTCCTGCTTTGTGTATGTGTGTGTGTGTGTGTGTGTGTGTGTGAGAGAGAGAGAGAGAGAGAGAGAGAGAGAGAGAGAGAGAGAGAGAGAGATGGGCATGTTCATTTTTTCACTCTTTGTCCTTGTACTCTGATATATATTCACCTGCTGAACACTTGACTATGAGCAGTCATAATAAAAATAACGGGAGGTTCTGTAGTAACTGAAGGGTTGCCTTTCTATCCTCCAACTCTTGGAGGACAGCCAGTAGCCACCTGTGCGAGGCTGGGGACTCTCTTGTCCTGTATTTGAGGAAACTTGTTCCCATCACCTCCTCATGATGGTGAAGTCATGAAAGAAGAAAGAACCTTCTGGGTTTATTCATCCACTCCCTCATTCTGCTTCACTGCCTCCATCACAGGGGAAACAGGGAGGTGGATACTTACTCAGCACCAAATCTTTCCTGGTGGAAAAGAACCCCGGATTTCATGGCAGCCATTATAAACTCAGCACTCACTGGTTCTTGGTTCCTTGCCTACAGAGCTGGCCCGGGAGCTGCAGTTCAGCGTGGAGGACATCAACCGGATCCGTGTAGAAAACCCTAACTCCTTGTTGGATCAGAGTACAGCCTTGCTGACCCTCTGGGTGGACCGTGAAGGCGAAAATGCAAAGAGTCAGTACCACTCAGCCAACTCTCTTGCTAGATAGACACGCTCCTCATCAGAGTCCTTCAGATGCTATTCCTGCTGCTGCCTCCAACCTTGGCTGACCTTGGGCTATCTCTCTGTCTCTTCTCTCACTCCTCACAGTCTTGAGGTCCCCTGGGCAACCTACCAGAGAGCATTATCAGGAGCTCTGGCCCTCAATAGTCCCAGTTCTCAGTGAGGTGAAAATTGCCCAGTGCCCGTAAGAAGAATATGCTATAGGATGTTAGACTATTGTTTTCAAAGCATTCCTATTGGATTTCTCGACTGAATGAGAGCAGAGGGGTGGGCCTGTTCCAGTCTGTTTCCACTCTCTAGAAATACCCTGCTCCTGCCTGGGGAAAGACTTGTCTCACTGTCTTTGCAGCATCTCCTCAAAAGCCTGTCTTATGCAGGAGCTGGATGCTTCCAACCTTCCCACTACATCTTACATCTTAGACCAGGACTTCAAAAGGACAGAGTCTTTCACCTTGTTTTCTTGTTACTCTTATAGCTATTAAACACACACACACACACATACACACGCATGTGTGGGCACACATGCACACACCCTACCTTTGGATGCTTCACATTGACCATGAAATCACACTTGCCTAGCATGGACAAGGCCATAGGCTTCATCCCCAGCATCAGAAAAAGCAAAACAAGCAACCAAACAAAATCAAACAAACAATCTACAAACAGCCACTGTTTGGGTAAAGACCTGTTGTATAAAAAGATAATTTATCCCAAACAGGAGAACTATGTCTCTTCCCCAGACTTCCTCCTGTCCCCTGTCTGTTAGACTCACACAGCATCCCTGGCTGCTCTCGAATCATCTGAATTTACTCAAGTGCCTCCTCTCCTCTCTCCGGACAGTGGAGAATCTGTACACAGCCCTGCGGAACATCGACAGGAGTGAGATTGTTAACATGCTGGAGGGCTCCGGCAGGCAGAGCAGAAACCTCAAACCAGACCGGAGACATGGGGACCAGGAGTACTCATTGTCACCCTCCCAGGTGAATGGTGAGTGTCCTGTGATATCGGGCCAAGGCTGAGCTGGGGCCCCTCCTTCCAGGTGTCAGCACTAATGGCCCCTTCCCATGACACCTCATTCCCCCCAAACCATCTCTCCCTCCTGCTAATAATGGGAGGGTTGGTTGGTCAGTGATGAACTCCTCCTGCCAGGGAGAGCAGAGGCAAGTGAGAGAGACAGGAGACTCTCGCCTGTGCGGTGCGCATCCTCCTCTAGGGCTGCCTGCCTCTGTGCCTACATGTGGAGCAGTTCCTCAGCCCTCAACCACGGGCCCCTGGAACCACTGTCCCAGAAGGGCCCGGTGTGACAAGAAAGAGTTTGAGTCTGGGAAGAAGTTGTCTAGGCCCTCGTCTTAGACTCTCCAAGCTTTCTGTCTCACTCTTCACAAGACATGGGTCCTTTCAGTGTTCCTGTCCTTGTCTGTGGAATATTCCCTGAGTAGGAAGCAAGGGGTGTGCATGGCGGCTCTGGCCCAAGTTCTAAAGGGGATCAGCTGATGGTATTCAGAATCCCACTGTGAACCCTCAGGACTAAGGGTGTCTCTCCTCCAGCCCAGTCTCTCTTCCTTCTCTCTCTCTCTCTCTCTCTCTCTCTCTCTCTCTCTCTCTCTCCTCATCTCATCTGTTTCCCTGTGCTCATGGTACAGCATGGCAGGGAGTCCCAGTGTGACCCAGCCCGAGGAGAGGAACCCCAGAGGCCACTGACTGTGTCTAAGGCCTGCACTCTTCATAAGCAGCCTCTGCTGTGAAGACACAGAGTCTGGAGGTCCCAAGGCCTTTGCCTTTGCCTACCCTGTCTTTGTCCAGAGGATGTGAGGGGGACCCCATTTCCACTCAGCACAGTGTCAGGGGCACAGAAGACTGGGTGTTAGGCCCTTCCTGCCTCCTGGCCTTCACAGAGCAGAGATATCTCTTCACCTTTAGAAATTGAGCTAGATTTCAAGCTGCTTACTAGCTTTGAAAATCTTGTCAACTGCGGGTCATGTCGTCTGGTGTCCCATACCTCGCTAGGCATAGCGATGTGACAGCAGTGCTCTCCAAGCTGCTAGTTGTAAAGGCTGTCCCTGGCTGTGTACATGTGGGACACAAGGGACACAGAGGTCATGGCTTGTGGTACCACCAGGGAGCAGGGAGTGTCAGGGGCAGGTAAGTTCTAGACTAGGCTGGACACAGGGCTTCCTTCAGCCAGGTGGGGCCTGCGTATGCCAAACCTCCCCATTCTCTCTCACGTCCTGTGTCTCCTGAAACGCGCTGTCAGCCCCACTGGCTGTGGGGCTCATGTACCAATCATGTCCTGTCTCCTTTCTTTCTGCCCTCTGACCTCATCCTGACCACTCATTCTCTTGTACTTCCTGTTCTCCACTGTCTCCACCTGGCCAAGTGTACAGAACTGTCAGATCTCACAAGTGCATGTCACAGAGGGCTCCTCCCCACCCCCACACCCCCGTCATGGCTGTCTCCACAAGCATCCGTTGCGTGTGCATGGCGTGTTGTCTGCGTTGCCTTGTGGCGGCTGCTGATGCGTATGCTGCGCCCACTCTTCAGATCCAGAGGGTTCCAGAACAGTGATCCATAGCTGTGGGGATTGTAGCTGGCCTCTAGGGACCTGGTTGGAACCCTGTGGGGAGCCATTATGTAGGCCAGCGCCCCTGTCACAGAGGGACAAAGGCAGCTGAGAACTTCTGTAAGCTCTGGGAAATGTGACTAAACACTGGATCTTTGTTGTGTGTGTACAATGGGCTTCTTGATATTGCCCATGCTGTGTCAATCAATCTAAATCCATTGATTATTTTTATGCCTTAAATTAACTTAAAATTCATGGGGCTGTCGGACCCGGAGAATTTCTTGGGTCTGAAGGACTCTTGGTGCCGAGCAGACTAGAAGAGTGTTAGCACCTTGGCAGGCCCAAGTCCACGAGTGTGGCCAAGTCTCTGTGTGTTCTGTGTCTGGTGGTGGGGCTCTGCTGCAGTGGGCTAGCCCATTTGGCTAATATTCAGGCATCAGCTTTATGTTAGGTGCCATTCTAGGAGGGGAGTGATGTCATTTCTCAGACAAGAAAAGAAAACAACATTTTGCCTTTGTGAAATCCTCTGTGATGACAGCCCATGAATGATATGCGTGAGAATATATAGAGTGTTCTATGGGATGTGGGAGTAAATAGGACAAAATAAGGGGTCTGGGGGATTAGGTAGTGTAGTAGGATCGCTGCATTTGAGCAAAGACAGAAAGAAACTGAGGGAGTGAACCATGTGGAAACGAGAGAGAGAGAGAACATTCCAGAAGGGTGGCATGCCTGGTGGACGCACAAAGAGTGAGGAACAGAGGAGCTGGGACTGTAGGAGGTGGGGAGGGAAGCGTCTGAGGCCTAAGGGACATCAGGAAGCTGACCATAAGGGTGTCAGAAGAACACTGGGTTCTGTGTGGTGGCGTTCAAGCAAAAGACCATCATCTCCCTGCTTTGTTGAGTCCAGATGCTTCTGTATTTCTGGCTTCTCTGTGCAACATACTGAGCCTTATGCGCCTAAAACCCCACAGATCTCCAGATGAGCCTAGTCTCTGGACCCTGCAGGCATGCTGCCCTCGGTGGGGACAGATACCATACATTGATCCTTGGCCTGATCCTTTTTGGCTTCCAAGGCCTCAGGGTTGGCTTATATGTGGTTGTTCCGCCCTCACCCCTGTCCCAGGAAGACTGCCTCACACCTGTTATCCTTCTGGTGAGAAATGAAAGGATGCAGGGGATGGGAAGAGCAGGGAGGAAGAGGCACTGGCCTTCTGCATCATCTCCGGTTGTCCTCTGACAAGGCCACACAGCGCCTGTCCTGGTGCCAGCCGAGACCTACACACACATGGGGGTTGTCACCATCACCTCGTTTCTGAGAGGTTTGCCCCATTCCTCGGCCTGTCTCTGTCTGGACCACAGGGACTCAGGACAGTGACTACAGAAAGGAGAGAGCAAAGGGAGGAAAGTGGAGTCCTTTTTTAAAAAAGGAATCTTCCCTGACAGCTTTTCCTGACCCATATGCCTGCACTATTGTGAGAAAGGACACCAGGCCCAAAGGCGAGTTTAGCTTGTCCACCCAGGCCCATGGAATATGCACAAAGAAAAAAATGCCTCGAAGAAAAACAATAACAAAACCCAAAAATAACCCCATGCTTCTAAAAAGATAAATAAATAAAGCCTTATATAGAAAGAAAAAAGCAGGCATCTCATATTAGCTCCATCTGTGTTGAGGGAACATATTATGTCTAGCTGGAAATAAAATGTACTTTATTTTATATCAACCTTTAATGATACAGCTAGTGAAGTGGGACTCCTGTCCGGTTACCTGCTCATACCATTTGTTGGCTACTAACATGGAGCTAAGAGGATGATTATAGCACTTGGGTTAGTATAGACCCAGGGCAATGAGCTGAGAAGCAGAAAGGTCACCCGGAGTCCCTCCCAACTCTCACTGGATTCGCGAAGCCAAAGCAGACATGATCTGCAAGCAAAACCTCAATAAACCCAAGAATGAGATGACACCAGAGGAGTTGCAAAATTAGGCAGAGGAGGGACTTAACACAGGTTCATCACGTTCACATAGTCGAAAACAACATGAAGTACTCATCAACTGCGACCTCAAGCAGCCCCTGAGCTGGGAAAAGTCCTCAAAAAAGCAATGCAGCCGTGCTGGAGCATGTGAAGGAGATGTGGACCCAGGTCCCAGAGTTGGACAAGGGTAAGAAGTAGTTCCCACCGGTCAACAAGGACCTGGTGTGGAGAAAGGTCGTCTGGAGTCCTGCTTGCCTCTCACTCAACCCGAGAAGCCAAATCAATGTGGTACAGGCACACATGTTACTGAGGGAGGACTCGGTCATTGTGGCCCCGAGGAAAGGAAGGAAGGAAGGAAGGAAGGAAGGAAGGAAGGAAGGAAGGAAGGAAGGAAGGAAGGAAGGAAGGAAGGAAGGAAGGAAGGAAGGGGAAAGAAAGAAAGGCGGGCTCCTGGCCTGCTATGCTTCCAGCCTTCTGTATGTGACCACTCTCTGTCCTCCCAGGAGGCCTATAGATTGGAAGATAGGTTGCTGCCCCAAGTGGGACAGGACTGCAAGGGTCCTAGAAAGACTAGCGCTTCCAAAACTTAGGTAGGACTAACGTAGATCTTCCCAGGGTTTTCTCTACTCTTGGCCTCGTGAGACAATCCACTGAGGGTGCAGAAGCCATAGTGACCATGGCACGGTACTAACAGGGATACCCGCCTACACCAGTTCCATAGTTGCTGAGATCCTTAGACCCAAGTCTGAGTGGGTGGGCGGCATCCTCTGAAAATGGGAACATCCTGAAGACAATCACCTAAAGTGACAAGGAACAGGAATTATGTGTGTTTTCTCCACTCACACCTAATTTGGATGAAATTTCCACTCAAGTGAACACTGTGGAAGTTTCGAGTAGAAGAGTTACAGAGGATCCCCAGAGCCTCTGCTGTTTAGGGGGAGCAGAAGACCCTCTACCCGAAGAATTGATGAGATTCCCAGGGGCGACAGAAAGACTGTATCTGATGATATGTTTGTGATGTACACCACTTCTTGCCAAGGTTTGGGACTGGATATACCACCGTTTTCAATAATGCTGCACAGAGCTGGAGGGTCACCTGTGAAGCAACACTTTGTGAGACGTTGGACATTCAGAAGTGTGAGTCAATGCGTCCATGAGACACTTGTGAAGTGAGTCCTTTGATGACTAGATTCATCTCTAAGCGCATTCCAGGGAAGCCCAAGTGATCTCCCTGGGTTAGGGAGAGGATGCTGAGCTCCTGGAAACCAAAGCAGCTATACTTCAGAAGATACCAGTCAAGAAAGAAGACATCTAACAACAGTTAGAATGAAGATGGAGGTAGCGCACTCCTTTAATCCCGACACTTGGGAGGCAGAGACAGGCAGATCTCTGTGAGTTTGAGGTCAGTCTGGTCTACAGAGTGAGTTCCAGGTCAGAGAAACCCTGTCTTGAAAAACAAACAAATAAACAAAAACAAAAATAGAGAGAGGGGGACATAGAGAGAGAGTCAGAACACTCAAGTTCCTTGGAAGGTCTCTTACAAACTTCAACCGACTGTTGAGCAGCTATTCTCAATGGCTAGCCTGACCATGCAGACATTAGCTAAGGTCAAAGGATCATGCTTCAGAAAACGGAAATAATCAACCCAAGCTTGAGTGACGCATGAGATATGCCTAAAAAACCCTGAAAGGGAAATGCAGTAGGATCAAACTGCTTCCCAAACAAACCGCTGTAGCAGAACAATAACCAAGGATGTGCAAAGCTACAAAAATAACCAGCACCCAAAAAGGTAAAACACATGATGTCTGGCAGCCAAAGATGATCAGACAACAGAAGCAGGAAAACTGAATCAGTAATGAGGGAAAAAAGATGCAAACAAGCAGGCAAGAATGTCGGGACAGTTGGAGCAGCTGTGACTTGATATTTGAACCATTGTTCCAGGTGGAATTCTGGGTAGAGCGTTTGCCCAGCATGCACCAGGGCTCTAGCACCAGACACTCTCCAAACAGAAGTACAGGAAGGAAAGGAAAGATGCAAAATGCACCAGTGAGCTATGGGGCGGTTCCAAAAGTATATGTATGTCTGTGTGTGCACATATATGTATATGTACATATATGTGTGTATATGTGTACATGTACACATATGTGCTCAAAGTATTCTGAATTTGATAAAAGTGATAAATATATTGATATAGTAAGTATCATGACACACACACACCCATATAGGAAGCATTTTAGTAACTATATTGAGGCTTACAATAAGCAAACTGGTAGAAAGTTGGCGTAAGAAGAAACCAAAATGGGGATAATAGACGTCTCATAGATCACAGGATGAGCAAACCGCCAATGGGTTTAAAGGAAAACGCACTGCCAAAGAAGCAAGATAGACGTGGCTCGGAGCGTGCTCAGTGGTTTACTTAGAATACGTGAGACTTGGGTCATTTCCCAGTGGTGACAGAAAGGACGGGGAAGAGAATGAAAAAAGGAGAGGGGGATGGGGATGTGGGGAGGAAGAAAAAAATATATAAATCAATGCTTTCAATCTCAGTGCTCAAGAAACAAGGTGGCAGGCAGATCTCTGCATGCTTAAGCCCAGCCTGGTCTGCATAGAAAGTTCCAGGTCAGGCAGGGCTACATGGCTGAGACTCTGTCTCAGAAAAGGAGGAGGAGGAGGAGGAGGAAAAAGAGGAGGAGAAGGAGGAGGAGAACGAGGAGGAGAAAGAGGAGGAGAAAGAGATGAAGGAAGAGGAGGAAATTTCAAAGCCAACATGAGCTACATAGCAAATTGGAAGTCAACATGGACTATATTGTAAGGAGAGAAAACCAACAAGTTTAGTGAGCATGCCTGTAATCTCAGCATTTAGAAGGAGAAGGCAGAAAGTTGGCCTCAAGTTTCAGCGCAGCTTAACTCATAAAGCAAATTTCTGGTCAGCCATGTACATAATGAGACCCTGTCTCAAAAAAAAGTTTAAAATGAAATTAAAGCAAAAATAAAGATTCTTCCGGGCATGCAAAAGCTGAAAGTATTTACCGGGAGACCCACACTAGTAGCAGGGTTTAAAAAGAGACCCTGCCTCCGTGTATGCGTGTGTGCATGCATCGCCCAGCCCTTTAGCACAGCGCCTGCTGTAGACTCGAACACTGGCAAGTATGTTTGGCTGAGCACGTGGAGGAGTAGGGGTTAAGTGGAGACAGAGCTGCTAGACGCAGAGAGTATGGGAGAGCCCAGGCCCAGAGTGGAGAGCCACTCAGCAAGCTGGGCCATAAGGAACCAGAATGAAGATCTAGAGCATGAGACTAAAGGGCTGCCTTGGAGACTCTGGGTACTGGGAAGGGGCTGCCTGATTGACAGGTTTGGACATAGGCTTGGGAGACAATGGAAGGCCTCTAAACACTGTAGCCTTACCTCATTGTACACATGCATCCAAATGCCCCACACACACATTTACACCACACACACACACACACATGGACACACATGTGCACACATGCACATACATGCACACACACATGCACACATGTTCACATGTACATGTGCACACACATGCACACGCATGTACATACATGCACACATATACGTGCATGTACATGCATGCACACACATACACACACATGCATGCATGTACACACACACAAACACACACCAGGAACCCTTTGTTTCTCCTGAATCTTTAACAGTTGTAGGCACATGCCAGGTCTTCAGACACGTTGTGCCAGATAGCAAAGTCTGTCTCTAGATTGGCACCTACTCTCCTGAAAACAAACCTCTTTTTGACTCCTGGATGCAGGAGGGTTGGAGCACATCTGAGGGAACACTGACGACCACCGAACACACAAACTCCCCACGTGCAGGCACGCCTCTAGGTTCACTCATAGTCATGTCTGAACACCAGGTCGGAGTTCATGCAAACACTGTCAAGGACTCATTTGCAAAGCAAAGAAGAGGCGCGGGAGCAGGCTGCTGTCCTGGGTCCCTGCTGGAGCAGAGTTGGGGGGTAGCTCAGGGCCTGTGGATGAAGTGCTGCGGGCAGGTGTGCTGGAACCCATGGTGCCCTCTGACCTTGCGCCATTTTTGACCCCTTAGAACCCTCACCTGTGCCACTGTAGATCATTCAGAGTTTGTGGAACCAATATGCACCTTGAGGAAAAGTCACTTCATGCCAAACCAGAAGCCTGTTTCCCACTTGACCACCGCACTGAGGTCTGTGGATGTTCAGTGTACCCTGTCAGACCCCTCCAGGGCAGCCTTGTTACTGACCCTGATCCTGGGTGGGCTGCACTCTCCCCACAAGGCACATTCCTAACAGGACTCGAAAGACCGAGAAAAGAGCACCCTTTACTCCGCCAGCCACGGAGACTGGGGCTTTCATCTGATCGATCAGGACAGATTGGAGCACAAGTCCTTTGGATAAAGCCTTCTTTATCTAGTGCTCTGAGCTGGATAAGAATACATTTCAATCGTGTTTCTTTGCCCTCCAGCAAAGGAGCCCCCTTCTCTATCCTCACCCCCCTGGCTGCCCCCATCCAGGTCAGAGCCTTGTTTCTCTTGCCAGGGTGTCCCGGCATTAGCCACAAGGCCTGAGCTTTGGACCTGGAGCTTGGAAAGCCCCTGCCCTGAATGTGCATGCCTCTCTGTGGCCGTGCCTGTGTGTAAGTGTGTGTGGTCCTGCACGTGAGTGTGTGTGACAGGGATCGCTTCTGGAGCATGTCGCCCTCTGTCTGCCCTTCCAGGTTACTCCTCGCTGCAGGACGAGCTGCTGTCCCCCGCCTCCCTGCACTACGCTCTTCCCTCTCCACTGTGTGCAGACCAGTACTGGAACGAAGTGGCCGTCATAGACGCCATTCCCCTGGCGGCCACGGAGCATGACGCCATGCTGGAGATGTCTGACATGCAGGTGTGGTCCGCGGGCCTCACACCCTCCCTGGTCACTGCTGAGGACTCCTCTCTGGAGTGCAGCAAGGCCGAGGACTCTGACGCCATACCAGAGTGGAAGTTGGAGGGGGCCCTCTCAGAGGACACGCAGGGCCCGGAGCTGGGCTCTCAGGACCTGGTGGAGGACGACACAGTGGATTCAGATGCCACAAATGGCCTGGCAGATTTGCTAGGTCAGGAGGAAGGTCAGAGGTCAGAAACGAAGAGGCAGGAAGTCTCAGGCACAGAGCAGGACACGGAGACTGAAGTGTCTCTTGTTTCAGGCCAGCAGCGAGTTCATGCCCGAATCACAGATTCACCCTCAGTGAGGCAGGTGCTGGACAGAAGCCAGGCCAGGTAAGGATGGTCTGTGGGTCTCTCCTGTCTTCCTGGGCTTTGGGGCCAACGGTCCTGGCACTGGACACAGGCAGAAGGTTTGGATGCTGCTGCTCGTCCTGTATTGTAAACATGAATGCCTCTGAAGCCACCAGCCATCAGAAAGGAGCTGTGAACCGCAAGGGCCAGTCTCCTGCCAGTTGTGGCCAGCGGGAGAAATGCAGGGAGGATTTGGGATACGGTACCGTGTGCCTAGGAGATGTACTGTTGGAGCTGTGGCTATACCGGGGTGCTGGGGGCTTAGCGCTTTGGGGTTCTTGACACCAGAGTCCTGTATCTCTGCAGACACTGACCCCAGCACTGTGCTGAGTACAGACAAAGGCTCAGGGCTGGCAGAAAGGAGTGCAGATACAAGCTGAGTGTCCGTCCCTACCCTGGTGTAGAGACCCTTTCTTTGAGCCGTGTCCTTTAGCTTTATGAGTTCTCCGTAAGGCATAGTGGCTCATGAGGCAGGAGCAGGCAGTACACACACCTCAGACTCATCAGGAGCTCAGGACTGGTCAGGCCAGGGACCAGCTCTGCTTTCTTCATCTTCCCTTCCCTTCCCTGGTCATCCCTGGCGTCCTCAGAATGGGCCGGTGTGGGAGGAAGTGTTTGCATAAGGAGCCGGGAAAGAATTCATGTCGCTTCCTAAAAACATCCTTTCATTAGTGGGAAGACTTGGACAGACCGAGTTGTGGGGGTCATGGTAAAATGCCTGTGGCACCTGTGTGGCCTCTCACTCAGCAGGCAGCTGTTCGACACTTCCTGTCTGCTGGGCATCTGTCTGCTAGAGCAGCAGGCTCACTGAAGGCAGGTTCTGACCTGGTTGCATCATTTTCTGGCTGTGTGACTGTGGTCAGCATCCAGGGTGGACAGGTATAGTTCATTCACTCACTCATTAACCATGTTTACTGAGCATCTACTATGTGCCAGGCTCCTATACAAAGGCAGTGATGAGAAATGTCTGCCTGAAAGAGTGTTCTTGTGGGGAAACTGACAAGCAACAAGATACTGTAAATATAATCAGAGTTACAGCTGCCCTTCGAAGTCACCATGGCTTCATAATCATGGTTTCCAAAGTCACGGCTTCAACTGTATATGGCAGCCGCACTGGACAGATACAGATATTTCCTGCAGTTCCTTAAACAGTGCAGTATAGCAGCCATTTGTATAGCATTTCCATCTTATTGGGAATGATAAGTAGTCTCCAGATGATAGAAAACACGAAAGAGGGTATGTGTGAGTTCCACGCAATGCCGTACCATTTTGCAGAAGAAATTTGAGCGTCCTTGCATTTTGATACCCATGAAGGTCACAGAACTAGTTTCTCGTGGATATTAAGGGATAACTGTTACTAAAATTGAAAATCTGGTAGCTAGGGAGATGGCTTAATGCTTAAGATGCACAGAGATGAGGAATAGAGTTTGACTCTGAAGGACATACACAAATCTTGGGCAGGTGTGCCTCAGAAGGTGGAGACATGGGGCTCCTATAGCCAGCTGGCTAGCTGAACCAGCCAGCCATGTGGAGAAAGAGCGAGGGAGAATGGTTCTCAGTGTCGGTCTTGGGTCTTTAATGTTCATGTGCACGTGAGAATGGGAAAAAATAGCTGAGCGGTGGCGGCATACACCTTTAAAAAGGTAAAAATAAGCTGCAAACAGAAAGTTCGCTGGGTAAGGACAGGTGATAGGTAGAGAGGCATAGCAGGGAGTGGGGTGTGAGGCGGAGCTGTATATGGAAAGAACAGTGACAAGAATTACAGGCGAGGTGACAGAGAAGGCCCTGAGTGGGTGACTGTCCAACAAGAGTGCAGAGAACAAAGGGGTGAGCCACCTGTGTAGAGGAGAGCGCCCCTCGGGACGTAGGGTGTCGGATACATTGTGCCTGGCTTATACCAGTGACAATGAGAAGGTCATTGCTTCTGGGGTGGAGCCAAGAGAAAATGAGACCAGGAAGAGAACTGGGCTTGACATGTTAGGCTGTGGGGTCCCCAAAAGCCTGTGGCTGCCTCTGGGGGAGGCAGAGGGTCACTGGTGGAGGCCTTCGCCCAGAGGAGAACCTGATGGTGACCGGGAGCATCAGGAATAAATGATGGCATTGGGGACCAGGAGGCGGCACTGAGAGAGTTGGGTTCCAGATGTATTTTGAAAGTCTAAGCAGAGTGGTTTATTGGCCGACATAGCATGGAGAATAAGGGAAACCAAAGGGACACTGAGGACCAGGTGTCCCTCACTGATGAGTGACACAGGCACATTCGTGCTCCGGAACTTCAGAACGACTGTGGGGAAGCCATGAGGAGGTCGGGTAGAATCCGCGCTGCGGACAGGCCACACATGTGGATCTGCACCCTGAGATGCTTCAAGGTCTCCAAGTCCTGGAAGTCGGGAAGGGCTAACAGGGGCTCCTGGGGAGCACCTGAGAGGAAGGGGGAAGGGCACAGGGCTCTCTGGAGTCTACCAAAGAGCACATGTGGAGGGAAAGAGAGTGCTTGCTTTGCCAGATGAGGACCGTCCTGTGTGAGTGAGGCAGGAGGTAGGGAGAAAGATAAATGTCATGGTCTGGAGGATATGAGGAATTTGGCATGAGGAGCCCAGTGACCTGGGAGCAAAATGCTCTGGGAGTTGGACAAGGGAGAAAGTCACATAAAGGGAGGGATTCTGGTATCCGTGGCGTCTCCTCTTAGAAGTACAGATAGGACACATACACATCTCCACAGGCCAGTCAGTCTCCCAGCCCTTGGGGTTAGAGGACACTACAGACTGTCCTGGATATGCCAAGGTCAGTGGGGAAAGGGGGCAACAGAGACTGAGATTGCAGGTGAACAGCTGTCCTTTCTCTCTCCCTGGCTACCCACTACCCGTCCTGGACCCCAGACCGCTGGACTGGGATAAACAGGGTTCCACAGCGTCATATCCACCAGAAGCTGCACGAAGTTCCTGGCAAGAGGAGGTCACACAAGGCCCACACTCATTCCAGAGACGGATCACCACCATCCAAGGGCCAGAGGCCGGTGCACTTCAGGAATATGAGCAGGTGCTGGTGTCTACCAGGGAGCATGTGCAGAGGGGGCCACCTGAGACCGACAGCCCCAAGGCTGGCAAGGAACCAAGCCCGTGGGCTTCCGAGAGCGCCTTCTCTCAAAAGGTGCAGGTGAGAGCCACCGAGGGGCACCTCGCTTGTTCTTTTATTTGTTTGCTCTTTATTTAGCGTGGATATATTCATGTGTGTATACACATGATGTAGGGGAAGGAATGTGCGCCACATAATGTATGTAGAGGTCAGAAGACAACATTTTAGAGTCATTCCTTCCCTTCCACCTTTAACATGGATCCTGGTGGTTGGACTCAAGTCACCAGGCTTGGACACCACGCACCACTGTCACCTACTGAGCCATCTCTCTGTACCTCTTGTTCTTTCTAGTTTCAGAAGATCAGGACTCAGGCCCTGAGCCAAGCGTGTTTAGTGGTGGTGATGTCGCTTTCTACCCTTCAGCCCTCTTGACGTCTCCTTTGGAAGGGAAGGGCTCGTACCACAGTGATGGCCATCCCTTCCTATGGCCGCAGGGTATCCCACACTCACACTCGACTGCTGACATGACAGCGTGTCACAGGCCTTGCTTGTGCAGTGGGGAAGTCCAAGTGACGCAAAGCCTTGTCTTTCTACGTATTCGCTTCATCTGTCCTTTCTGTCTTGCCTTGTGCTTCGGTTTTGGTTTGGAAACACTGTGCAGTGTGAGGTGGGGGGGGGGGGGCTCGGCCTCTGGAGCATTGAGATGGCAGATGTACACCGTGACTCCTGGCTGTGTCCCTCACTCTAGAAAGAACCTGGGGTTGAGAAAAGTGTGTGCTGAGAACTCCGGTGGCCATGTAGGAACCACTCTCTCGGGTCTGGGTGACCGTGCACCAGCTGCTGGGTTTCAGCGCCCCCCCCCCCCCGTACCCATTGGTGATAGAAAGAGTGAATGAAGGATCCCCGGTAGCCCCTGGGCTTCTGCACTCTAGGTGGCTTCTGAGGTGATAGGGTAGCAACAGCTCCCTTCCCTCCGGGATGTCATTCTGGGCCTCTCCCTCCAGCCGCCCTGTCCCTTCTCCCCCTCCCTCCACCCCTCCACCCTTCTCTTTGGTTTTGTCTTTTGTGGTCTTCCCTCCCATCCTCCTTCTCCACTCTCTGGTCCCACGGCTACCCAGTCAGGACCAATCTCATCTTCATCTGCCTGGACACCCTCGCACGCTCTCCCCACACATCATTTTGAACAAACGCCAGGCTCCTTGAGAACACAGATCTCCCGGGCGTTCTAGCTCAGCGTGCCTTCTTACCAGTCTGTAATGGACGCGTATAGGATGCACGTGACCCGTGTCCCTCACCCAGCGCAGCCTCCTCAGCCAGCATCACACGTCCCCACCTCACCCTCCCTCCTCCTATCCTTTCTCTCTCTTCTTCACCTTTGGTAACTCCAAAGACTCTATTTCTCCCGTGTTCCTGAGACGCTGCTCTAAATCACTGCTAGGAATCACACAGAGTTTGCTATAGAAAGCCTGTCTGCCGAGTGTGTTAGGCAGCCTGCCATCTTTTAATCACAGACCCTGTTCTCCCAGCTTCCTCCTCCCCTGTGTCACCCAAGAACGAAAGCTCCACCCACGCACAGGTGATGGTCACTAGGACTACTCTGAATCCCGGGAGAAAAAGCCAGGCGCAGTCCTTCACGCTGCTTTCTCTGCCCCCACCCCCCATCGGGGAGAGAAGCTGAGGAGCAGAGAGTATCTTAGAAAGAATGCTTGCTGATTTAGAGCCTGTGTGTGAGCCCTGAGTTAGACAGGGGGAAAGCACAAGGGAGAGGTTTGTGGTCACATGACCACCCGGAACTGGGAGTGTCCAGATCTCTTGGTTCCTGGTCCCACGTTCTCGAGGCCAGAGAGAGTGTGCAGTGTCACACAACAGCTTAGAAATGAAGATGCCTCTGCCTTGGTGTTGTGGGACCCACCCTTGTAGTTGACTGCTCCCCCAGGGATGATAATCAGCCCTTGAGGGAAAGAGTTTTCTAAGCTTCCGTTCACTTTCACTTTCCTTAAACCTCTTGGTCATTGTAATGTGAATCCTAAACAACCAGAACCTAATTCCTCTAGGAACTGGGTGGAAACAGGAAACATCCAAAGTTGAACTCATGCCTCCCTCTCACTCTCCCTCTCCCTCTCCCTCTCTCTTTCCCTCTCTCTCTCTCTCTCTCTCTCTCTCTCTCTCTCTCTCTCTCTCTCTCTCTCTCTGTGTGTGTGTGTGTGTGTGTGTGTGTGTGTATACACATGAGTGTACATGCTGGGATCAACCACACGGGACTTCTGGCATGTTCCACAAGTCGTTCCGTCTCTGATACATTCCACCACTGCCCTCACAGCCCCTGATTCTCCTTAGCTCGGCTATAGTGAAAGGTTCCCTTGCGACCTTTAGGTTTTGTATGCTATGGGGATTTGATATTTCCAAGCATTTTCCTGCTGACATGAAGCTCTTTGGGAGTGGCAGAGGTGTGAATTCTCTTTCAGCTACTTAATCTTCTCACACATAGACATCCTACCATGACTCCATAACCTTTGACCTTTAGCTAAAACAGGGGAAACTAAAGACCCTAACTAAGGTAGTAGGATGGTGGATGTATTAACCTGTGATGTACGATGGGTGCCTGCCGGGCGGAGCACACTGAGTAGCCCTTGCCCTTGTAACTCACAGTGGCTGCGCTCACCAACCCTGTGGGAGTCACACAGCACACTAAAGAGCACCCAGGAAACACAGCGATCCCTGTCTCACTCGTGAGAAAACTGAGGCCCCGAACAGATGACTGACCCTCCTGAGGCCACATAGTGGTGATCTGTAGCATTAGTTTGCTGTGTCCCTAGGCTGTGTTCTCTGTGCTGGGGCGGGTAGCGCTCAGAGGGTAACGATCTGATCGGGACTGTGGAATCCTCAGCTGCTACCGTGATTGCATGTGTGAATCCATCCTCTGAACACACATGGGATGTGAGAGAGCCCTGTTCTGTGAGCCTCTCCATCCCAGCCTGAGGAGAGCCTTTGAGATAGGCCTTAAGTAGACACCACTTCTATGCCCACAGGAATCACAGTGGCCCAGAACCTGCCTCTTCACTTGACTGCGTCTGAACAAATTGCTCACCAACTCCAGGGTTGTTTTTTTTAAATAAACTTCTAACTTTCCTGGGCATTTGGGGGCCTAGACCTGACCCATATCATTCTCATCACTACAGCTGCCCACAAAATGAGGCCATGTGCTTGGGACATCTTGTTTTATGGAGTCCCTGAATGAGAAACTTTCTTTCCCTCTGGCTCCCACAGACAAGCCCAGTTTCTCTCTCTACAGTGACTTTGACATGCGCTTCCTGAGCCCAAGATGCAGCACCTGCTTTCTCCCCTCATCCCAGTTGGACAGCTCCAGCAGCTGGCTTGAGAGCTAAAATTACTAAAATTATAGAAGGCTGACGTCCTCCGGGGTGTGAGGAGAGATCCCGGGCTGTTTGGCAGGAAGGACATTTGGGTCACGCCGTCCCAGCTAAGAGAGTCGCGCGGGTGGAGAGCGTTTGGTCTCCTGTTTAGAATAAACAGGAGATAAAGAAAAAAAAAAAAAAGAGGATAAAGAGACAGAATGGAAGGGCTTGCTGGAGGCTTCAGGAGTCCAAGAAGAGAATGAGAAGCAGGATCTCCACAGCAGCTGGGCCCCTGGTGTCCCTGGTCCCCGGAGGGCCAGGCTGGTGAGGAGAGGGAGGAGAGGAGCATGTGGACCTTCGTAACACAGCTCCTGGTCACTCTGGTGTTGTTGGGCTTCTTTCTGGTCAGCTGTCAGAATGTGATGCACATTGTCAAGGGCTCCCTGTGCTTTGTGCTGAAGCACATCCACCAGGAGCTGGACAGGGAGCTGGGGGAGAACGAGGGCCAGAGTGACGACGAGGAGGCCATCTCCACCAGGGTGGTCCGCCGGCGGGTCTTCCTGAAGGTAACACCAGGCAAGCGAGCGGCAGGGTAGGGGGCCGGACCTCGGGTGCCAGAGGACAGCCTGAGGGGACTCTGTGGTGCATGCTTGGTGATGCTGAGAGAGTACCAACTCAAGTCAGGAGCTACGACAAGGACAGAAGGGCAGGAAGGCCTCTTTGGTGGCATTCTGTGCTGGGCGCCATAGGCACATGTGGTGCCTGCTCGGAACTGCCCCCGTCCCCAGCAGCGGGTAGTGGAGGACGCTCAGCTCTAGGACTTAGGATGTCTGCCCTCAGTCCATGTGTATCGCTAACTTCGGAACTTAAGACACCTCCGGGGCTGTGATGTCTGTGACCTTACTACCCTTACCTCTCTGAGGGGCCTTCAGGAACTTGCATAATCACCCCGTATTGTTGCCTTTGCAACAAACAAGCTCACTAAGCTCTTGCGGGTCCTGGCTCCAGCCTGTCTCAGGGCTCATGACCCAACATGGTGCTGGGACACCGCGGGAGCCCTTGTTTGGCTGGGGCTGTGTGCCGAGCCGCGGGCTTGATTGGACACGGCTGTTGCTGCCACACCCTTGCATTTCCTCATCTTCTGCTCTTATTAGGAGAATCCCACTTACCAGGCTGGGTCTTGCCCTTCTTCTAATTCCAGGGGGATGAGCTTCAAAATATTCCAGGAGAGCAGGTGACAGAGGAACAATTCACAGATGAGCAGGGCAACATCGTCACCAAGAAGGTAAGCGCAGAGCTTCTGCGTTGAGGAGGGTGAGGCTAAAGCAGAAAGGCAGAGGAGCTCAGATAGAGCAGCTTCCTGCTGCTGCCCGGACAGGGGAGGCAGGCTGTGGCCCGTCACCTCAGGGACTGGGGGTAACTGAGGAGCGCTGAAACCTCTGGGCCCTCTGCAGTCGGGACACCGAGGGCCTTATAACCTCAAAGTTTAGCTCAGCATGAAGAGTTCCTGCTGCCCTATTCCAGAAGGATCCTCTCCCAGGAAACACATAGCCCAGTCCTGTGACGCCTGGCTCTGGAATGAACTGTTAGGGAACAGGGGACCGTCCTGTTAACAGAAGGGCTGAGGGCACGCATTAAACAGGCAGCATACCTCGACATGATAAGCTTGTGCTGCCTGGCAGACATTGCCCCCATAAGGCAATGGGAGAGGGCAGGGCATGGCGCCTGTGTGTTTCACTAGGGACACTGTTCACATGAGGAATGACGGCCCCTGTCTATCCTTGCCCTTTCCTAAGGGCCTAAGTCATGGTTTATGTTCATCTCCCATTCCAGATAAATGAACACGGACCAGGTAAGCAGACACGTATAGATAAGAAGGGTTGCCTCTGTCGTTAGGCACTGGAGGGGCACAATGGTCGGCGCAAGCTTCCGTCCATTCCAAGGAGCAGAAAGGGCCGCTCGAGGCTGAGGCAGGGTTGCGCATGGCCAAGCCGATGGTGGCGGAGCCTGCCAGCCGTGCTCCCCAATTCACCCCCACTGACTTTCCCATAAATGACAGCAGAGAAAGGCTTCTTTTTTGTCTCCAAGGGACAGGAGGGCATTGCCGCTCCTCCTGGCGCCTCTGCTGGCGCCTTGTTCTTCTCAAACCTTGTCCTGACGGTTTGGCCAGCTCTCTTCTGCCTCTCTTTTCCAGATCATTCGCAAAGTCGTCCGGCAGGTAGACCCATCTGGTGCCATCGATACCCAGCAGCACGAGGAGGTGATTGTTGAGGGGTCCCTGGCAGACCCTGGGGATCTGGACGCGGATATTGAGTCCTTTATGAGACTTACTAAGGTACTGAGGCGTCGCAGGCCCCTGGGGACCGCAGCGAGTTCACCTCTGCCTCAGCTCTAAATCGCTCCAGGTTGCAATGCTGCCCCTGGCTACCTCTCTGGTGCACAGATGGGACGGTGCTCCCACCTCCTCCTCCTCGCTGTCCTGTCCCTTTCCACTCCCTGCCCCTGCTTGCTCGTCTGCCTATGTGACTTCCTACCTTCTGTCTCTGATGCTGTCTCCAGGTGGAGTTAAGAGGGAGTGGACTCCAGCCGGACCTGATAGAGGGCAGGAAGGGGGCTCAAATAGTGAAACGGGCCAGCCTGAAACGGGGCAAACAGTGACTTCTCCTCAAGTAGCCCCTTGGGAGGTAACAGTGGCCTTCTCGTCCTTGCTGGCATGGTCCTTGATGAGGTAGCTGCTTGCACCTCCCCACCCACCCCATCCTTGCACTAGCTCCGTTCAGAGCCACAACCAGACTCGCAGAGTCCTGCTCCTCAAACTAGCTGCTGTCTCTGCCCCTCCGCCTCCTTTTCAGGCGGTGCCTTTCCTTTGACACCGTGACTCTCCTAGCTGGAGAGTATACAAAATCAGGGGCTTGGTTTTAGTTTGCTTGTTTGTATTTTCCTTTGTCTGTTTTGGCTGTGTTAGGGGGGGAGCCAGAGCCTCCTGGGTAGGCGTTCTGCCTTTGAGACACACCCTCGGCCCCTATGCAAGTTAGTTATAAACAGAGCCTCTCTGTAGCTCTGGCTGTCCTGGAACTTGCTATATAGACCAGGCTGGCCTCTAACCCACAGAGATCCAACTGCCTCTGTGCTGGAATTATAAAGGCATGTGCCACCATGCATGGCTGTCCCAATATAATGTTAAAATAATGCTTCGAAGTGTGAAAAATACTCCGTGGACCTTGGTCCTCCCTCTTGGAGACCCAGCACTGGGCTCTGAGCTTGGTGGCCGGAATGCTTCAGAACACGGCAGAGACTGCTGAGCCTGTCTCACTACGCATGATCAGAAAGCATGCTAGCCCTAAACCTTAAGGCTCGCTGCAGTCCTAACCTGCCGTAGATGTAACTCTCCTACTGTTCTGAGAACAAGGCTGCTCGCCTGATGTCTGAGAGGGAACTAAGTTAGCAGATCCGACGCATAGGGAGTATCTTCTCTGAAAGTCGGTCTGTCGGGTCTTCATGACTAAGGGCTGTACTAGTTAGTGTGTGGCAGGTGTGTGGCAGGGCAGGGGGCCCAGGAGGGGTGGGCCAGGCTACACAGTGAAGATCTCCAGCAGGCTGCACTGCCCCAGAGCGAGAGCGAGCCTTGGCAGCCCGCTCTGATCTTGCCCTCCCTGAGGGGTCCTGTACTGAGCTGCCCCGAGGCCCTTCATTGCGCTCAACTCGGGGCAGCTCAGTACAAGATGCGTCGGGGTGGGAGACAGCCAGCGGGGAGCAAGCGAGCTGCCCAACCCTCTGCCCCATGCACAGCACCAACTGGGTTATTGCCACCTCCCCGACCCCCACCAGGACTCTCAGGGCCCAGCTCCAGAGCGGAGCAGGAGGCAGTCACTGGGTTTCTGCGTTCCTGAAAAAAAAAAGCAGGGCCCGCATGGCCTTCTGGGCCTGCAGAAGTGCTGAGTTGCTGCTTCTCAACATATCTCAGCACTTGGACAATCTGAGGATTGGCAGAGCAGATAGGAGGGTAAAATTAGCCCTGCGTCCTCAGCAGCTTTAAGGAGGTCACAGTGTTAACCCCGGCACTGCCGGGAGGGTCCTGCCTGTCTGCTGACTTAAAGGCCAAGATTAGCTCTTGATCCGGGCCTGGAAATGACCCAAAGGTTCGAGTCATTTTTAAAGGAGGAAGGGAGGGAGAATGTCCTCCTCTGCCCTGTCTTTCCTACGGTGGCAGTTGGAGTCGCGCTGATTCGCACTGGGGTGTGTTGGCTGAGACTTCACCCCTGTCCTCAGCAGGAGGCAGCAGCAGGAAGGCAGCTGAAGGACCAAGGGAGCAGAATGTTTCATAGCTTGCTGTGGCCAGCATGCCCCTCCCCCAACACACCCACACCAAACACACCACACACACACACACACACACACACACACACCACATACCATATACACATACCACACACCGCACACATATACCATACACACACACCACACCACATACACACACACACACACCACACATACCATATATACATACCACACACCGCACACATATACCGCACATATATACCATACACATACACCACATCACATACACACACACCACACATACCATATACACATACCACACACCGCACATATATACCACACACACACAACACACCACATATACACATACCACACACACACACATACCACATACACATACCATATACACACACCACACACTGCACACATATACCACACACACCACATATACATACCATATACACACACCACACACTGCACACATATACCACACACACACCACACCACATAACATACCACACACACCACGTAACATACCACACACACCACATACATATACCACACACACATACAACATACACATACCACACACACACCACACCACGTACACACCACACCACTCACACACACACCACACACATACCACACCACACACACAACACACCACATACACACCACACCACACACACCACACACACATACCACACCACACACACACACCACACACCTCCACTTACCACACACACATACCACACATACCCACACCACAGACACACACACCACACATACACCACACACACACCCCACATACCACACACACACACACACACACTAACTATATACATACACACACTACATGCATACACACACCACACACACAGACCACACACCACACATCACACACATACCACACACACACACACACATATACACACCACAGAGAGAGACAGAGAGACAGAGAGAGACAGAGGCAGAGAGAGACAGAGAGAGACAGAGGCAGAGAGAGACAGAGAGACAGAGAGAGAATGAATTAGCCGCTAGACCTCATGAGTTTAGGAGTCAGGAACTGTGAGCGGCCTGGTGTGGACAGTGCTGAGCCCTCCTCTGCCAACAGGAGGCAGAGGGTGGGTGCCTGGGGTCGTGAGGCAGAAGGCCGCACAGTGGCAGGCTCCTGCCCAGCTCTGACCAGAGGGCTGTAGAGCAACAAGAGTGCCCCATCCTCAGCAAGAAGCTAGCACAGGGGCTTCAGGCTCCGCCCCTACCCCATTGCCCCCCCCCACTGCCCCGCCCCCGCTGCCCCCACCCTGCCCCACCCGCAGTCCATTCTTCTTCCAAGTTGCCTGCGCCCTAAGCTTGAAATCCAAACCGAGCACCCGGTGCTTCAGTGCTCACCCATGCCCAGACACACAGACAAGGGTGACCACGTCCCCAGATCCACCTTGTCTGGTTCTCACGCCGCCCTTTGTTTTTAATCTGTTTAATGGCACGGTGCACTTCCGTGTTCTTTAGCGGTTATTTCAGTTTGCGTTGTCGCTCTGTCTGTCCGGGGAAGATGAGTTCTAATCTTCCTGGGGGCTCTGGTGTTGACAACAACGGGGCGAGCGTGAGTGGATGGACCACACATATGCGGGTGTGGCACCCTCAAACAGAAATACATGGGTAGCATGCTCATGGAGTCGCTGGTTGAGGAAGGCGTGGCCTTGTATTTCCCTTGGGAGCAGTGACTCAGTATTCGCTAGTCCCACGCTCATACTTTATAAACCAGAACTGCTGTGAACTGCTGTGAACAATGAGAAGCATCTTGTTTGTTTCCAAACATAAAAACTAGCCTTGGACTCCAGATCCCAGACTTAGCTCACTCCCCATGCCCTCCACCCCCCCCTTGCCCCCGCTCCGCCCCATTCCCAAATCATATGACCATAAGTCACTCAACTATCCCCAGTTCCATGCTCCTCAAGGAAAGATGGAAACAGTCTCTCCTGGATATGCGTTACTTATCAATTAACAATGTGTGCAGGACAGGGTGTGGCTCAGTGGCAGAGCGCATGTCCAGCCGGCCTGAAAGTCGGGGTTCTAACCACAGCATGGGTGTGGCAGGGGAAGGGCGCAAATAGTAACTATGAGAGGTGTTGTGTCGTGAGGAGTAGATAAAGGTGTATGCACTCCGGTATTCGGTATTCCGTTTCCACAATCGGCAGATTTTGTTTGTCCTGTGACTCAGGGCCAGTCAGCTGACCTTCCTGAGTCTCAACATTTCCGTCCACACATAGCAAGAATGCCAGCGCTTTCCTGGTGGGGCTGCTGTGTGGTAACAGAGGCTCTTAATTCTGAGGAAGGCCTTTACAGAGTGTGAGCATCGAAGGTGCTCTTTCTCAGAGTGTAGTCATCTGGGGTCTCAAGACACAGACTCCTGGGGCGGGGCGCAGTCCAGGAGTAGAAGCTCACGAACCTGCGAGAGACTGAGTTGCCGTTCTTGGCTGCATTCCTGCTCAACTAAAATCCAGGATCTCAGTGTCCTTCGTTATGTTGTTCCTATGACTATGTGCATCTTGAAAGTCGAGTTGTTGCACCTAATTTTGACCCTTCTCCTCAAACTTCCCACAAGTCACATAGTATAAGTATCATAGCTAAAAGCAGGCTAACTCGGAGGGTCAGGTTCTGTCTGTTGACAGGAGTCGCACCCACCAGCAGGACTCTACACTCTGGTGAGCAAGGCATTGCTGAGCCTCGTTCTGACCCTGCCAGTCTCCCCCTGCACTGGGAAGGCCCAGAGAGTGAAGAAGCCAGAAAATTGATGTTTCTTGTCTGAGCGGCCAGGGCTCATTGACACACGGCGGCACTGGCGGGTCTTGTACTGTGCCTAAGTGTTACAGAACCAGGACTGCTGGGAAACCGTATGCAGCGAGCAGCTAAGGCCATGGTGCAGCCCAGGGGTGCCAGGAGTCTGGAAAGGGTACTAGTTCTTGATACCCTCTGCACGCGAGTGGTCGTCCCCTCCAGGACTCTCCAAGGCGCTGCGGAAGGAAAAACCCAGTGCCTCTCTGTCTTTTCCTTTTAGGGAATACTTTCCTCTCAAACAGTGTGGTTTATAGACTTCCCTTAGTTCTGACGATGGAGTATTTTGAAAAGTCTACTGTTTCAATGGGAGGAAGTAGGAAAGGCATGTTTTGTTTTGCTTTGTTTCAAGCTAGAATCTGTTATCATATCCAGCCTCTTGAAGGACGTCAGAGAAAGAAGCAAAGGGAGCCGGGTAAGAGCCGTAGGCGTAGGTGTGGGGCCGTAGGCGTAGGTGTAGAGCTCAGAGGGAAGAGGGAGATCGTGGCCTCGAACGTGCTCTGGAGGGGCATCTCCTGAGCAGTGAGATGATGGGCCTTTTTCAGAGAGTGGCCTGGAGAAGCTGTCGCGGAGAAATCCAGGCTATAGCCTGAGGGCACCCCCTGTGCCACCGGCTGCTCCAGCAGGACCTGTGTCTATTCTACTAAGGTCTCAGTCTGCCACCTGCCCCCAAACACAAAGGGCGCCCACTCCCGAGTGATCTCCGAGGCTTGAGCCCTCTCCTCCCTTAGGACCTGGTGGGAACTCGGCCTGTGTGTCTAGAACCTTGGCTCTCACACTGTCTCTCTGAGGAATGCTTAGCTCCAGGGTAGGCATGGTAGGGAACTCAGAGAAGGGACCCCCACCCTCCAGTGCTCATAATCCAGCCAGAGCAACTGGGAAGCCCTTAGAAAAAACAAGTTAGGTGCAGCCCTTTCCAAGACCCAGACACAAGCCCAGTGTGCTCCCGGCTCCCTGCTCCCTCGGTGCTCCCTGACCCCTCTGTGCTCCCTCTGTGACCCCTCGGACCTGTCGTCGGCACACAAGCACAAAGCACAGTGACAGGCCAGGCGCGCTGCGGCCCCCATCTCCCAGCAGAAGAAACTGAGTTGAAGAGCAGATGAGTAAGTTGACCAAAGCTGGGCGACCAGTAAGGACAGACCGGCCTGGCTTCAGAATTCCTGCTCTTGAGCCTCAGATCGCTATGCGTCTCTTAGCCAGTGGGTGGTAGTGGGAAAGGACAGCCTGAAGTACCAGAGGGCAAGTCTGAGGCAGGAATGGAAGCTGAGGAGAGAGGACTGCAGCGTTGGCGGGAGGGGGAGGGGCATATGAGCACACAGACTAGCAAGGAGAGACTTATTGGTTGTGCCCAACATATCCACGGCTGTCACGCCGTGACACGCTCTACGCCTGGGAACAGCCCTGCCTCAGAATGACTTCCAACCTTTACGCCACTTCCCAGGACACCATCAACTCTCTTCCTCTCAGTGGCCTTCCCAGCCAGGCATGGTAGATCACACTTGTCACCCCGTCACTCAGGATGCTGAGACTGGAGGATTACCATGAAGTCCAAAGCCAATCTGTGATAGACAGCGAGTTCTGGGCCAAACTGGATTAAAGATGAGTTCCTGTCTCAAAATAGAAACAAAACAAAGCAAAACAAAAACAAAGAAAAAACCCCACAAAAATAAAGAAATGCCCTTTTCTCCACCACCAGCTCCTAGGCACCTGTTGATAGAATCGTTAGTGTTTGCTGGAAGACGTGAAGTTATTTGTGTGTGATGGTGCGTACCTGAAACCCCAGCACTTGGGATGCAGAGTCAGGAGGTTGGAAGTTTCAGGCTAGCCTGGGCTGCATAACAAGACTCTGTCCCAGAGGGGGAGAGAGGGGGGAGGAGGGAAGGGGACAGACAGACAGACAGACAGACACAGAGAGATTTTTTTTAAGGAAAGAGGAAGGAGCCAGGCCTCCCAGCAGGCAGTCATGGGGCAGAATGATGTCTTGCTGTGAGCCCCAGGTTGGTCAGGTTCGGACTTCACATGAAAAGCTGCTGCTTCCCAGTTTGAGATGTACTATTCTAGAGAGAACCGCACCAGCCCTCAGAGCTCTCTTCATCACAGAGTTAGTCCACCACTAGACATGCAAAAACTGGAGCCAGGGATAGTTGACAGCACGTCTATGGAATTTCAAGGTCACGACTTCCTGAGACCAGTGATCTTGTCCAAGGTGGGTGCAGAGCAGACAATCGTGCTGTAGCCCCACCTGAACTGCGAGCGTCAGGGCATGTCTGCCTGCTCTCGCCTTTTTCTCAGCATAGGGCTTGTCACAGACAAAAAAAAAAAAAAGGAGGCTATTTTCTAAGCACAAGAATCTACTCTGAAGGTCCCTGCCCCACCACCAGCCTCCTGGTAGCACAGTACCTTCCCTGTCCCCTATGGAAGGTTCCTGAGAGCTTATTTACTGTGCATTAAACAGTGGAGGCTGGCCAGCTAGTATGCTGAAACAGCTGGGTAGACATCAGGGAAGGGTGGGAGGTATTCTGGGCTAGCCTCTGCTACTACAGTCTCAGCTTACCGCTTCGCTTGGGGACACTACTTCTCCTGGCGGCTTGCCCTGGACGGAAGCACAGAGCTGTCGAGTGACTCCTTTTTCTGTGTCCTACAGGATCACACCTCAACACCCAAACCCTGAACTCCACACACTCTGTCATGCACACGGGAGGAGACCTGGACCAGAGGGCTACTGAAGGGTCGCACGTGTTCTGAGCTCCCCGGCCTGACCTCTGTAAGGAGTTTTCCTTTAGTCTCCTATTCGCATGAATGACTGGCTGTAGACGCATGACCTACAGTCCAGGCCTGCCTCTAGCGACTGTGGATCACTGCGGGAATCAGGACAAAGGCTGCGAGAGAAGGGAGAGGAGAAGCGAGAGAACAAGAGGCCCCAAAGAGCACACGGGTGCAGACACGAATAAGGGCTTTACTGTGGCTGGGATGGCTGATCCGTTTGTTTGCTTTTTGTTTTGATTTTTGACTTCAACCTCATTTGTAAGAAATTCACGTCATCTTTCTGGACCGAGGAAACCGGAAACGACGCGAAATCAGTTTAGCCCGCTGTCCTACATTTTCATGTACCTGCACACACCACGCGCCACTTGTAACCCCACTCCCACCCCCCCACCCCCGTGGAGGGACTGCTCTTCCCGGAACGACATGACACAGGTGCACACACACACACACACACACACACAGGTCTCCCTCACTCAGTCTACACTGATTTTACTGTGACCTTTGAAGCTGTATGGATAAACTGGATTTATTATTTTTTTTTATGTTGTCTCTCAGTTTCAGTATTACTCATCTTCCAGTGGGAAATCATCACCCTGAGAGTGCATTCGGGGGGGTTCCTTGTGTTAGAAATTTAAGAGCTGAGGCAAGGAGCCCCTAGACTTTGTTGTAGGGCTCAGAGGGAGCCAGGGTCCCATCTCAAAGTTCTCTGCTGGGGAAGGGCCTGTGGCTGTCCGAGGATTGCACCAGCATGTTCGATAGAGGAAGAGGTTTTCTAAATCGTCAAGCACTTCTCTAATAGTCTGTGTTCAAAGTGTAAACTGTACAGTAATCAGCCTTGTGTATATGAAACAATAAATACTATGCAAACCAATAGAAACACGTTAGCAGTATGTACAAAGCCCTAAAGAGCTTAGCTCCCGAGGAGGACTTCTCCAGGCCGTGGGAGGAGCTACAGGCTGTCTTCCACCGGGGAAAAAAAAAAGGAAGGGAGTAGGGCTGTGAATGTACCTGCCAGTTCCTAGCTCAGCCCGCCCTGAGGTCTCCCAGAGCCAACTTGGTGCTTGAAGTGCGGGTGGCCGCAGGCTGGAGGTCCTGGCACAGACAACTGGGCTCGGGCTGGCCGGCCAAGTGCCTGGCTCTGACCACGCAAAGAGAGCCGGAGCAGGGATAGAGCTGCTGACCAGGAGACTGAGGAGAGACCCTCTTCTATTAGACTCAGGGCCAGGCCAGGAAGGGAAGCCTCGACTGGCTGGTCTTGCCTTGGAGCCCTCAGGGAAGAGCCTTAATGTCACACTAGAGTCTCCTGCAGAGGGAGGCCCGAATCAGCACAATCCGGCTCCGCCACGCCCGGGCGGCGCCCCCTAGGGCCAGGAGAGAGACTGGCAGGCTCTTCTCGCTCTCCGGGAGCCACTGGTGGACGGCGGGTCACCTTCCTCGCCTGCCGCTCCTCGGGGTGTCGTCGGGACACAATAAAAACCTTCCAAGTAGCACAGACGCCCCTCCATGCCCGTACCCCCACGCCCCGGAGACCCTCCCGGGGACTCCAGCCCGCGCGCGCTCTAGCCCCGGGCCGGTGCGCGGGTTGGGGGATGCTGTGGTCCACGGGCGCGGCTGGCTTTCCTGGGGGGGGGGGGGGGGGCGGCGGCCCCGGGAGGGCGGGCGAGGACGGGCGCGGGGTCGCCCGGCCTCGCCCCGCACCCTCCGCCCGGTAGCGGCTCTTAGCGCCCTGCGCGGCCCGACTCCGCTTTGGCACCCTCCGCTCGCTCGGTCTGGCTTGGCTGCTTGGCACGCTGCCCCCGCCCTCGGCGGCATGGCTGCGCGCTCCCGTTGCTAGTAGGAGCTGTTTTAGGAGGAGTTTGGGGTCTCCACTTGATGCCTAGAGAATGCTGCAGTCTGCACCTTAGACGCTTTTTAGAAGTTTTGAAATGACCTTGATTTTTTTAATTGTTATGAAAAATGAACTATGTCTCGGCTCTCTCACATGCTCTGTTACTGAGAGAGACCAGCCCACCCTACTCTGATGTATAGACCATTCTCCCTACACCAGCTAAACAAATGTCAAATTAATAAAGAAACGGGCTCATGGCACTGGTCTCCGTCTCTTCTTCTTGGCTTGTGTCTGGGAGTTTGAGGTGCTGGTTTGGGGTGTGATGGGGTCTGTTGAGTGACATCAGGAGACACTTTTGCCCCAAGAAGAGGGTCCACCAACGCCCAGATCCCGGAAAGCCCCGTAATCAGTACCGTCCTCCCTAGAAGTGCCCAGAAAGAACTGACAAGCCAGCTACCTCGAGATGAGGTCAGAGCGGGACCCTACAAACGGAAGAACCTGTCCAGGCAGGCTGCTGACATTAGCCAGGGGGAGGCGTCAGAGTCCGCGCTTGCTGAGACAGCAAGTGGTCCCTGTTCCCAGTCAGTTTCCAACACTTCCCTCAAAGCTGGAACTCCTCCTCAGTGGCGTTTCCTCCTTTGTCAGAAGAAGAACAGAGGAAACAGTTTCTAAAGTCTCTGGCAGCTGTCACTTGGGGTTACCAGACAACTCCCCACCCCTTATCAGCTTTAGCATTAAATAAGAGTCAAATCATTTGCAGCAAATGGCCGTCCTAACTTCTCATTATAGAGTGACCAAATCTTTGTCCCTAAAATGGTTGGTGCTTCCCAGCCCCGCTCCAGCCCAAGTGACTAAAGGCCAGCATCTCTCGCCCTTTACTTTGTATTCCCCAGAGGGTTAACACATTCAGAAATGCAACTGCCTTGGTGTGCTGACATGTCTGGGAATCTGGAAGAGTTGACACTTGGCCTGGTCTAACATAAACCATTTGGAACTTTTTCTTGCGGGGGTGGGGGCTGTCTAAGTCCAGACAGCCAAAGATGAACAGAGACACACACAGAGAAGAGAGGGGCTATTAACCAAAAGTTAATAGAGACTGGAGAAAGAGAACATCCCAAAGAGAGCTAAAAATCAGTTGGAGGCACACTGTAAAGAGGTTAGGAACACATTCCCGTTGATGGCTTAGTGACTGAGACCACTCCAAAAAGCAAAACTGGGTCCTGATGGTGTAAGAAGGAATTCCCTCAGAAACAGTCCTTGCTCAGGGGCACACCCAAGCCCTCCAGGGTGAATTACAGTGTGTTCTGTCTGTAGATTTGGTTTTGAAAGTAAAACTTGTTATAAATTAGAAGTTGACTCCCCAAAATACAGGTTTTTTTTTTTTTTTTTTTTTTTTTTTTTTGTATGGTGGGAAAAAACAAAACAACTTTTTTTCAGGCCGAAGAGATTGCCCCAAGAAATCTGAGTGTAGTTCGTGTCGCCTAAGCTGAGGGGTTCACAATTGTCTGTAACTCCAGCACCAAAGGATTCATCGTCCTTTTCTGGACTTCTTTGATGGACACACACACACAGAGAGAGAGAGACTTTTAATTTTAAAAGTCTTTAAAAATAAAAAGAACTCTTTCTCATGTTTTTTACCCAAACTTGTCGCAAGGTCGTCTCATCTCACCCTTCATAAAATCCTTTCTATCTGATCCTCAGGTAAATCACCTGTGACACGGAGAGTTTCCTTACATTACAGTCAAATTCTCCACAGCAAGTCAGCTTTCTCTACCTCAGTCCTCTGCCTCAAACAAAGCTAACAAAGAAAAGACTCCATCCAGTCTCTCACCTGTGAAAACACAGATCCCTCCAGACATAAGACAGTGTGCTCCCCAAAGCCCAAGTGGCCTGGTCATGAAGAAGTCATTTAGATAGCCAATCACCTTGTGCCTGTCATTTCATACTTTTGGAGGGTGACTTCAGGAAAGAATTTAGAGACTCGCCGTGCAGGCAAGCCCTGATTCCTCTGTGCCTCTGTTTCCCCATTGTCAAATGAGAGATTGTGCCCACAAGAATCAGCAGATTGCAAAAGGTCCTCAGAAACAAAGCACACAGTGGCGGTCTTACAGTCAGTGTGGTCCCAAACCTCGACCCAACTGTCCTGCATAGGACTCAGCCTCAGGAGCACAGGGCCTCTCACAAGAGAGAGAGAGAGAGACGGGTGGGGGAGGGAGAGGGAGAGAGAGAGAGAGAAAGGCTGGCAGAAACAGGAACCCCTGTTCCTCAGCCTCAGTGGAATGCCCCCCCTGACCCCCACATCCTGCAACTCTGAGAGCTGTTGCATGACCCACTCATTCCCTAAGCAAGACGTTTCCCACCCTGTGTTCTCAAGTCCAGAGATTTGCATCTCCCCAGAGAACAGAGATGTCACCCACTTACCCTGTCCTGGATGAGGAAGAGGAAGCAGCTGTGTCTCACCTCAAAGCTTCACATCCATTCATACAGGGGCAGCTTGGGACTGTGACCTCATGAGCCAGACTGCTCTCTCTCTCTCTCTCTCTCTCTCTCTCTCTCTCTCTCTCTCTCTCTCTCTCTCTCTCTCTCTCTCTCTCTCTTTTCTTTCGGGAGCAAATGAAGACTTCCACGGGGGGGCCTCCAGTCCCTACCTCCAGGCACCCACCTTTCCTTAGATGCTGGACTTGGGTAAGCAAATGGAGCCTCTGACCATGCGCAGAGTGCACAGGGTGCACAGGGTGCACCAGGTGCCTAGAGCTAATTCTTTCACACATGCACATGCACACCAGCACACACACACACACACACACACACACACACACACACGGACTGGCTGATTTACAGTCAATCTTTCAAAGTGCAATTTGTCTAGGAGAAGCCAATGTGAGGCCCATGTGGGCTCCAACCAATGGCGACACAGCACTCGCAGCTCAGCCAGTCTCGGGTCTGTATTCTAATGGGCCATATCTTTATCAAGGAAATGTCCCTTCTCTGAACTTAAAACTTCTGATGGAGGGCCCCCAGACTCAGAGGCAGAGAAACCGGGTGCTCTGAGAATGGGGAGCAGCACCCCTCCTTAGGCCCAGCGGGCAGAGAGGGAAAGCGGAAGGCCTCCCACCTTCTCCGGACACCTGACTTTCCAGAGGGCTGACGTAGGTGCCCCATCTCTGAGGAAGGGCCGAGCCAGGGGGCAGTCGGAGGCTCGGGGTGAGATGGGGGGACTCTGATTTCCCAAACCTGCCCTGAGATTTGGGGCCACCATTTGAAGTGCTGGGCTCTTCGACTTCCGACTCGCTGACCTGAAGACCATGGAGTCCAACCTGCAGGGGACCTTCCTCCTGAACAACACACAGCTGGCCCAGTTCTCAGAAATGAAGGCTCCCATGTGCCAGTACTCGGTGCAGAACTCCTTCTACAAGCTCAGCCCTCCGGGCCTTGGCCCCCAGCTGGCGGCTGGGACCCCCCATGGAATCACGGACATCCTGAGCAGACCGGTCGCCACCCCCAACAGCAGCCTCCTCTCTGGCTACCCCCACGTGGCAGGCTTTGGTGGACTCAGCTCCCAGGGCGTCTACTATGGCCCCCAGGTGGGGAGTTTTTCCAAGGCTGGGAATGAGTACTCCACCCGGACCCGGAACTGCTGGGCAGACACAGGCCAGGACTGGAGAGGCAGCGCTCGGCCATGCAGCAACAGTGAGTACAGGGCCGGGGAGGAGGCAGGAGGTAGGGGTCTTTTAAAGATTGGCCTGCACGGTGTCCAACCTCACCTCTGTCCCTGTCCCTTTCCTCAGTTCACAATAGAACGGAATTCCAGCCTCCTCACTGCTCCCTACTTCCACCTAGCACAGGTGTGGGAACCCAGTCAGTTCTTGTCCTTCAAGGGACCTTGGGTTCTCCAGGCCCCACAAACACAGCTCATCCCAACCGGGGCAGCACCCAGCTGGTAGCAAAGTTTGCTTCTGCCCGGAGTCGTGCTGCCCCTTCACACAGGGGGACACAGTGCTACCCTGGTGAAGAAAACTTAACTGAATTTAGTATCATACCCCGAAGAGCCCAGTGTTACATAGCATTGTTCCAAAACCCACTGGGATCCCACCCAGGGCCCATAACCCACCTTCTTGCTCCCCCCCCCCCCCCCGTTCAGGTCAGCAATGGCAGGAACAAAAGCGCTAACTTGACCTTGGCCCTGATTGCTGGGGGCGGGGGACGGGGGGCCCTTACCCCACCCACCCCTGAGACTCAGGTTTCTGAGAACTGGAGTGGAGGGGGTGGGTATTATTCCAATCAGGAATCCAGGAAGTGCCAGGGTCATGTACCAGTGAGGCACACCGGGAGAAAGCAGCAGTGGCTTCCGGGGCTCTCCTCTGGCCACTAAAGCTCCGAATGGTAAAAATGTGGCAGGGACAGTGGCAAGGCGCCCACTCCTTCTGCTTAATCTGTATCTCCCACACTGCATAAGGGATTAGGAGTCAATGATGGAAACTCTCAAAACTCTTGCCCCCATGTCTGTGCCCGAACGAAAGCCACCTTCCTCGCTCACGTCTTGGGACCATTTGTCCCATCTAGTTTGGGGCTCTAGCTGTTTCTCCCACGGCTCCAGCACACACTCCCCCATCCTGACCCACCCTTCCATCTCGAATGCACACACACACTAGAAAACAGGCAGGAAAACAGTGGTCAGTTTAACGCAAGAGGAGCAAGAACTGAAGATGCTCATCTTTTAGGGTAGTGGTTCTCCACCTGTGTGTTGTGACCCCTTTAGGGATTGAATGACCCTTTCACGGGGGTCACATGTCAGATATCCTGCATGTCAGATATTTCCAATTCACAACAGGAGCAAATTTACAGTTATGAAGTAGCAACAAAATAATTTTATGGTTGGGGGCAGGGGGTCACCACAACATGAGGGACTGTGTTAAAGAGTTGCGGCTCTAGAAAGGTTGAGACCCAGTGCGTTAGGAGGTCCTTTTCCTCTTCTGGGCAGAAGTTCCCTGCATGTCACAAGAAGGCAGAGCACATGAGTCGCTGGGGGAACCAACTTTGTGACTAGCCAGTCCTGACTGGCTTGGGGGGTCTCTCAGCTCTCCAGATGACTCTGGCACTCCAAAACCAGGCTGTACGATAGATTCCAAGCGGTCTGAGGGAGGGTGGGCTTCCAGGCTGGCTGCTAGGCAGCTGGAGCCAGAAACCTTCACTTCTGTGCTTTTTCAATATACCTGGGATGCTGGGGACTCAGAGAAAGGAAAGGGGGGGAATCAGAGACCCTGGAGGCCTGGTTTGCAGCTGGAAGGTATTACCCATGCCCGTGCACACACCAGAACATCGCCAGAAAAGCCAGTAGTCAGTTTAACACAAAAGGAGAGTGAACTGCAGATGGCCATCCTGATTTTAGGATAGCAGTTCTCAACCTGTGGCTCTCGACCCCTTGGGGGAATCTAATAGAAGGCGCACCATATCCATGGTGAAAGGAAGGGCATCCTTGTCTTGTTGTCTTAGCACAGAAAGGAAATTCCCATGAATCCCCTGGGTTAGACAGCACCAGTGCATCATGGGAAAACTAGGAAAGGCACAAGGCCCAGTTCTAAAGCCTCAGCTGTCTCTGCAGCTGGTGTAGCTCTGCCCTCTAGGGACCCTGTCCACCCAGATGTGATGGAGGTCACAGTCACTATTATTGTGGATGCCAGAAGTGCTGTCCAACTGACAGGTGTCACTGCATTCCTGGACCCCAGTGGCTTCTCAGCAGGAGAACACATCCCTGTGGAGGAATCAGGACAAGCTGCCCCAGCCAGGCAGGTTCCCATGAGCTCTCCAGTCACCTCACTAACCGTGCTTTCCTCCCGCCTGGCAGCCCCAGACCCCCTGAGTGACACTATCCACAAGAAAAAGCACACCCGCCCCACCTTCACAGGCCACCAGATCTTTGCTCTGGAGAAAACCTTTGAGCAGACCAAGTACTTGGCTGGCCCAGAGCGGGCGAGGCTGGCCTATTCACTGGGCATGACGGAGTCACAGGTCAAGGTGAGTCTGTCAGAAGGCAGCCTAGCACCTGCCAGGGCAAGAAGCCACTGGGGGAGGGGGAGGAATGTCTGCCCATCTTACTCTAGAGATTATAATAATTACTAATCCCACCACCACCACCACCATGACAGTCTTCTCTACCTAGTCCCATTTGGGAGCCTGTAAGCAGTCATGCCATTAAGTCTCACCTTGTTTGAAGTCAGCATTTTGGCCCATTTTACAGCTAAAGAGACAGTGTCAGTTAGTCAAGCCCGGTGCTTGTAGTCTTCTGGCCAGCTAGTGCTGAGCTGAGACTCGAACCCAGGTCTTTGGGAAACAGGCCAGCTTAAAATTTTCCCAATCTTTAAAATGAAGATAATACACCCCCTGTTCCCACCCATGCAGAGGAGGGTGGCAGAGATCAGTCACAGGCTCCGGCACACCTCAGGAGCAGGCAACAGCCCCCCCTACCTCCACCTCTTCAAGGACCAGGGACAAGGGTTCCCATTGCCACCCTAGTCTGGCCACACTTTGGATGGAGACAAGAGCCCTGCCTGAACTGCAGCCTCGCAGTTGGTGAGGAAATGAAGACGTGTCAACAGATTTAGGGGGGTTTGGGGGGGCAAATGCTATCTCAGCAGGTAGCCACAGCCAGCCGCTCGGCTGGGTGTGGAGGTGGAAGGAAATGACGTCTCCAGTGTCTGCTGGCCAGTGTCCCACAGACCTCGGTTCAAGTCTCAGCTCTGCTGGCCGGAAGACCACAGCACCAGGCTTGATTGACTGATACTCTTACTGCACATTTCTTTGCCTCTTTAGGGCACTACGGTCTTTAAGTATCGTAGCGTTCGTGTTATTTTTCTAGGGGCCAATTATTCCTGAGGTTCCTGGAGATGTGTAAAGTTAGGAGAGGGGCGACTTTATTCATCCATTCCGTTCTGCGTTTCTTGCTGGAGGTGGGATGGAGGAGGGCCAGAGCGAACTAGACCCGGGCTCTACCTTACAGTGTCCTGAGTCCCAGGGACAATTCTAACCGGTGGCATTTCGGGGGCCTTTGGCCCAGATGCCTAGACTGCACCCGATGCAAGGAAAAAGCTGCAGCACAGGAAAGGGCTGTGGCACGCTTTTATTTTATTTTATTTTTATTTTATTTCTTCCTGCGGGTAATGCAAGTGTCAGGCCCCTGCACGGTGCAGTGGTGCATGGTCGGTACTCGACTCTGGGGTAGCGAGGCAGCAGAAATGGACCCCAACCCGGCACCCGGTTGCTCTTTGCAGGTGTGGTTCCAGAACCGCCGGACCAAGTGGAGGAAGAAGAGCGCCCTGGAGCCCTCATCCTCCACGCCCCGGGCCCCGGGCGGTGCGAGCGGGGACCGCGCGGCCTCGGAGAACGAGGATGATGAGTACAACAAGCCGCTGGACCCAGACTCGGACGACGAGAAGATCCGCCTGCTGCTGCGCAAACACCGGGCCGCCTTCTCCGTGCTCAGCCTGGGCGCGCACAGCGTGTGAGCCCGGGCCAGCCGCGCGGACCAGCCTTCCCCTCCCCTCTCCGAGCAGCCCGCGGTGGGCAGGGACCAGAGAAGAGGAGTTTGGGGGGAGGGGGAGGAAAAGAGGAAAGAAGTAGAAAGAGGAGGAGGAGGAGGAAGCGAGGGGGACGGATGGGAAGGAAGAGAGGGATGGTGAGTGCCCCGAGGGAGGAGATGGCGCGCCTCTCTGCCATTCCTCCCCTCTGGGCTCCTTGCCCCGACAGCCCCGCTCTGAAGTGAGCAGGCATTTTTGCAGCAGGGATCCTGGCTGTGGAGCCCTCCAGACGCGCTGCTTTCCCCACCCTAAGGACCAGCTGGTTAGGGAGTCACACAAGGTACTGCGCACAGTGGTAGGCTGGGACTGCCAAGCAAAAGATGGAGCCTGCGGTCCCGGTGTGCTTCCTAACGATCCTGCTGCTGGGGCCGCGGGAGGAAATCCACCTCTGCGAGGGGAGCGGGTCCTGAAACCAGGAACTCTTCTAATGGTGAATTTCAGGACCCTGTGGCCCGCAACTGCACTTTACTGTCAACGCAGATCCCGCTGTATCAAGGACGATTTTGGGAAAGGGATGAGGGTTTTGGCAGGCAGAGGGAAAACAGATGAGAAAACCCTAAGGTTTTGTTGTTTGTGGGAGGTATCCACCCTGGGCATCCCTGGGCACCCTCAGAGTGTGGGAGCACCTCAGGACGGAGAGAAGGGCTCTGAACGCCGCACTCCTCCAATAGAGACACGGGACTGGGCGAACCCCGGGCAGGACAAGGGGCTGGGAGTGCTGCTGGGTACCCAGGCTTTTAAAACAATACAAGAATAAAGATGAAAATCCCATAAACCTCCCCGCGGCTCCTGCGCGTCTCTCAAGGGAATGGTGGCGGTGTTCTCTCGTGTCACGCAATTATCGGTTGGGCTGGGAGGTGGCTCCGGGGTTAAGATCACTTGTTCTTCCTCTGGAAGACAGAGCTGGGTTCCCAGTTACAGGCTGCTCACGACGGCCTGTAACTCCCGCTATAGGTGATCCGACGCCCTCTTTTGGCCTCCTAGGGTACTGCATGTATGCTCACAGACACAAGCACTCCGGTGAATAATAAAAATAAATCCTTTGTAAAATAAATAAATTGGTCTGAAAAAGGAAGCAGAAGCCATCATCCATAGACCAAATTGTTATCTTCAGTTACTTCCTTTTCTTCCACATCTCAGGAGTTTCGGGGTTAAGAGGAAGGGAACAGTCCCGTTACTGCCCACAGTTTCTTCCCTGACAGTCACCTCAGGTGCTAATGGATGAGCACAGAGTTTGGCCACAGCTCTCGGGTGTGTCGTTCCTATTAGAAGGACCTGGGTCATGTTCCCAGTGATGGGTTTCAGATTAGGAGTGCAAGCACACTGAGGTGGACTGTTCAATTAAACGGGACTTATTAGAAGAGTTATTAACATCGTAGAAAGAGACAGCACAGTAGATACCCTGAGTACACTTCAGACCCACGAGGCTAAACATGAGACCTTAGATTTCAGGAGATAGAGGGCCCACGCTAGTGATAGCCTGTGGGTCTCAACTCTTTTGGAGGAGGGGTCAAACAACCCTTCCACGAGGGTTGCCTAAGACCAGCAGAAAACAGATACTTGAGTTACAATTCACAACAGTAGCAAAGTTACAGTTATGAAGTAGCAATGAAAATTATTTTGTGGTTGGGGGTCCCCAGGACACCAGGAGCTGTATTTAAGGGGAACAGCATTAGTTTGTGCTTGTACCCCCTGTTGCCCGGGAATCAGAGACAGCCTGTCTGCAAGCACAGACTATGGAATACTTATCATGTGGCACAGGACACCGGTTCTCAGCCTTCCTAACGCTGTTCGTCTTACCAAGTATACCCGTAGCCCCGGCAGCTGAGGGTGTTTACAATCATCCTTAGAGGAATATGGGGGATACAGACACACAGTCAGCTATGTCGGGGTGATAACCACATCTTTTGCTGCAGCTGGGAAGGCAAAGAGGGCAAAAATGACTGAATAGTCTTAGCTCCAACCTGGTACTCAGGTGAGGCCAGGTGTGGATAGGTAGCTGCCGGTGTCTTGCCAGGTTCAGAAGGGTCACACAGTGACAGCAACAATCAAAACCAGGGACAAATGCCGAGCTTCCAGTTCTGGAAACGGCTCAGGCCGTCCTCAGGGTTGGAATTCCATAGCCCTCCAAAGTGACATGGGACAGGGAGGCCAGTGGACGGAGCCGTGCCACTCTCTGCACCCTTGAGTGAACTGTTTAACTTCTGTGACTCAGTTTACTCATCCGTCGATGGAATAATAATTCTTCGTGCATACTTTGTAGGGTTGAGTAAGATTGAAATAATGAGCAGGCCATGAAGGAACAGGCCTTTAATCCCACCCAGCACTCAAGAGGAAGAGACAGGTGAGGTCAAGGCCAGCCTGGTTTACTTAACAGTTCTAGGCTAGCCAGGCCTCGGGCAAAAAGAGGCAAACGCTGAGATTCCACGGCTGAAAGATAGTGAGACCATGCCAAGAAAAAAAGAAAGAAAGAAAAGAAAAGAAAAATGAGTGTAGCTGGCAAACTCCAACAGGAAATACCATTCTCAAACATTGGGAGCCTCATTTCCAACATGTCTCCTGCAACACTGCTGGGTAGAAACTCAACTCCCACAGTACTAAGGAGTGAAGCCTTTGGGGCGTGGTGTGCCCAGGCAAACTTCACCCCTCATGCACTAGGCTGGTGACCCTTAAAGGGAGCTGAGTCAGGGAATTCAACTCTTCTTCTGTCTCTTCAGAGTGAGGACACAGTTTGAGTTACCATCTTAGAAGCAAAAATGAGTCACCAAACCTGGTGGTACCTTAGACTTCTAGTCTCCGAGTACTGGAATCACTGGCTTGGGCATCGGGGGGATAGCGGAATGAGTGTGTGAAAGACAGGAGCCGGAGTGTGCCTCCCCATGTTGGCAAGTGGTAGCGGGAGCGTTGGGTCCAAGTCAGCTCATTTCTCTCTAAGGCTGATGCCCTGACTATAGCGTGAGGCCGGAAGACCGATTCTGTGAGACAGATGGGATCCAGTGAACTGTACTCTTGAGTCCTGAAGGGCACAGGCACTCAATACCACACACCTTACTCTTTCTCTTCCGGTTCACAAGTAGTGCTCAAGGCTGGGACACACGGACTGACAGTCATAGCTACTGGCTCCTTTATGTGCCCAACCCCCACCATGGGCCAGCTGCTACCTGGGGGCTCGTGAAAGGCTCTCTGGGGGCAGGGCCAGATTCATGTCACCAAAACTCTCTTCGACTCTTGACTACAGCATCGACCGCAGCTTGTAGGGGCACCATATTGGACACGGTGCTTTTATGGAAAGCAGGTACCTGTAGGAGACCCTCCCCTTACCATTTCCCCACTCAACATTTGGAGTCCACAGGGTGACATCACTCGCCTGGCCACCGCAGCCTTCTGCGCCTCTGCCTGCTGCTCTGGGCTTCATGCGGCACCAGCGGGGTACAGCAGAGGCACCAGCGCGGTACAGCAGAGGTTCTCACTTGCTCCCTGAGATGCCGCGTTGGTCAAGGGTGAAGACTCCAGCACCACCAGCAAAGGATGCTTGCACAGGGTCGGTGCCCTTCAGCCAGTCACCTTCCAGCTGCCCCAGATGGCTGGCATTGCTACCCTCCAGACGCTGAGGCAGGAATATTGGCCACTGTACCCCGGGGCAGGGCGCACGAGCCAGGGTCCATCCTGCTCTCTGAATGGTTCACACCTTACTGTCTTGCTGGTGAACTCCCTCTGGCCCACTCCTGGAGTATTTGTAAGATATTTGTGAGTGGCCCTGTGTTTTCCTTATCTTACTTCGAGATCAGAAATCCTCCGGGACGGGTGTTCCTTCATCCTTTATGACTTACTGGTAGTGAGTGAGAAGCCAGGGAGGCCATAAAGTTTGCTGATCAACCTTCTGCTCAGACCGGGCTGGCTCCGGAGCTCCCAATTTAAACTACAAAGGCAAAAGCAAAAGCAAAAGCAAAAAGAAAAACAAAAACAAAAAACACAATAATAAAAAATACAGGACAAAAAAGAAAATTGAGATTAAATTTCAGAATGACATGGTAGCAGACAGCTATTATCGCAGCTCCTGAGAGTCTGAGGCAGGAGAGTATCCATCCTACATTGTGAGTACCACTCCATCTCTGTCGGGATTGAGGTGCTTGCCATCGCCAGATGAGAAATTCAGAAGCAGCTTCTCTGTGGCGAGTAAGAGTAATTGTGTACGGAAGTAAAGAAGAAACCAATTATGTGACTGCCTTTGTGTAATAAAATGTTGTCTAAAGTTTTTTTTTTTTTTAAAAAGAAAGGAACAGGTCAAGCTATAGAGTGAACACTTGTATAAAACAAATTATAAATAAAAAAATAGTTGGCAAAAAATCAGGGCTGGGACACAGCTCCGTGTGGAGAGCGTGCTTAGCATTCTGCCCCGTGCTCCATCCTCTGCTCCAAACCAAGTAAATAAAGCAAGATTGAAAGAATAACAACGCTGCAGGATGGAAGAAGGACCATTTGAACATATATATATATATGCATGTGCACGTGTGTGTACATGTGTGTGCATGTGTGTATGTGTGTGCAGGTATGTACACATGTGTGTGCATGTATGTACTTGCATGTGTACATTGTATACATGTGTATATTTGTGTGCATATGTGTATACATGTTTATATGTGTGTACATTGTATACATGTGTGTGCATATGTATATACATGTTTATATGTGAGTACATTGCATACATGTGTGTACATGTGTGTATACATGTGTATGTGTGCAGGTACATATTCATGTGTGTATTTGTGTATGTATGTGTGTGTGTTTGTGTATTTATGTGTGTTTGTGTGTACGAGTGTGCGTGTATGTGCCTGTCTGCAGTTGGAACTGCTGACATCCAGGAACAACCTCCCCAGCTTCAAAGATGCTCAATCTCAAAGAAGACAGGCTATGAGGATGGAGGGAATTCCAGGTCTCAGCACCCTGAGGCACGTTAAAGTAACAGAAGGACCCAGCAGATGCCGGAATCAGAGGCATAAAGTACTGACCACGCTCACAGTTGATCCTTGCAGAACTAAGGCTTGTTAGAAGGGCTCAGTAAGCTAATGTCAAGGAAAAGCACTCATTGCCCATGAACTGGTGTGACTGTCAGGGAGAGCCGCTGGGTCTGCATGCACACCACATTAACCATGTTTCCCACACTGCACAGTACACAGTAGAGCTAGAATCAGAAGCCACCCGAGCCGTGTCTGGGAGCTGGTGTCCTGTTTTCCTCACCTGCTGCTGTGATCACCACTCAGCTTTCTGCTTCTGAGCTTGGTGGCCCCAAACTCCGCAAATAAGTGACATTGTGCAGAACTGTTTTTCTGTTCTTTGTTTATATGCATAGCATGTTCTCCAGTTCTACCCATATTGTCCTAATGGTCCTTTTTCATTTAAAAAGTTTTATCACATTTATTTGTCTGTGTATGGGGCAGGGGCAGTTCACGGAGGTCAGAAAAGAACTTTTGGGAGTTGACTCTTTCCCTCGACTGACCGTTTAGGTCCTGGGGATCCAAGGTAGACTTCAGGCTTAGCAAGGGCTTTCACCTGCTGAGCGGAGTCTCTGACTCAGGCTCTCCTTTCCATGGGTGAATAGAATTCCCTGCTGAGTACATATCCCCTGACTTTGAGGATTCTACTACTGCTGCCACACCTCAGCTATGGTGAACAGTCCTGCGATGGGCACAGACACCCAGGGTCTCTTCTGAAGATTGATTTCGGGTCTTTTGAGTAAAGATCCAGGTCAGCTGGATCTAGTTCTGTTCTGTTCTGCTTTGGGGAACTCCTCTAACAGCTGCACAAGGGTTGTGCTGATTTGTCCCCCGCCCCCAGCAGTGTGCACAACTCCTGTTTAGTCACATCCACACCGAACAGTTGGAAGATGACGTTGTAGTCTCAATTCACATTCCCAGGCCTGGGGATGGGGATCAGTGGTAGAATGCTTGTCTAGTGTGCACAAGGCTCTGGGTTCAATGCAGCGCTGAAGGGAAAGGTTGGTCTTAATTTGCAATTTCCTAGTGGTTAGCTATGTTAAGCAGTTTTCATATATTTATCGGTCTTTATTGTCCTTGGAGAAATCTCTGTTTAAGTTCAATAAGGTTTCAGTTTTTTGTTTTTTGTTTGTGTTTTGTTGTTGTTCTTAATTGCAGTTGTTATTTTGGTTTGGTTTGGGTTTGGGTTTTTTGAGACAGGGTTTCTCTATGTATCCCTGGCTGACCTGAAACTTTCTCCTTAGACCAGGCTGGCCTTGAACTCAGAGATCTGCCTGCCCCTGCCTGAAAGTGTTGACATTAAAGGCATGTGCCGCCACCGCCCAGCCGAGTCTCCTACATTTTTTTTTATTTCATGTATGTGAGTACACTGTCTCTCTCTTCAGACACACCAGAAGAGGGCATCTGACCCCATTACAGATGGTTGTGAGCCACCATGTGGTTGTTGGGAATTGAACTCAGGACCTCTGGAAGAGCAGGCGGTTAACCGCTGAGCCATGTCTCCAGCCCCAAGTCTCCTAAATTTTAACTGAGTGGTTTGTTGCCCAGCTCTTTGAGTTGAGTCCCTTATACAGTCTGGATGTTATCCCTTTTTGAATGTATAGCTTGAACATATTTTCCCACAGTGATGGAGAGAAGCAAAGTAGCAAGCTTTGACATGCATGATGATTAACAGGCTTACCGGGGGAATATTAGTTTACACAGGAATAAGAAAAGAAAATGAGAAGCCGTTTCAAGCTTGAGACAGCAGAGCTAACACTACTGACTTCCGCTCTGTGAACCTGCTTGCCCTCCCTCTTTTCTGAAGAGTGTAACATTTACTCTTCCCCATTGAGAAGCAACCGCAGCTTAGGAGGAACAGAGTCCTGTTTGCTACAGGCAAAGCTGTCTTAACTAGAAACCCGCATATTGTAACTTCTGTAAAACTTGCTCAGCTCCAGGAAAAAAAAATCTCCTTTGGGGTGGAGATTTAAAAAAAAGAAAAGAAAAAGGCCGCCCTGAGAGATGGTAACAAGCTTAAGACCAGGCCTGACGCCATAGAAACCACGATGTATTTCTGGTGTCTTCTCAGCGCTGAGGGGGAAGGCTGTCCCCTTCCCTTGGTAGGTTTGGGCCCGTATTCAGTCCCATTGTTCAGGGTGCCTGTTTTCACAGCTCTGTAATGCCGCTTTAATTACTATAGCGGTGCAGTTCTGCTTCGAGTGAGGGAACGTCTGAAGTCCCAGACTGAGTTCATTTCTTGCTGTGCTCACCTTTGGTATTTTGGCTTCTTCTTCTTCTAAATGGTTCCATATAAATTTCAGGATTTCTATTTTATTCACGTGGGAAAGGACATTGGAATTTTAACAGGAATTACACCCCTGTGCATTGTTACATGTGATTCTCAGGCTGCCTGCATATTAGTAGGCTGGTTGGTTGGTTTTGTGTTTGAGACAGGGTCTCACTGTGCAGCCCCGACCGGCCTGGAACTCACTATGCAGACGCGATAGCCTGGCCCTGGTGTGAGTCCTTGTGTCTCTTCATCCTTGGAGCCGTGGCTACAGGCACGTGTGAGCACAGTGGGCTATGAATCAGGGTTTAATACCAACTTGCAGATGTGACGAAGGACGTGGCAGCTCTGTGGAGGCGTGTCCGGGGTCCCCTCACGAGTGCCACGCCAGAGCATGTTCTCTGGGTGCAAGGCAGCCCAGAGTCCACCCTTGACTGAACAGAGACTTTAAACCCCAAAGCTGTGAAGGACAGAAGGGCACCAGGTCAGAGGTCACCAGTGATTGCTCTTCATCCCATGTGTACAGAGCCCCTCGTTTTGCCTGGCTTTTGTGCCTTCTACAGACTCCTTGGACAGAGCAGGGACACCCCAAGCCAGATTTCTTCAGTTGGCTTCCTCAGATTGCCAAGGGGTCCTAGAACTCCCTGGGTGTGGGTGAGAGCACACTGGAACCAGCCAGTTAGCCAGTGCCCCAAGACACCCAGAATGGACAGAGGGGACAACAGTGATTTTTTAAAGCCCAGCCTGACTGATACAAAATCTTTGTCTATCCCTACACCTTTGGGGTTGCTCTCAAACGTCCTGAGTCGAATTCTGTTGCTGTAGCCAGGTGACAGGAATACTGAAAGGCAGAGAAAAGTAGCGAGGAGGCTGCTGTCCCTTCTGAGGAAGGATAGAGACAGCACCAACCTTCCATTGTGACTTGAAGGGAGGGTCTGCTTCAACGTTCTCCTTCCTTTTAAAGGAAATGACTTTTAAGCGTATGGGCATTTTGCCTGCATGTGAATCTGTGTGCCACGTGCATTCCCAGTGCGAACGAGGCCGGAAGAGGGGGCTCGGATCTCCTGGAACTGGAGTTGCAGGTGACAGTTGAGTCACCATGTGGTCACTGAGAATCAAATCCAGGTCCTGGGAGAGCAGTTGGTGCTTTTAAACCCTGAGCCGTCTCTCCAGCTCTCTCTTTTTGTACTTGAGACACTGTTTTCTCTGAAGCTGCGTTCTGGAAAAGAGGTTTGCGGTTCTCGCTGCAGTTCTGTGTGGGCTGATGGGGCTGATCCCTGTGTGGGGAGCACTGTGCTGTATCTCAGGAGGGTGAAAAAGACCCCTAAGGGACCTCCACAGTGGCAGTGGCAGCTCGGGAGGCATCTGAACACTTCACCCTCCTTCGTCCTTGACTTCCTGTTCGTATGTTTTTTGCAGTTCATAGTGATTCATTGCAATTCACTGCCAACCTACAGAGAGAAAAGGTGCAGTTGGTTTACAGCTTTGGACGTCTGGGCCCATGGTTACTTGGCGTCTCTGTTTGCGTCACTATTACTGTGATGGAATACCATGACCAAAAGCAGTTTGGGGAGGAAAGGGTTTATTTGCCTTGTGCATCCTGAGTCATGGTCCACTGAGAGAAACCAAGGCAGAAACTCAAATTAGGCAGGAACCTGAAGGCAGAGAGAGAGAGAGAGAGAGAGGGGAGAGAGAGAGAGAGAGAAAGAGAGAGAGAGCTCAGAGGTCGCAGATGAGTGTGGCTTACTGCCTTGTTCCGCATGGCTTGTTCAGCCTGCTTTTTTTTTTTTTTTTATAGAAGCCAGGGCTGCCCCTGGAAGGGGCTGGGATGAAAACTACCACAAGGGGTCGTTTTTCTGTGAAACCCTCCTTCAAAAGGCTCTTAGGGCTGAGCTGCTTTTTCCAGGCCCTTGGACCCTTCTTGTACTTGGGACAAGGAGGCATGGCTAAAGGCAGGTTCATTGTCCTGCAGAGCAAGGAACTGTGGGAGGGGTTCATGGGGAAGGCCATGATCTATGTGTGGCATCTGGCAAAGGTGAACCAGACTGAGGAAGAGCGGGTGATGTCAGAGGGCAGAGCAGAGCAGTGGCTGTTCCGTGGCTTTGATAACCCCGGGGGACAGCCCAGGCAGGGCTCATTACAAAGAGGAGCGATGCTTCTGGGTGAGCACCCTCTACGGTCCACGCATTAATAACTTTATTTCCATTTGGGAAGTGGTAGAAACTTTAAGAGTGGGGCCTAAAGGTCCCCTAAAACCTAAAGGTTTTAGGTCATTTGGGGGTACGCTCTGTTTTAGGTCATTTTGAGGGTACGCTCTTCCAGGGTATCTTGGGATGTTGGTCCCTTTCTCTCTCTCTGCTTCTCGGCCCTCTCGAGGGAGCAGCTCTCCCCAATCATGTGATTTCTACCATCACACCCGTCCTTGCCCCAGACTCAAAGCCATGGAGCCAGGCAGCGTCTGTTCCTCAACCAGCAATTCCTTCTCCTGCTCCTGGCCAGGCCAGGAGCCACAGCACTGGACGTAGAAGACCTGTTCCTACCGCATGGTCTTTTGCAGCCTCCATCTCCACCATCGGCCCAGAAACCAAGTGTGCAGAGTCCTCACAGGGCCGCTCCCAGCAGGAAACAAGCACCATTAATCTCACTAAGGTGAGGGTGGTAGCTCACCTGTCCAAGCCGGAGAGTGGGTGTGTCAACAGGAAGCCAGTGTTTACTTCCAGTAGTTTCCCTCACTACAGAAAGCCCATGGTGAACTGGGCCAGAAGCCAATATGGTCAGAAAAAAAAATCTAAAATGCAGGCACCAGCCTGGGTGTGGTAGGAATGGCAATTCTAGGCATGGGAGAAAACGGAAGTTCTGGCCTCGGGTAAGGTGAGGGGCCGCTGGCCATGGCCAGGTCAACGCACATAGACAAGGTGTCCTGGACTGATCTCTGTGCCAAGGCTGAAGAAGACATTGACAAAGGAGGTGCTGTGTACTGAACACTTACAATGTGCCAAGCATTATATGGGCTCACAGCACATTTCTGAGAATCCTACACAGCAGGACTCTTCAATAAGGGACGACACATTAGGGTACAGCAAAAGGCAGTGGACTAGCCTCAGAACATATGCATGGAGAAGGTAGATATGAACCCAGGTCTGCCTCCAAAGACGATTTTTCCTTCCCCTCCAATGTTCTCTCTCTCTCTCCCTCTCTCTCTCTCTCCACACACACACACACACACACATCAACACACTACACACACATCAACACACTACACACACATCAACATATCACACACATACATCAACATACTATATACACACATCAACATACCACACACACATCAACATACCACACACACACATCAACATACCACATACACATCAACATACCACACACACACACCAACACACCACACACACACAGAACATACCACACACACCACACACACACATCAACACACCACACACACACATCAACATACCACACACACATTACACACATACAAACACCCCAACACCCCAACATCCCACACACGCACTTCATGCAGGGGGGCAGGAATCAACCCAGGCTTATGAGGTCAGGTGTAGAAAAAACCAGGGTCCATCAGGGTCTACTCCCCTCACACCCGAGGAATGCCCGGAGGTGGGAGGGCGGGTCAGGGAGAGGCTGAGGGAGGGAGGTGCCGGGTGTGTGCATGCCAGTGTGCCCAGGGAAAGGAACCCAACAGGCTGATAGGATCTCTTGTGTCCCCAAGCAAAGCACCAATTAAACACAAGGCAGATGCGAGCAAATAAAGCTGTGGCATCCAGGGGGAAAAATCAATATTAGATTACATGTCCTAGCCCAATCACATAACAATTAATACCGAGCAGGCGGGGCTGCGGGCAGCCGCCAGGATGCAGGGTGCACCGGGCCTGGCCCTCAGCAGCCCCACATCTCCAAGTCACGGCTCTGCTCGTGTCCTGGCCCTTCCAGAAAGGATCTGGGGTCTCTGCTTCTGAAAAAATAAAGCTGTCCGAGGTTTGGCGGTCTGAGTCCCCTGTGACAACGGCAGGGGGCTGGGGTGGGGTGAAAGCGACTCTCTTGAGGAGTAAGATTTCCGTACCTGGAGGAAGGGAGTGGGTGACAGACTTTCTGGGGTGAGGGCACCCCCTGGGAAGCAATGACAATCTAGATTAGCAGGCAGGCTAACAATAGCACAAACGTTCCAGGGAATAACGAAGGACTTGCCCTAACTAAACGATAGGAAATCAGACCCAAATGGGGAAACGGGGTGGGGGGAAGGGGCGGGGTGGGGTGGGGACAAGTGTTTGCATTCTGGAAGTGATGCGGGGGCGGGGGGGGGGGTTGTCCTGGAGAGAGGGCATCTGTGGTTTACGTAACTCAGAGAGAACAGTGAGGCAGTTTACTGGGTCGTTTTCAAGTGGGGTGATTTCAGATGAGGCAACAGTGAGCAGCAGGGGACAGTGACGGTGGCAGTATAGCAACCCAGAAAGGGCACTGCGGGATGGAGTAGGGGAGGGGAGCGGGGGAGGGGGAGGGGGGATAAGGCAGTTTGACACAGCTGACTGCCAAGAGAGTTGACCAAGTTCAGCTAGCCTCTGCCCTAGGGAGAAGGCGTCAGCACTGTGAAAGAGACAGTCAACAGTACTGGTGTCCCAGGGCAGGGAAAGCTGGTTCCTGTGTGTCCATCCACCTGGAAAAGCTAACACAGCTTCACAAACAAAAGTAGAGTGGACACACAACCAGGCAATCAAAAGGTCCACGGAGAACCTGGGCCAGGGTTCCTCCTACACCCCGAATATTCCAATGTGGACACCGCAGAGGAAGGGGTCCTTTCTGGGTGGGAGTTCGGTGGGCCCAAGGACTGTTGCATGCTAAGGAAAACCAAAATTTGTTAGCCGAATATTTTTTTTTTTAGACATTTTGCAAGATGCACGGCCTCCCTGACAATTTTTAATGTACTAACTGCCTGGTCCAGTGAGCTGATTAATTGGCGCTGGAGCGATCAATAAAAAACAGAAAATTAAAACAATTTTAAAGTGATTAAGTAGTTTAACACCTGTCTTCCGTCACGTCAACGCTGGAAGAAAAATAAAGCAGGTGTCGAAGGGGCCTCCTGAAGTAAGAGAAAACAGCTCCTGTCTCAGAGATGACAAATCACAGCTGGCAGATCAATCTGCTGCAGCAGCAAGCCCTTCTCGGGGCCCAGGACGAGGCACCGGAGAGCACTGTGCATAAGGAACAGCGCCAAGTCAGAGGGCTGCAGCCTCCAGGCGCCTCTGGGCGCCACCTGCTGCTCACCAAGAAAGAGCCAGCCGCTTGTCTAGGCCCTGGGTCGGGAGGCAGAGCTGGCGCAGCCTGAGGGGCATCTTCTACTGAAACTCATGGGACCAAGTGGGGAGGAAGGCCCTGGCCCCATTTGAGCACCTTCCAGCCATCCTGACCGTCCAATGCAGGAAGTGACTCAAGCGCACTTCAAATGTGTCTGTGGGCCCGTGGAGTTCAGAGAAGGAAAAGAAATGGTCACAGCTGTGCCTAAGGATCAGCAGACCCTCTTTTGTAGACGCTTGTCTCCTCCCTCCCTACCAAGGGAGATCCCCAATCTCTGCTACTGGTCTTCTGTTGTCTCCTGGTATCAACAGGTGGAGAGGTTCCTGCCGGGTGATGCCCACACCTTCCTTGTCCCCCGCTTAATTCCCCTGAACCCCAACTCCAGCCAGAACAGTAACTGAAGTCCAAGCACACCGCTTCTCGGCCTCACAGGAAGTCACCTGGGAGCAGAGCGGGCTCTAAGACACTTCTTTGCCCCATTTTCCAACACCGTCCTCCCAGAATGGAATGAGCCTGGCAAGTGAGATGAGTCTGCGAATGTCACAAAGTTGGCTGTCCCGCCTTGAGAGTGGTGTGGCGGCACACATCGGGGCTCCTTCGCTCAGGAAGCTTAACAAGAGTGGAACAGGTTAGGCTCATGGCCAACCTGGGCTAAAAAACAAGACTTACTGTAAAAAAAAAAAAAAAAAAAAAAGGACTTAAAATTTGCTCATGAAAATCCAACTCACCCATGCTCTTGAAAGGTATATTCATGTTTCCTTTGGCTTCCCGGGGTGCACCACCCCAGGACACTGGGAATGGGGCCAGGGCTGGGGTACAGGCCCTTAAGAGTCAGGCTCCCAAACCAACCTTCTGTATCCAGGGAGAGAAGCCATTCCTCCAAGCTTTGATATGATAATATCATATCAAATATGATAATATTCACTTGCTGTTTACCCTTCAAGGTTGTCCCCCGATGCTAGCTCTGTGCACCCCAGGACAGGACAGCCACAGCAACTCCAACAGCTGAGAGAGACCACAGCAGGGAGGAACTATCAGAGACCACTGGTGGTTTGTTTGTTTCCTGATAGGGTTTTTACTATGTATTCCATACAAGACTAGAACTCACCAAGTAGATCAAACTAGCCTTGAATTCAGAGAACCACCTGTCGCAGCCTCCAGTGTGCTGGGTGGGGTTCAAGGTGTGAATACCTGGCTTGGGGACTTCTTTGCATTCTCCTTCTTGTCGATGCCTGATGCCCGCCACACCAGGTACTTGACAGATGGCCAAGAACAAAGGGTCTCCAGCTGTTTCCTTAAGTTACGTGTGTGTGTGTGTGTGTGTGTGTGTGTGTGTGTGTGTCCTCAGAGGCCACAAAAGGATGTCAGGGACCCTAGAATTGCAGATAAAGGCAGCTGTAATCTGTTTTATGTGGTGCTGGGAAAATACCTGGGATCCTTATGTAGCAAGTGACCTTAACCACCTCTGCAGACGCCAGCTGTTCTGACAAGCCGCACTGACCATCCTGTTTTCCTTTCTCTACCATCCCCCCTAGGTAAGGACGGCGGCTGAGCATCTCCAAAGAAAAACTGGCCTGCAGCCCAGCTTAAAGTGTCAAACACCTTGTACGGTTCAGCAGTAACCCATTCCGCCGACTGACGCAAAGCCCAGACTTGCAGGCTGTACCTGCCGGCTCACTTTTACAAGTACCCAGCAAGCATTGTCTCTGGGCATCCCTTGGCCTGGATGTGGCCTGGGTCACAGCTAAAAGGCTCTACAGTTTGTCTTCAGTCCATTTCAAGCATCTGCTCCAACAGGTGTTTGATTCAGGGTCCACTTAACCCTGGGAAAGACTGCTCAGTCTATGCCCCCCCCCGGGGGGGTCTCCCAGGTCCCTCAGTGCCATCCAGGGGCAGGTCAAGCAAGGGGCTGAACTGTTGGGAAGCGAGTTCTGCTGGCCTGCTATTGCTCCCCGCAGAGCAAGCTCACCACTGACTGAGATGAAGTTTCCCTGGGCCCAAGTTCCAAACTCGGCTGTTTTGTTTCTGTTAAAATGCAATTGTTTTTCTCTGGAGTGTGCAGTGACTGCTTGGCGTCAGGAAGATGTATGAAAATCTCCACTTCAATTCAGCATCCCTTTTCTCCCAGACAAACATGGTCGGATTTTAATAAATCAAAGAGCTACAGTGTTTAATAAAAATTTATTGACTTACAAGTGATTATTTATCAAAAGACCATTAATAGCAGGTACTGAAATGATGTGTTACTGGGTGGTGCTGGGAGACTAATAGGAAATCAATGCTGCTGGCCGGACAGAATGCATATGAGAAGCCCCCACCCCCCACAGTGAGCAAAATTTCACCAGCAAAATACACCAGGCGCTAGCCCCTGTGCAGGGAAAAGCTCCTCCTTTTTATTTATTGTTTACAAATGAAATAATCAATACTTTTAATCTAGAGGAAAATTTATTAACTTTCCCATCGGAGAGAGACATATTGACTGAGGGAGAGGGGGAGTGGGTGCGGTGAGAGATGGATGGCCGCTTGGTCATCTCTTAGCCTGTCCAGGAGTCTGTGCAGGAACCGGGCTAGCCCAGGCCACATGGGATGGTGCACCTGGAGAAACTGAGTCTGGCAACTGAGACGTATAGCTGGGGCCAGAGGTGAACACTGACCCAGACTGTAAATTCTAGAAGGCAGCAGAGTCTATAGGCCCAGATCCCCACAAGGCAATTGGTCAGTTCAAGACCTAAAAGCCCTTTGCTGCTGTCCTGGCCCACCATCCCTCACACCGGAAGCTCTTCCATCTCTGAAGGGTACCAAAAAGGAGTGGTTCTCACATGTAAGTCAGTCCATCACAGGCTGACACCTGGCGAGCCTCCCTCCCTAGGGTGGGCTGAGGTGGGCATTTTGGTAGACTGATTAATGAAACTCTTTACCTAGCTGGTAAGAAGTTATCATGTCTGAGTGAAGACTGTGATCTGCAACCCGCTACTGCCCAGCAGGTTTGGACCCAGCACAAATCCCCTGGGGACAGGGCAGTGGTTACTGTCCCAACTTGGGACACCAGAGGGAGCCGATACCTTAAGATGGACTTCTGATTTGAAAGCACACCATTTTAGGGCTCAGAGCTCATGTGAGCAGTAAACGTTTACATGAAATCTGAGCTGCTCAGGCAATAAAGAACTTGCACTACAAGTGTGGAGACCCGAGTTCGAGCTCCTAGGAAGGTGGATTCTACTTTTAGTCACAGTGCTGGGGAGGAAGAGGCAGGAGACTCCCTGGCCCATTGGCCTAGGCCAATGAGAGCCCACGCCTCAAAACCAAGGTGAGGCTGGACTGAAGAATGGACACCTGAGGCTGTCCTCAGGCGTTCACGCCCACCACTACACACACACACACACACACACACACACACACACACACACACACACGCACGCACGCACGCACGCACACATACTGAAATTCCAGAGGTGGATAGGGCCTCAGAAGTCAGTTAATCTAAGAAAACAGAGAAAAGACAACAGTAGGAGAGCGACAGGCTGACAAATTGGACGGAAGCTCTCTAGTACCCAGGCTGCCTTTAGGACCTGCTTTCTTCTACCACGGTGCAAACTTTAGAGGTAAGACCAACCCTACACCAATGAGGAACCTGCAGGACCCAGTTGCAAATGGCAGGCAGCAGACCAGCTGGCCAAGAGTGGAGGAAGGCCCCGGAACTGCTCCTAACAGTTGTCTGCTGCAGCCCAGGAGAATGGGAGTCGAGCCAGATTTAAAACTCCGCCCAGACCATGGGTCAAAGCAACAGGCCAGAAGCACAAGCGTTAAGGGACGCCTGGCCCTAGACACTTTCAAAGGGCAGCACTGAAACACTACGAGCATTCTGCATAAGCAGTTACCCACCTTTTATTTTTGAGCATTTGTAAAATAGTTCCCACGAGGCTGTTCTTACAGTCATAAGTGTTTTTTGTTTTTTTATTTGAAAAAGTGTTTTCCACTGGGAATGGAGCAGGCAGGAGGAAATGGGAGGCTGGGGGGCTGGCAGGAAGTTAGGGTGACACCACAGGGTCCTCAAGCATCAGAGTGGCATCAGTTCATAGCCTCAGGAGCCAGGCTGCTCTCCTAGAATGTCCTCAGATCCCAGACTTGGAGATGGGATATCTCTATCATTTTGAAAAGCGCCATTATGGAGCAGTGGCACGTGGGTAGGAGGGTAATCTTCCTTTGGAGAACTTCAAAGTTGGTGGACCTCAGAAGGAATGAGAACGACAGACTAGAGCGCCCCGTAGGCCTGCCTTTTCCCCAGCAGCCATGGGCAGTGTGCCCATCCCCTCTCCGCACCTCTGGCCTCCTCCTCCCTGTTTCAAGCACCGAAGGCCACTGACAGGCCCCTCCCCCAGTCTCATCAGCACAGCTTGTTTCCCAAGGCTCTCACCTGGGAGAAAACTGTCTGTGCTAGAACTAACAGATGTAAAGGCCTGGGAGTCGGCCTCTCCTGAGCAGTGAGTGCCCTCTCATCCCAGAGTGAAGCAGAGCGCCGGCCTGCCACCCACAGTCATTTCCCAGCACCACAGCGGTTAACCAGCAAGAATACATTTCTCAAGAATGAAGGCCAAGTCCCTCAGTTCATTTACCATCCAGTTTTATTTACTCACAAACAAGTTTAAAATCCTGGGCAGCAGTTGTAGCTCTGACCTTTCCTGCCACGCTCTCTGAAACTGTCCCTGGGAGAGCAGCACACATGTCCTTCACACACACCAGCACTGGAATCCCCACAACAACCCTGTGAGGTAGGCACACCACCATTTCTCTCTCTGCAATTCCATGTAACAGACAGGGAAACTGAGACATATTAAACAGACAAGTCGTGGGGGATTCAGGCTCAGCCTGGAGTCTGAATCAAAGACTCCTGGGGTCAGCGAACTGCCAGGGGCCGCTGGCTTCTTCCTATCTCCTCTGGTGATCTTCATAAGCAGGAACCCAGGAACTCAGGACTCCACTGCTGGATGAAACGAGCACTCTGGAGAGTTCTGGCCCATCTAAAGCTCTGAGCTGGAGGCTGTTTAGGCACCGGCCTCGCAGTGTCTTTTCTAACTTCCCCAGCGTGTGGTTGTTTACAGTAACACCCAACATCCTCTCAGGGCGAGAAGAGGGCCCACCTTCCCAGCAGCTACAACTGCTTTAATGGCGTTCCTCTTAGAGGCTTACTATAAAGGAACAAGAACATTCCGTCCCAGGGAGCCCCAGCCGGCAGCATTCTGGTTAGAGGGCAGCAGGCAGCCCGTGGAGCTCTGAAGAAGCTCCAGCCCTAGAGTCCAGAGCTGCCCGAGGGCCAGAGCCTGGAGGATGCAGCAGTGGGTGGCGGGGATGGTAGAGGCTGTGGCAGCAACAACTGCAGCTGGCTCCCTCTTCAGGATTCAGAGGTGGCGGCTTCAGGCAGCCAGCGCACCGGCGGCTCAGGACCGGCTACGGTCCTCATGGTTCCCAACAATCATCTTGCTGTACAGCTTCTGCTGCTCCTCCTTGAATGTGTCCTTCACCTTTTCTCTCTTTAATCCACCGTCCCTGCAAAGACAAAGGTGAATCTAGCAGCAGGGAAGCTCACTGGTCAGCTCTGCCATGCGGCTCGGATCCCAGGGAGTCTGGCAGACACACAGGCAGGCTCCTGTAACTACTGCAGATGCTGTGGGGAACGCAGGCCTGTGGAACCAGAGCTCTGCATCCTGCCTCACACCTGCTCTTAGGAAGAGGCTTCACTGGACACAGCCATGACAGCTTGTTTATGTCCTTATTCTCTTTGGTTGTATTCACACTACAATGGCACCAATAAGTGGTTGCAAGAAACCTATGGACTGTACAGAAAATAGCGTGTTACCTTCTGTGCTAGGAGACAGGCAAGATACCAGAGTAGAAGAAGCATCTACCTTTCAAAGATAGTATGCAGACATCAGAGGAAAGCAATATTCTTCACCCTTAAGTTTCCAGACAGGCAGGTTGTCCCTACCTAGAGCTATAAACGATCTGGAAGCCCCAACAGACTAGGCAAAGGCCTCAACTCCACGCTCCTGAGGACAGCACAGCATTATAGGTTGGAACTAGGGAGAAGAATGTGGCCATTCCTTCTCTAAATCCAGCAGGGTTCAGTTTCTGTGCCCGAGAGGCAGCCCTCTGCCCAGGGGTGCGCGCTCTGGCAGCAGCTGTACCTACCACAGCAGGTCTACCAAGCCTCCCTGCCGGGCGATGGCGGACTTCACTCTGTTAGCGAACTGCACGGCATCCTCATCTTCCTGTAACAGAGGACGAGTGAGGACTCTGACGGACTCCTGGTCACCACAGCACACAGATGTGCACTCAAGGCCTGGAGACACCTACCTCTCGGGTCATGGGGGGCAGGTACCAAACGCTGCAGACGATGGCCCAGCTGGTCATCATTCTCAGCAAGTACGTCACCATGCCATACTTGCTGCTGTTCCAGAAGGCGTCACCAAACTGAGGGTCATACTGCAGGAGGAGAGGATGCTGGGGTTAAGGAGTGACACCTCTGCCTGGTGCTTGGCTGGGGATGGGTCTGCAGAGCAGGGAGGGATCCACGTTACAAGCACTCCCAGCCCCAGTAAGCACTGCTGCAGTAGCTCGAAACCATGAGGTTCTGACCTCCAGCCCCACTCCTGGCTGCCTCAAGATGAACATGCCGTGAGGGAGGTCTTTCTTGACCACCACACCCAAAGAGTACCTGCTTCAGATAGCCTTGCACTCATAGGCACCCCAAAAACAGAATGCAGGACAGCACACTACCGGATCTGTGCTTGTCCCCTTCCTGTCTCGTGAGACCTGTGCTCAACACGTCGACATGCAATGATGGATGTCTAAACAAAGGCACCTTCACACGGAAACACCAACTTTTTCATAGGGCATTCAAAAGAAAATGTGAGGCTTCAGACTCAGAAACACTGAGAAAACTTGCACATACTATTAAATTTTAAGTATTATGAATACAATTTACATATTTACACTTTCAACAAAGTGAATCTGTTTAGGCAGAGCACTCTGCTAATTAATCACCAGTATACATTAGCAAACGTGTCCACACCCTTTAGTGTCACGAGGTCTCAAGGAGGGCAGGCACATTAGATACTTGGATTTGCCAACGACTTTAATGAGGGAAATGGCTGTTTCAAATGTGCTTTGTGAGAAATGTGATTGCAGCTATCCAACCATTACATGGCAGTGATCTCAGGGTAGGAAAGTGAGGGGAGGGATCTGAGAAGTGACAGAGAGCTGGTCCTTGAGAAGGCTGCCTGAGCATAAGCAGCCAAGGAGGAGCAGACTGCAGACGCACAGAGCAGAGCAGAGCAGAGGATTTCAGCGCTATCCACGGGAGCAAGGCACGCCATCGTGCCCTGTAGAGCACTGTCATGGAGGTCATTGCTAGATGGGGGTTTCAACTGTCCAGTCTTTTAGGCTTTCCTAGAAAACTAGACACAGAGACAACAACAGAAACTAAGAAACGTACTGTCTTAATGAATGCACCTTAAACACTACTGAGAGGAGCCAGAGAGATGGCTCAGCAGTTAAGAGCACTGGCTGTTCTTCCAGAGGACCTGGGTTCAATCCCAACGCCTATATGGCAACTTATAGCCATCTGTAACTGGTCCCAGGGGTTCTGATACTCTCTTCTAGCTTCCTTGGGCACCAGGCACAAAGTTAAGAGCACTGGCTGCTCTTCTAGAGGACACAGGTTCAAGTCCCAGCATCCCCATGGCAGCTCACAACTGTCTGTAACTCCAGTTCCAGGGGATCAACACCCTCACACAGAAATACATACAAGCAAAACTCCAGTGCTCATAAAATAAAAAATATATGTAATTTGTTTAAAAGATAGCAATAGTAATTCTTTTTGTACCAGTAAAAACAAGGGAGAATAAAAAATTTAAATTAATCTGTGGCACATGATTACAAAGATAGTGTAGCTAGCCAAACATAGTCATCCTAGCCACTTGGAAAACAGATAAAGGATGTTTCTGAGCCTGAGACCAGCCTGTGTAGCACAGGGAGGCCCTGTTTCAAAACCGCAAAACTGACTCTTTTGCTATAAATACATGAGTAAAAGTTGTGTTAAGAACAAGAGATCAACCCCTCTACTGAGGACTGATTCTCTTTCCATGCCAGGCAGACACCGCAGCAAAGAAAACCAAAACAAAGTTCAAAATAACGATATTCTCAAGATCATCAGATAGTGACTTAATTTTGGTAGAAATGAGATAAAGGCATTGCCACTGATACGGTTGTCCAAGTTCAGACACAATAGAACCCTCGCAAACACAGACTGTCAGTAGTCACAAGCTGTCATATGTAAACAGAATGAAGTTTGCATCCACTTTATTCTGTGTAGGAGTTGTTGCTCTCTCAAGATTCCGCGTTTTACAATGGCTGAGAACCATGCTACATAGCAGAGGACCTCCAGTGTGACCCCGTGTCGCACAGGGCCGTGATAAAATGACAAGTCAGAATTTGGCCTGAGCCCTAGAAAATCTTTTAACCACCCCCTGGTGATGCTACAGGAGCTGACACAGTAATGAAGAAAGGGCTGGTGGGTCATTAAACACAGGTAACAAAGTCCCTGGCCCTTGCCCACCCACATGCACTGTGCTGGACTGCAGGATGGCATTGGTGGGGTGATGGCTGTTTTTGGTTACCAACGTGACCACACCTGCAGTTAACTAAAACCTAAGGGGCTGGGACCACTTCGAGGAATTTTTTTTTTCTTGATTGAACCATCTGAAGTAGGAAGATGTCCCTCTCATCTGGGCTATACCTTCAGCTGGCAGCCTCACCAAAGGACCTGCCTGGTTTCTGTCACTCTCATTGGCAACTCTATTCCTTCCTGACATTAGAACCCACTTCTCCGTGATTCTGGTACATAATGAAGACCAGCTAAGCCATCAGCCTTGAGGAGGAGCAATTACTGGATTCCCGGGCATCTCTGGGAGCAGCCATTGTTGGACTAGCGGGAGCACAGCCTGTAAGCTGCTATAATGAAGCTCAGAGATTCATTCTGTCAGTTCTGTTCCTCTAGAGACCCTGCCTAATACAGGTCCCATGTAGCGTCCACTCTGCCACAGCAGATCCCGCTAAAGACTATTCTTTGGCGTGCCATCAGCACCTGTGGCTGGGCCGCCCAGGCCTGCCCAGGTCAGTCTGCAGCCAGTGTCCAGTTACTAGCAGGCTGCTGCTGCCTTGTTGGTAGAGGTGTTGCCTGACTACCCAGGAGTTATACTGACAAGTGGAAAACAAACCAGGACACATTTTTATAACACTCTGCTGAAAACAAACACCAAAAAGGCAGGGGCTAAACTGAGTTGTTTGAAACTGCTCATCTTGCTCTAAAAAGTCAGCCTAAGGAGGCTGACATAGCTGAAAACAGCCTTTGGGGGTAACCATGAAGTCTAGATTCCTTCAGAAATAATGGACATCTACATTAGGATATGGCGGTGGTGGGGGCAGGGGTGGGGGGTTGAGGGATACAGGGAAGCTCACTGCTCACTGGCTGAAGCATCTCATGTTTCCAGGGAGTCTGAGGGGTTGGTTAGGAGGACAAGCTCCTTCCTGAAGGGTGCACACAGGAGTGGAGAGTGGGTGGTGGTGTGACAAGGACCCACCCGTCCTCCTCAGCAGTCCAGCTTGCCACCCTGCACTGCTGCTGGCAGCTAGCCTTCCGTGCCGCCAGTGTGCGGAACTCCAGGGAGTCTCTGAGGACTGTGCGGACACAGCTGCTCTTCCGACCTATCCCACATCCCTATGGACACCCCTTCTTCCTCTTCCACTGCTCTGCCCCAGTGCTGGTGCAGGGAGGGGCATGGCCCTGACTAGCTCACCAGTGCCCACCCACCACCTGGCCACTGAAGCTGGCCTCAGAGGGAGGTCCAGTACCTTGATAGCGACAGGGTAAACAGTGGCTCCGATTTCAAAGCTTCCTTTCTTGAACATCATCACTGAAGTGTTATTGATGCAGGTTCCTGAAACACAGGAGAGAAAACATGTCATTTCTGAGTTTTCACCTCTGTAGCACTGAAAACACTCCTCAAACAGCACAGACCTCAAGCAGCACAGACCGGCCATCACCCAGATCATGAGTGCACACTTAAGGCAGCTCGACAAGGCGCAGCACTCAGCCGTTTCTCCCGCCTCAGGCCACTGTCCCAGCCTGGGGCTTGGAGCAGGGATGCCAAACACACTAAGGGAGCACTCTACGCGAGGTATCATGTGTTCACTCTCCCCCACACGGACTCATGCCGTCCAGCGCCCAGGGGCTTCCTCTCCCTGCACACCGCTTCCCACCCCCATGCCACTTGGTACCTTCTGGGAAGATGAGGATGGGCAGCTTGCTTTTGTCCTGTGCATGCTCAGTCAGTCTTTAGGATAAAGAAATAAAAGGAAGTGTCAACGACCTTATCGGCTGCAAACATCAGTAAGTCTTTTTGGCTTGCAGTCAGTGTATCTCAGGGATGGGTATCTCAGATGACTATTTGCCTAGTATATATAATACCCCACCTGGCCCCACCCAAAACAAATAAACTCCCCCACAAAAATCAGAGTTCCTAATTTGTTTATTAGACAGGATATAGTGAAATCATAACATACTTGGTATATCATTTATTATGAAAACTGTATAGGTTCAGTATAAAGGAATAAAAACTCCCAAAATATTTTCTGCTTCCTTCCTAAAACGGATAGCAGTTTGCCCATTTACCTCTTAGCCACCAGGTGGCGATCCTTCACTTCAGAACGCTCAAACCAGACGTGGGGACAGGCTTTCACCATTGCTCTTTGAATCACACCCATAAGGCCCCCGTGGACCTGTCCCACCTAGTGTCAGACAGAGGAATAATCAGTAGTGAAGTCACACTCACACAAATATCCCCACTCTGTGGAGGACCCCGATCCCACAAAACATACCCCAGTCTCGGGTCATGTTTTATGATTCTAACTTTCTCATTATCAGGAATCCCCTATTCAGACTCCTGACTGTGAGTCCCCCTTAAGTGGCAGTACCAGAGGCTACTCCAGTCACACACAGAAAGCTGAGTAACTGTATGAAATGACCTTTCCCTCAGTGTTCAAGACTCTCCCTCCCTTTGCGTATCCATCAGTCTACGGACACGACCCTGTCTCCAGCTACACTCCACCACACCACTGCAGCAGCTTCCAGAGTGACCAGTCCTAGGGTCACTCTAAATTGGAACCTGCTTCCAAAAGCATGTTCACAGGTCTGACCCTTAATCAAGGAAGTTTCCTGGGGGTGGGGCAGAGACTGCCTAGTCCTTATCAGAAAACCACAGAAACAAGCTGTATACCATGGCGTAGTAGCCGTCGCTGGCCAAGATGATCACATCAATGGGAGACGTATGGTTAGCCACACAGATGCCACCATTTCTTGGTCTGTTTTTCCTGAGTATAAAATATATAAAAAGCAATAAAAACCAGCATGAATCAATGTATTTGGAAATACCACTCACCTCATAAGCATCACCAGCTCTAGCCAAATGTGAAGGAGTCTTCCCCCATGTTAAGATAAAGTCCTCTCACCTGTTGTGGTACGTAATGATGGCCGTCAGGGCGCGCACGCAGATACGGTAGCACATTAAGTGAACATGTTTACTCAAAAACTCCTTAAGTCTGAAACAACATGACAGCTGAGGAGCTCATGTGAACATAAACAGAACAAGTTGCTGACGCTAATGGCGCAGAGTACTTGTAGAAATATTAGCATACATGGCAAACCTGCAATGTTTATTAGTTAGCATCTTTATTGCTACACACAAGCAAAGAGACATGATGAGACTCGATGGCAGTCACCAGCTGATGGTTGAAAATTAAAGGCCTAGAATCCCCAGCACGGACAGCCAGGGCTTCCCAAACTCCTGCCCCTCACCCACCACCCACAGCAGGTCCACTCTCTACCAGCCCCAGCAAAAGGGATGTCTATAGGTCCATTACTTCCTGAAGGGAGTAAAGTTTCCTTAAGGGAGGTGGGTGGGTGGGTGGAAAGAAAACCTACTCACACTCTAGGTCACCTGTCCACTTACGGAGCAAGCAGAGCCACACATCCTAGGGACGGGGTGCAGCGGCAATCGAGAGCTTGCCCAGCACGCAGAGTCCCAGGGAAAACAAGCATGCTATAACAATCTGTATACCTAAGCCTTATGGTAACTTTCTTTCCTCTAAAATGGGAAGACACTGAGGGCCGAACTCCAAAAAAGTAAGTACATACAGCTACTGTCTCCTATCCATTAGGAGACAAAAGCCATCACTGCAGCTCCCCCTCCCTCAGGGCTATTTTAACCACCTTAGACTCAGGGTCTACCTCCATGACATGACACGTGCACTAGCCTAGGCCAGCACGTGCGCTCCCCCACTCACCTCCCATTGGGCAGGTATCCAACCATAGTCGTCCCTACTACCAGGAGGCTGATCCCCGTGAATGCCAGAGCAATCCTGTAAGACAACACATCCAACCCAACAGTTATCAGGGCAGTGAAGATGAAGGCGGGAATGGTGAAGAACACATGCAGAACCTAACAGCTTCCCCAGGCTGTGAGAGGACTGCAATTCCAGACAGTGAACAGTGGGGGGGCTGGAGGGGACTGACACTGCCTTCAGAATTAGTCAGGTGCCACACCCAACACGTGTCTGCTCTCACTTAGGTGAACACTCTGTGAAGGGAGGTGGAGTCAGAAGGTTCCAGCACCTAGCAAGATGAACTGAGCAGGGCTCAGAGAGGCAGAGCTCAGCGCTGCTTTGGTGCCAGAGAGGCAAGGTGGGGAAAGGCTGTGCCCAGGAGGGAGGCCGGGCAGCAGACTGCGGTCTCTGTCCAGTTCAGTACCCCAACTAGCAAATGGGCTTTGAGAGATCCGAGTACTAGCTGGGTGTAGTTCCTTGTGCACACCTTTTAACCCAGGACTTGGGAGGCAGAGGCAGGGCAGCCAGGGCTGCACAGTGAGACCCTGTCCCAAAAGATAAAGTAAAAGAAAAGGAAAGAGAAGAGAATAGAAGAAGGCTATTTCTGTCTGACATGTACAGACTGCAAGGGCTGGAAGGGATAGTTCCCAGTGGATCCTTCCAAGGGTAAAATGGACTAGCTGTGGGGAGAAACAGCCCACCCTCCTTCACAAACAGGAACCAATGGCAGTGAAGCAGACAAGCCATACACACACAGGGAGAGAGCTCGAGTCCAGCCTCCGAGGCCCAGACTCACCTGAGTGGCAGGAGGAAGCAGTACCGGATCAGCACCCCCACGCCCCAGAGGACGGTGAGCCGCAGGCTTATATACTGGAAGTTGTAGTTGGTTCTGCTCAGCAGGTTCCAGGACTCCAGCTCCTCTGCTGAGAATCGCTTTGTCACTTCGTCGTCCATAATAGTCTCCATCCCTTTCCGGCAGAAGTAGAAGATGTCAGAGAGCTCGAACTCTGCTGTCTGAGCCAGAGCCTTGCTACTGCCACTTCGACGAATTTCTTTGATTTCTTCTTCCAGAGAAGTGGGATCTTTTGCAATGATTCCTGTAAAGAAAGAAAACAAATAAACAACAACAACAACAACAACAAAAACCCAACCCCCCCCCCAACAATATCTGTAGTCAAGTGGCAAACTACAGGGGAACATGTATATAAAGACTGAGTTCTGAGTTTTATAGTACAAAGGATACAGGCGCCATGGTTGGGTTGAGGGCTTAATTTACTCTTTCCAGAGCTTCATTAGCAGAATGAGGTGGCCCCCAATTCCACGGTGCTGAGAAGAGCTGAGCCCCTCTACCCAGTGGTAGGTTCTGCCATGCTCCCATACAGAATCTACCACCTAGCCTCACACTACCAACACTCGTTAAACTAAGTGGTCACTTACACACACAAAGGCATGGGCGTAGAAAGGAGATTTATTGGAAAGAAGGATTTGAACAGAAGAGCAGAAAAACAGGATATGAGATAGGGAAGTAGGGGAGGAAAGGACAAATTTCTCTGTACACTTGTATGAAACTATCAAGGAATAGAAGCCAACAGGTGGGGAAGCCCAGTACTCAGGACGCATAGGCAATCAGATGTCTATGAGTCTGAGGCCAGCCAGGGCCACACACACAAACCCTGTCTTCAAGCAAACAACCCTTGGCACGAGTGTAAGAGACCAGCCCGAGGGACTGGGTCACGGACCACGCCCCCAGTAGAGCAGCACAGTCCTTGCTCTGGCTGGGTGGGTTCTGCGGGGTGTGTATGTGTGTGTGTGTGTGTGTGTGTCAGTCACACCCACATTGGGTTGGGATTTTGGAGGATTTCTGTTTGTCCACTTTGCTTATTCTCTTGTTTGTCTGAGACGAGCTCTGAGTAGCAGTAGCTGGCACTGAGCTCACTGTGCAGCTAAGGATGCCTTCGAATTCCTTGTCCTCTGCTGCCATCTCCCAGCTGCTGGAAGCACAGGCATGTGCCACTGTGCCCAGCGCTTTAAATCAGGTTGTTTGCAAAAAGCAAGCCAGACCCCATCCCTCTCTCTCTCCTCTCTCTCTCTCTCCTTGCCCCTGGAGCCTACTCTTCCCTCCCTCCCGCCTTCTTTCCCACACTCCTGCCAAGTGCTGCCATCTGCCAGACTGCAGTGGAGCCGCGGGGCCCTCACCAACGGGATTCTACCTCCACCCAGGCTTTCTTCTCTCTTGTGTTTGGGAGAGGGAGAGACACTGAGTGAGTGTGTGTGCATGAGTACACAGGCCAAAAGTCAGTGAGGGGGAGGTGCTTTCCCTCTCACTCTCCACCACACACGCCTCTCCTAGGTCACACTGAACCTGAAGCCAGGTGACGGGCTAGCCTTCGAGCTCTGGACTTGCCTGTTCCCACCCTTCAGCACTGGAATTTTACAAGGGTAGTCACTGAACCTAGGTTTTCAAGGGTCTGGGGTCCAACCCATGTAAATGCACAGCAAGCATTTAATTCACTAAGCCATCTGCCCAGCCCTTGCCTGAAGGTCAACCTTTTTCTTCTGCAAAGTACCTTCGGGTATTTTGTTATGGAAGAGTAATTGTCCTGAGACTCCCCAAACAGCAGCACTTAGGGATATTATTTCCGGGCTCTTTTAGAGGCAGGACCCACTCTTACCGTTGGTGTAGGGCTTGTAAAGCTGGTGGTTCTTCTCCTTAGCTCCTCTCTCCATTCTCAGAGTCGCCCACTGAGGAGGGAATGGTAAAGTGACAGCCAGAGTGACAGTCTTCATCCGCAACCCACCCTGGGAGCCTCCAGCATAACCAGGAACACATACTGAGTTCCCAGCAGTGCAGAGCTGAAAGGCGAGCCCCAGACGAGGTGCTCAGGTGCTGTCCTTGCTAAGATCTCCCTCCAGGCAGAGAGCCTGGTCAAACCTGTCTCCTTAAGAACCCCTCGCCTGCAAGGGTGCCCATAGCCATCACTTATTTGTTGTAGGAGTTTGGGGAGGTGAGACCTGTGAGGACAACTCGAGGGGGGATGGTTAGTTCTCTCTCTTCCACCACGTGCATTCTGGGGATCAAATTAACAAAAGTACCTGTGCGTGCCCTGACGAAACAGCAAACTCCGAGAACACAGAAGTAGATGCAACTGCTGATAAGCCAAGGGACAAAGAGTCTGAGAGATAAAATCTACAGGCCCTGGCGCATCCCCCGGCTGTTCTTTTACTTCAGGGCTCTTCTTCCTCCCTGGTGGCTTTCTGTGCTCTCTTCCTGATCCCTCAGTCAGTCAGAATACCCCAAATACACTCAAACTAGTCAACCAAGCTCATTCCAACTTGAAGCCTATTTTATGTACTGGTGGAGACAAACTGACCCCTTCCCAAGATATAAAAAACATCCCATCTAGAGTGCTGCCTGGCAGTTATGTTGGGGCCTCTCCTGTAGAGTGACAGCAGCAGGGAGCTGTTACTTCTCAATAAACCCCTGCTTGCTTTCTCTCAATTCTGTTGTTCTCTCTGTTAGTGAGACAAATGAAATCAACACCTCCAGCCAGGAAACCAGTGATGATGGCGGAGGGCTACTGTTTCTTTGCAAGAGTAAGTCTTCATTGAGTTCTCCTCGCTCTAGAACACTAAGTATTTGCTGCCTTTATAGCTGTGGTCCTTCCCCTTTGGCTTTCGTAGAAATGTATCTTTAGACACCAGTCAATAAAGATATTCCCGTGGGCGGTCAGTGCGCTGACTCAATGGCTGTGGTGGTCGGCCGTGTGGGGCATCTATCTACACCCTCAAGGGCTCAGGGAGCAGAAGATGGAGACCAGGGACGGCACTGTGAAGGCCTGCTGGGGCTGACGCGGCTGTCACTGCACTCATGCGCTCACTGTGGCCGTGGTCACCAGATCAAGTCAGTCACACTGCAGTTCGGATGAGGGAAAGCCTCACAAGATGGGGGCTGGAGAAGAGGGTGGAACTTTTCTTTGGGGTGTGGTTGCTGGGAGGCGGGCCTTGCTTTAAGCAGATGGCCCCACATCCATAAGCGCAGACTGAACTAATCAACCCGGTGGGATATAAAAAGGAATGAGGATGAGGAAGTGGAGCACGCTGTGCTTCCCCTGAGGAGGAAGTTTGGGGTGGACACAATCGAGATGCTTGCATCCGTGTATGAAGTCAAAGAATACATGAACATTTTAAACAAGCCTAAACGTTCTTCCTGTCACCTCCCGAGAGGAATCATTCTCATCTCCAAAACCTGACCTTTTCATTCCTTTCATATGAGGTAGGAACTCTAACTCCCTCCCAGACGACAAACAACACTAGAAAGTTTACTGATCAAGGTTAGGTTTCAGGGTTGGTTGAGAGCCCCAAGAGCTCAGAACCATGCCCGCCACCCCCCAATCCTGTCTTCAGCCTCTGCACTCACACCACCGTTTTCTGTAACTTTCCAACCAATTCGACTCGCAGCTAAACACTGACCAGACTGCAAGGCCTCCTTGACTCCTTTCATCTGGGCAGCAAAACTCAGCTTATTTCTGTCCTTTTGCATATTGAAAGGGTTTTTTCTTTCCCTTCCTTCAAATTATCTTCAATCCAATTCAAAGTCAATTCCTAGAAACCCCACTCCAAAAATATTACTGCCACTGTATAGAGAACACCTGAAGCAAAAACCTCCCAAAACAGAAAATTACTTTTAAGGAAGTTGTGGACAGGCATGGTCCTGTCTGCGCCAGGCACGTGCGCACTTGCTCCTGAGAGGATGAAGAACACGAAACAGCTTAAAGCACAGGTCGGTGCTTGAACTATCCGAGAGTTTTAGTGATCTCCATGAAAGTTAAGAAGTGAACATGGCTAATGACATGACATGTAGACATAAAATGTATGTCTACACTATTAACATAACTATAAATTATGAATGTCAAGTGTCAAAGACTGAAGAGCAATAGGCAAAAAATAATAAACGCATAAAGCCATAAGACATGCATGGTTATAATTTTTCACATTATGATGTTTATCTGGTTATCTACTACTATATAAAATCACTCCAAAACTTAAAGGTTTAAAAGCCCCACAATTAAGCACACCTTTAGTCCCAGCAGAGGCAGGAAGAGCTCTGTGAATTCAAAGCCCATCTAGGGCAAGCACCTCCCGCAGAGGCCAAACAATGGTATCAGATTTCCCTGCATCAGACCACACTGCAAGCTGCAAGCTGCCCGACTGACTTGGGTGTGAGAACCAAACTCAGGTCCTCTAAGAAAGCAGCAGTCAACCAAACGCTGAGCCATCTCTCCAGCCCCTCAATGTGTATTTTAAAAACAATATCCTAAGAAGGATTTATTTGCTCAGTAGCAGAGTAAATCGGGCATGCATAAAGATTCAACATCCAACACTACCCACCAAGGAGTTTACTTGACGATCAACTTTAAAATTTCGGAAATTACCTAAAACTTGAGCATCTGAGCACGGTGGTGAAGAGGACATTTCTGTGACTGGAGTCCTCCTCAAGTAACTGATGTGGAAAGTCCCACCTGAAATCCGAGTCACACCTCCTGGAGCAGCCTGCATAAAGGACTGGGAAGAAGACAGCTTTGCTTTCTGCCTGCTTGCCCTGGCCCTGGCTAGTTCATCTATCCTGCTCCTGAAGCGTCCCTTCACTGGTGTCACAACATAGTCTTCAGGATTCCAACATACACTGAAAACCAGCTGAGATATCCAGCCAATTGGACTGAACTATCAGATTCTTGGACTTCCATTTGGAAGACACCATTATTGGACTAGTCAGATGTGCTGGCTAGTTTTATGTTAACTTGACTTAAGCTAGAGTCATCGGAGAGAAGAGAGTCAATTGAGAAAATGTCTCTATAAGATAAGGTTGCAGGCAAGCCTGTAAGCCATTTTCTTAATTAGTGATTGACATGGGAGGGTTCAGTCTGTTGTGGGTGGGATCACACCAGGATGGCAGTCCAGGCTTTTATAAGAAGGTGGACTGAACAAGCCAGGGGGAATAACCAGCACTCCCCATGACCATCAGCTCTTACCTCTAGGTTCCTGCCCTCACTGTTTCTGAGGATGAACTGTGCTATATGTAACTGTCAGTGAAATAATCTTTTCCTCCCCATACTATTTTTAGTCATGGTGTTTATCACAGCAATAGCAACCCTAGCAAAGTCTCTGAGCCTGAAACACTTTAGTTCTCTCTCCCTCTCCCCCTCTTTTCGTATGTATGTATGTATGTATGTATGTATGTATGTACGTATGTACGTATGTATGTATGTATGTATGTATTCATTCATTCCATCATCTCTGCTCCTCTAGAGATCCCTGACTATCACAGTACCTATATTCTTGCCACAGTGCATCAGTGGAGGCTTGGCAGCAAATGCCTTTCCCCACTGGCCATCTGGTTGGCTGTCCATAATCAGGAAAAGGATAAACAATCTTCTAGGATTTTTGCCTCGCCTAATGTTATCCAAGATGAATTAAGCACTTAAAACGAGCCCTAGATTTGCAACTCTGACTTCTGTTTTTAAAATGGCCATTTCTAGGGGCAGGAGAGATGACCCAGTGGTTAAAGTACTTGACATACACACACCAGAACCAGAATTCAGATCCCCAGAACCCACATGAATGCCAGGTGGACATGGTGGCCCATCTCTAACTTCAGCCTCAGATGTCGAGACAGGATCTCCACAACATACTGGCTAGAAAGATCTGGTGGCATCAAGCTCTGGGTTTGATTGAGAGCCTCTGCTTCAATAAACACGGTGAAGGAGCAAGTGAGGAAGAAACACCGGTGACACCAACCTCAGGCCCCACACAGTCAGAGCCACAGGCATATGTGAATCACACATCAGCTCCACATTCTTGAGCTACCCACACTGTGAGTGCACAGCGGCCATCGCAGCAGCCCTGAGGGGGAGACAGCTCATGGTGGATGAATGCACAAGCCAACCACAGCACAGGCTTAACCACACAGGACACGCACACACACACACACACACACACACACACACACACACACACACACATGCACACACGCACACTGATAACTGCCGCCATGCAGACAAGCACTGACAGTGCCAAGTCAGAGAAGGCAATCACAAGCGTGCATCGGGTATGACTCCATCCACACAAAATACTAGTTCAGACTGGCCTTAAACTAGAAATACTCCCCAACAGTGGGACTGGACTGTAAGAGCTTCAAGTGACAACAAGTGTCACTGTGAGAGGCAGCAGCAGCAGCAGCTGTGTGACAGGAGCAAACAACACTGCCCGGCTGCGCTTACAGGGTTAGGTTTATATTCTGCTTATTTGGCCCTGATTTCAATTTTTTAAAAATCATTTTTAACTCTCTCTGTGTGTGTGTGTGTGCACTAGTACAGGTCCCACAGAGGCCTTAAGTTACTGGTAGTTATGAGGCACTGGCTGTGGGTATTGGGATTCACACATGGGTCCTCTGTAAGAAGCAGTACCCCTGGCCCATCTCTCCAGCCCCATCTTATTCTTGTAAGGACAATGAATACCACAGATTTCAAAGGAGCTAAAAGAAAATGGGAAAATATTTAAAGACTTCAGAATGCTTGCAAAGCAGGCCAGTGACCCTTGGCTTGAACCAGCAAACCACACCACAAAAGCCTGTGAGACACCTCATGAGGAAGTGCATCGTATTATCAAGGTATCACTCAAAGGTTGCAGTTTCGGCTGTCGAAAAGAATTCCTGAGAATTTGGTGACTATTTAAAACAGATTCTGCAACTAAAGTGGCTGGCAACTCTTTGTCTAAATATTAGTCTGTGGCACAGATCAACCTCGAGGAGATACTGCTTCTCATCTGCTTCCACCTAACACCACCAGGTCTGTTCAGCAGTATGTTAAGCTCTGACATAGCCTCTATTTTTCTGAAACGCTCTTTTTTTCTGTCCATTCTTTTTGCCTGAATACAAGGCTCTACCTCAGATTATGGTGAGAGAGGAGAAATGAGCCCAGAAGCAGCCTTCTGCACTACTACGTATTCTTCACGTGGCAGTGTCCAGTGTCTAAGGCCCACTCTAACACAGAATGTAAAAGAACCACTCTTTCTGCTGAGGCCCTTCACTTCCCTGTGAGGAAACACCACAGAAGCACAACTTACCGCAAAGATCTTCAACAGGGTTTTCATGTAGAGCTTCCGGATACCAAAGGACACTCCAAAGACGGCAGGGACGATGATGAAGACAAGCAGCAGTGTGAAGAGGACGGTCAGGGAGATGCCCAGGAGGCTGACAAGCAAGCTATCAAAAGGCAGCAACAGGAACATGGTGGGGGACGCAGGTCAGGCTGGCGCCCTCTTTCCACACACAAACTCGTCCTTCAGATGGTCCCTGCAGACAGCACAAGCCCTGGAAAGGCAGCCAGTCCCTCACGGGTGACAAACTCCATCTCAAAGTTCACGTCATCCAACTGCCTGAATACAGAGCTCTGGCCGAACAGAAGAAGGGTCACAGGAGCACCCCAGAAATGCCAGGTTTCCGGGACACAGATAAGAATCTGTGGTGAGCAGGCAGGAACAGCACCTGAGTCCTGACTGAGTGTCTGGGCAAGCGAGCAAGGGACAGCTTTCTGTTCCGCTACTTGGCTGCTTCCAAGGTTTTACTTTCCTCCTGTCCCAAAGCATTCAGTAGGTGAATTTGTCCTAAAGATCTGTATTGTCAGAAGTACCGAGAAGAGTTCACCTTGGTGCCAGAAGAATCCTGAAACTCCAGTAGGCAAGGGTAGTCGCTGGCACTTCACACCAAAGGCTTCCGAATGTCGGTAATGTAGAAACTAAGTAATGTTTACTTAAAATTCCTTCATAAGCTAAAACTGAGCTCACTGTAAAGAGTTCATAGCTGGTCCCATGCTCCCTCGGGGGCTCCTGAGGCTGGCTGACCCAGGACCCTCCTACCCGGAGAGTCCCAGCCTTTGCCAGTAGCACACAGAGGCTGGCACAGAACGTCTCATGCTGCCTGCACCGAGCACTGTTCCAGACACGCCTGGCATTGGTGTCCTCTTCTCCCTTAAGGCACCCTTCCTTCTCGGCGGTGACCTGGGTTCTTGGCAAAAGGTTGTTTACATGCTGCCAGAGCTGGGGTGGAAACAGAAACACCATCAGTCACACAAAGCAAGAGAAGTGCTAACATGCTCTCATATGTGTGGCAAGGGACAGCGATGGTGGGTGAACCACAGACTGCTTCTCTATGATAAAGGGCAAAAGGGAGCAGGCCAATAGACACAGCCTGGGAGGAAAATGGAGATTCCCAGCATTTTCAACCACAATGGGCGCAACTGGCCATGCGGGCCAGCTTTCTGATGACAGACATTTTGAAAGGTAAGGGTACAATATGAATGTCAACGCCCTGCCTTGTCCCATAGTTACCCAGCTGTTCTTCATAACAGATGCAACTGCAGAAGTAACTTTGTACTCTTCCTAGTAGAATTTTTACTGACACAGGACAATCATTCGTTCTGTCCCTCTCAGGACCAGGCAACACAAGTTAAGGCATTGTTAACAAGGCACACTCTTCTTCATTTGTTTCTTATTTTGTCTTAATTAACTTGAAGGAGAGTTCTATTGGTAAAACAGAGCCCTCCAACTCTTTGCAGGTACACAGTTTGCAACTGTAAGAATATATTAGGATTAAGGTAACCTGTCTCCTAAAGCTAGACAGCACAAATTTTTAAAAATTCTGTGTTAAATACTACTACCATATATGACTTCATACTAACAAAATTCCTAGAAATAGAACTGTATAGGAAAAGGAAATATACATTTAAACTTTTACAAGATATTTATCACATTTCTTCATAGAAACTAAGCCCTTTCAGTCCACTTCACTACACTGGTTGCTCATAAAATGTTACTATTTCAAGTATTTCATAAAAGTAGTCCAATATATAATGCTCATTCCAAACTCTAAGTTACCAATGCAAGTACTGAACTTGGGAGCATCCTACCAAATTTTTTGAGCAAAAATGTTTACCCCGTGGTGCTGGGGACAGAACTCAGGGTCTTCCCTAACCACGCTGGGCAAGCACTCTCTAACAGAGCTACCTGCAGCCATCAGGAGGGTTCTGGCTCTCCAGGAGTCACAGTCCAGCTCTGTCCCAATACAGTTAGAAACCAAATAGGTACTGACTTTACCACCAATTCTGACCAATGTTTTATAAACCAATGTATGTTATCTCAGAGCTGACGAAGTAGCTTGGTGGGTAAAGACACTTGCCACCAAGCTTAAGGCCTTGGAGTTGTTCTCTAGGACCCAGAGGGGACAAGGAAAGACTTCCCATATGCTGTCCCCTGACTTCCAAATATGCACTATGGCACATGCATGTGTACACATGCACACACAAAATAAATGTAAAAAAATGTTACTTCATCTGGTTCTCTTCTTCCTGTCAGCATATTTTGTTTCCATTCCAATCAGTAAATGAAATGAGGCAGACACAGACTCTGTTCTCCTGCATCTGATTCCTACACATCCCCAGCTAGCTTGTGGGCAGACGCTAACATGAATACTTCAGTGTCACAAATCTCAAACAACAGTTCCTGTTCTCAGTACCACTTCTTCCACTTTCAAATTATTGCTGGATGCTTATAACACAAGCACTAAGGTCGAAGCATCATCCACACACTGTCCTCACTGATGCGCCTAACACCCCTACTTACAAACAAGATGGAAAAGGTAGGAGATTAATTAAACCTCCCAGGATCACACAACTTAGTACAGCAGAGATCCAGACAAGGGCCCGTCTATCTCATCTCATGCTCTTTAACAACATCCCAGACTCTCCTGAAATAAAATCAGTTCCTCACTCAGGCCAGGAGCCACTGGACTTCCTATAGAAAAAGAAAAACCACAGGGCAGATCTGGAATTAGAATCTGCTGTTCTCAGAATCCAAGCACATGTGTGTTTTGTTTTTTCACTTTTATAAACTGGCTAAACTCATTATACATGCCAGATTTCTAACCACATCGCTCAAGTGACTGAGGAATTTGCGTCACTGTGTTCCTTACACCTGTCAGGTCTAGCCTAATGCCAGAAGCCACACCTCCACTCCACCCTCTATCCTCCCCCCCACCCCCTGTTCCCCTTGACCAGCAATCCCATGAGAAGATGCAGCGAGAGCCCTCTGTCCCACTGGCCAAGGTTACCTCCACAGCCCAGCATGACTGTCACATATCAGATTTGACCCCACACGTCAAAGTTTTGAACATTTTTCTTTGTATCACAATCAACTGAGAATTCCCAAGGTTATTCTGGGTTCATGTCCCCAAAACATTAAAATAAACACATGTAGCAACACACTCATTTCTTCACTTGGGGAGGAGTTGACTAACCACACAGAGCTGGCTATGGTTTGTTTTATAAGGCTTTGAGCTTGGTGTAGCTTTTACAACCTTAAAGAGACGTGGAAACCAGGATATGTGAGGGAGACCATGGCCTGCAAAAGCCTACAATACTGACCACTGAGCCTGCACAGGAGTGTCCTGTAACTATGAGAGACAGCGACCTCTTCCTCTTCCTGCCCCTCTTAGAGTACTTGTTCATGAAAGCTGGACTCCAACCAGAGAACCTCAACTAGCCTGACAAGTTCTCTGGCCAATACCAATACCCACATAAATTCTTAGAAGTCAAGGAAACAATATACAAGTTGCAGTTATAAAATAACTTCCTGCAGAGTCTGGAGGATTAGTAGCAATATTAAAGGCAGACATAACCTGAAATATCAGAAAACTGCTCATTTAGGAGCAGCCATTACTTTGTCTCAAGTAACACACAACACAATCTCTTAAGGGTGTGTGGTAGGGAAGTCACTAATTAGTATTTACTTATTCTCTTAGCTTCTACAGCCAGATTCCTGCCAAACACTGACATTCACCCCCTACCCCCAAGCCCCTACTCAAATGTTTCAGAGAAAACCATAAGAACCGACTAATTCTGAATGTGTCAGGAAGGGTGTTTCACTGTAGTCAGAGACAGCGGATTACTGAGCCAGCTAAACTTTCTAATCCTGAGTGGCAAATCTGGGCCTCTTAGGTCTGTCTCCAAATGTCCTCAATTTTTGGAGTGACTACTTGAGTATATACACCTTATACGTACTGGATATTACATTAATAGTCAGTAAACAAATGACCTATAGAGAAGAGTTAGTGCAAAAGTAAGCACAAAGCCGTTCTCGATGGCTAAGTAGGAAGAGACAGGGGCCCAGAAAAGGACGAGAAACGCATTATTTAAATTCGTTTAAAACTCTATGCCAGTTCAGACCTATTCACAAGTACGAGGCAGGAGCTATTACCACTCCTAAAGACAGAAATAAATATTTTAAGAAAGCATCCTGAGAAATAACATATCTTCTTCATCAGGTGACCCATGGCCGTTAGAATATGGTAAGATTGATAACAGAATATGATAGTTATTATATGGTAACTCTAAAGGAATAAGAGAAGTGCCTTTTTATTAAAAATAGTGAAGGCTGGTGGGATGGCTTTGTAGAAGTGCTTGCTGTACAAACTAAATGACCCAGGTATACTTTCCAGGCAGCAGGAGAAACCTGACTCCAAAAGCTGTCCTCTGATCTTTACATGTTCACACATGTGCCCACACATTTGTGCATGAAAACTGACTCCAAAAGCTGTCTGAGCTTTACATGTCCATATACATGCCTGCACATGCGTACATGAAAACTGAGTCCAAAAGCTGTCCTCTGATCTTTACATGTTCATACACACACCTGCATATGTGTGCATGTACACATACATACTCACAAATTAAAATTTAAGTTATTCAGGCCACACAGGGATAGACAAACTTTTTAAACACATAGTGCAATGCTTGTCACAGATTAAATGCAAATTAATAGTTCATACCATCCACCACTCCTACCAGTTCCTTAACTGTCTGAGTTAGCTCTATGTGTCAACTTTAAACATCTGTGAAAGGAAGCATCACTCAAAGTAGCCCGACTTGAGGGCATATCTACTGAGGACTGTTTGAACTGTTAATCGACATGAGAGGGTCAGTCCACTACAGGTGGCACCATTCCCTGATCAAATACCCCGGGTTGTAGAAGAAAGCTAGTTAATAAACGAGCAAGCCAGCAAGCAGTCTACCTGTTCCGGTTCCTGACTTGATGAGTGAACTGTAACCTAGAAGTTTAAGTCAAATACACCCTCTTCTTACTGATAATTGGTGTCTGCCACAGCAACATTAAGACAAGGAGAACAGGACCAAAGGAAAACTCAACTTTATTTTGAGTGTGGACACCAAAAGTAGTCTTAGAGGTAAAGGAATTTCATGGGGCACAAAATCCACAAGCAAAAAAAAGAGAAAGAAGAGATACATTACCAATAAGCAACAAATACTGAATTAAAAGAGGGAAAAAATAAGTATAAAACAACAACAAAAAATGTGATTTGAACTTCTATGGTAAGCCAGGTGTGGTGGCCCACTCAAGTAATCCCAGCCCTCAGGAGGCTGAGGCAGGAGGATGGGCGTTCAAGGCCTTCCTTCCTTATATAGTAAGTCTGAGGAAAGCCTAGAAAACATGACACTGTCTCAGAAACCCAAAACAAACCAAACTAACCAACAGCACTATGGTAAATTTTACCAAACCACTGTGTTGATGAAGACTATAAAATACCCTCACATGTCACTGGTTAAAGAGTTAACATGTTATGTTATAATCTGAAGAATGATCTAGCAATTGTCATAAAGCTTAAATGTGGTACCTTAAGTGAAAGCAATGGTTCTCAATCAGGCCTGATTTTTTTTACACCCCGTGGGAGCATTTAACACTGCAGCTGTGTTTGGTTGTCATACCTCAGAAGAGGGTATAGAATACTACCGGCATCTGGTGCAATGGACCTGGGATGCTACTAAATATGTCAGACACAAGATCTCCCCACAACAAAGAATCTCCTTGTCTAAATATTCATAGGGCTAAAGCTGAAAACCTTATACTAATACATCTACAAAAGCAATTAGGCACAGCTGTACTTTACACTATCTTTTTAAAAACCAAGATAAGCTGTAAAAATGGCTTGGTGGTTAAAGGCGCTTGCTGTACACGTATGAAGACCAGCATTCACATCCTAGCACACATACAAGCCTGTATCCAGAACACAACTGCATCCCTAGTTTTTAAAACAGGTGGATCACTAAGGACTGCTGGCTTCCAGACAAGCTAACCTCCTCACCACCACCACCACCACCACCACCACCACCCCCACAAAAAACCAAAACCCCAAAATAAAACAATACCCCCTTAAAGCAAACAAAAAACAACCAACCAAAACAAAACAAAACAAGAACCAAAAAAAAAAAAAAAGGTTTAGGGTGAGACTCTGCCTCAAAGGAAATAGAGAAGAGAGTGAGAGGTCACTTAACAGCCTCTTCTGGCTTCTATGTGCACACACTTACATTGAGACATGCGGATAAATATCTCTCTCTCTCTCTCTCTGTGTGTGTGTGTGTGTGTGTGTGTGTGTGTGTGTGAGAGAGAGAGAGACAGACAGACAGACAGACAGACAGAGACAGAGACAGCACTAGCTCACAGCAGAGCACCTGCTTAGCTCTGCCTCGGGGTTCTACTTCCCAACACACAGAACAGCAAGGTAGGGGAAGCACATCTACGTACATAATGATAAAAAAACCAACAATGTTTTAGCAGGATGTGACAGCTCATGCTTGCGAGCCTAACATTTAAGGAGGCTGAATCAGGAGGATTGCAATTTTGAACCAGTGTGGACTACATACATAGCCCAACCCTGTCTCAAAAATACAACCTTCCTGTTGGAAGCAGAATAATGTGTACAATAAATACCAATTATGAGGAAGGAAATGAAAAGCATACCATGTTTACAGTTATTTGCATACAGCATCTCTCGGGAAATATCCATGAGACACATGCTGTCTACATGTTGTTGATTAATATTAATTACCTACGGATTAATGCCACTGTTCATCCTTTCAGCATCTGTAAAACTGCATTCTGTATTTTCAGTAAGTTTCAGTTCACTCAAAAGAGACACCCTAAGGTTTGAATCCTGGCTTACCTCCTTAGTAGTGTGAATGGGATTTGGGTCAATTACTTCAATCTCTTTCAGCTTCTGTTTGATGGAAACCTACTGATGGAAAATCTGCTCAAAAATGTAAAATCTGGCTATTATTATAAAGACAAAACTTCAGGCCAGCATGAGAAAGGGGACCGTGAATCGCTGTTGGTAGAAGTGTTATTAGCTCTCCGCTATGCAAAATCAGTATAGAGCACTCAAAGCACTAAAGCAGAACTCCACTATGACCCAGCAACTCCACTACATATCTAAGAGAAGAAAGCAGACACATGTTTACTGCAGCACTATTCACAGCAGCTACAGGAGGTCCTAGTATGTACCCAAATAATTAATAAGGAATCAACTCAGCTCCCTTCAGCAGACAAGTGGGCAAACCAAGTATGCACGGTTTATATACACAATGGATTTTATTTAGCCATAAAAAGTCGATGGAAGCCAGGCGGTGGTGGCGCACGCCTGTAATCCCAGCACTCTGGGAGGCAGAGGCAGGCGGATTTCTGAGTTCGAGGCCAGCCTGGTCTACAGAGTGAGCTCCAGGACAGCCAGGGCTATATAGAGAAACCCTGTCTCGAAAAAAAACCAAATCTAAAAATAAAAAGTGGATGGAATCAGAGGCCAATCTATTAAGCGAAGTAGGCGGGACTGTGGAGTTTTTATCTACTGCTCTCTATTTAAAATCGTGAAACATGTACCTCAAATCTCTGCCAACCTTACCAATCTGCCAACAGATCAAGCTATCAGTTCTTATCAACAAGTGCTTGATAAATCCAAAGTATAAATATCAATTATTATTTCAAAGCTGAAGGCAACAAAAGCTGAAGCCACAAAGTTAAGAGTTAACCACTGAGAATCCAGTCCAACCTCTGCATTTTATGAGCTCTAATAGTTAACTATCTGATAGTTAACTATCAGATAAACCACAAGCCATGCAGAGGTGGCGCACGCCTTTAATCCCAGCACTTGGGAGGCAGTGAGTTCAAGGCAGATTTTTGAGTTTGAGGCCAGTCTGGTCTACAGAGTGAGTTCCAGGACAGCCAAGGCTACACAGAGAAACCCTGTCTCGGGAAACAAAAACAAAAAACAAAAAACAAACAAACCACAGAAGAGGAGCAGTACAATACAGCAGATCTGACCCCAAGTCTAGAGGTCCTGCTGCTCCTGGGATAACTTTCACATTTGCTTTTGGGTGCGTTAAATGCCAGATCTATCCAATGCTCATTTCTGATGTGACAGCAAACATGACGTCCAGGCAAGGCTGGGCTGATTTCCCTAGAACTGTTATCAGTAGTGAGACAGAACTATCAGCTTGAATAGGGTGCTGCAGCTCAGCAGGAAGTTATGTTTCCCAAAACACAGACAAGCACGGAAGTTGAAGTGACCCTGGAGAATCCCAAGTACGCATGCATGTGAAGTCAGCTCTGGGTAAGGTAAATCACCTACGGTAGAGTTACTTACAACAGTCGAAGGAAAGAGAGTAAGGCTGGGCTGAGAGTTTTGTCCTGTCTGTCCAGTCACCTGTCTCACCGCCTCCTCCCCTATTCTGAACGCAAGGGGGTTAGCACTGGCTAATAAGTAATATGGTACACCAAGTTTACTCCAAACAACAGAAAAGTCTCTTAAGTTAGGGAAAAACAAGTATTTTAATCTTGTTTTTTATCTACTTAAGAGAACTTGCTTTTGCAAAAGACCCAGGACTGGTTTTTGGCATTCATATGGTTGCTGACAACCACCTGTAGCCCTAGCTACAGGCAGGGTGGCTGATGCCCTCCTCTGGTTTTTGCAGGTATTGCATGCATACTGCGCACACGCAGCACACACACACACACACACACTCTCTCTCTCTCTCTCTCTCTCTCTCTCTCTCTCTCTCTGGGTAACACATGCATTTTTAAAAGTCAGAAAGGAAGGGGGAGAGGGAGAGGGGAGAGGAAGGAAGGGACAGGAGAACTGGCTCCTCTTACAGAAGACCCAGATTTGGTTCCCAGCACCCACATGGTCTATACATGTTTACACATTGTTAAAACTCTACTTCCCGGGGGTCCAATGTCTTTAGGCCCCAAAAGGCACACTGGATGCATATGGCACTTATATAAACACAAGCAAAACTCACATACACATAAAACTAGTCTTCAAATTTAAAGAGAGACAATGTGGGCCCTAGGGAGATGGCTTAGAAAGGGCACTTGCTGTCAAAGCCCAAAGTGCCGACATACAAGTCAGCAACACGTGACAAAGCAGTTCAGTAACAGTGACTCCATGTTTGCTTGTTTGTTTTTAAGATTGACTTATTTATTACATGTAAATACACTGTAGCTGTCTTCAGACACCCCAGAAGAGGGCATCAGATCTCATTGCGAGCCACCATGTGGTTGCTGGGATTTGAACTCAGGACCTCTGGAAGAGCAGTCAGTGCTCTTAACCGCTGAGCCATCTCTTCAGCCTCAGTGATTCCATGTTGTTAGTAAGGCTGTTCAATCCTTGTGCAAAAGGGTGTTTTTGTTGTTGTTTTAAGGCCAGTAACAGGGCCAGCAAGATGGCACAGGGTATAAAGACGCTTGTCACTACAGCTAAGGACCTGAGTTCAATTCCTAGGAATGAGTCAGTGAGAAGAGAACCAGATGGGATGTGGATGCACGTCTTTAATCCTGGATGGAACACAAGGGGGAAGCAGATGACAGTCCCTGACTCTGAGGCCAGCCTGGTCTACACAGTAAGTTCCAGGACATCAGAGCTACATAGTGAGACCCTGTCTTAAGACACATGAGAACTGACAAGTTGTGCTAACTTTCACCCTCGCACCACAGAACACACAGAAAGAAGCTCCTGCATGTACGCAGACACAAACTTAATACATATTTTAGATGTCAGTAACAAACTCAATGAAAGCACAATTAATGGTGATGACATCTGGATGCCTAGAGAGGACATATGAATGGCAAATAATCATAAAAAGGTGTTCCATATTATGCCAGGGAAATGAAAAGTCACATTATTAGATCCCATTTTACACTCATGAGCATGTGTAAAACTAATTATCAAGAATGGGATGTGTAATAATTGCAAGTATTTGTACCCCTAGTAGAAATACAAAATTCAATGTAGTTTAGTAAAGGTGTTTGACTAAACATGAAGGATCTGAAGGTTGTCACAAGACACCCTGAGACAAAGTTCTCAGCATAAAGATTTCCCCCACAGAGACAAAGGATAAGAGACAAAGACAGGATATAGAGGACAAGGGAGAGGGGGAAGATATTTGTCCAAGGGGGACCAAGGACTGCCTCTGCATAGAGAGAAGACAGGCAGCGTCCATAGGCAAATGGCGGTTCATCAAGGAAAGTGGGGAAGCTTGCACTGGGATGAGCTGGTTGGTTCTGATTGGGTTAAGACAGCCAAAGGGGGACAGTGTGGATGCTGGGCTTCAATACTTTGACAGCTGGACCTTGGTAGTCAGTCTCAGGAGGAGGAATGAGGGAAAGAAGAAACAGACCTTGGTGGCAGTTTTAGGAATGTAATCTAATGGGTCAGCAAGAGGGAATGGAGAAGGCAAAAACCACTGGTGCCATGATGGCCATGCGCGGCCCTGCTACAGCCCGTTGAACCATACTGTGATGGCTATTGTTCAAGGCCAATTCAAAAAAGAAAGAGCTGGGAGCAGTGGCTCAGAGCTGAAATCTCAACACTTGAGAGGCTGAACCAGGGGCATCATGGGTTTGAAGCCAGCCTGGACTACAATGGTGAGTCTCAGGACAGCCTGAACTATAGAGATTTTGATTCAAAAATTAACACAGCTTGTGAGTCTAGGAGTCCCCAGGGCCCTGGAGGCAGAAGCACAGACATCTCAGAGCTTGAAGCTAGCCTGGTCTACATGGCAAGGTCCAGGCCAGCCAGGACTACATATTGTCTCACTTAAATTCATGAATTTAAAGTGTGAACAATATAACGCAGTAGTAGAAAGCCTGCCTAAAACACAGAGGGTACTTCCAGGACTCACACAGAAACACACATGTACCTAGGGGGTGTAGAAAGCCTGCCTAAAACACACAGGGTACTTCCAGGACTCACATACAAACACATATACCCAGGGGGGTGGGCATGCGAATCACTGTCCTCTTGTGGGAGGAGACAGCACAAGCATTGCAACCCCAAAACTCCAGAGGTAGAATGGACGGCCAGCCAGAGCGCTACGGAGACTTTGAACAAGACTGTACTAAACTCTATCTGAAACACTCAAGAGGTGGGGAGTGGGGGTGGGAGATGTGGCTCGGTGGTGGGACTGCTAACTGTCTAGCTACGTGCGAGGAGGCTCAGTCTCCAACACTGTAAGCCAAGTAACACACAAGGCTAACTTTTAAAATTATTTTAAAATGTTAATGCATTTTGTGTGAGTTTGCTTCTGTGCAGGTAAGAGGATAACTTGAAGGAGTCAGTTCTCTTCTTTCACCACGTGTCCTAAGGAACAAACTTAGGTGGTCAGGCTTCGTAGCAAACACCTCTAACCACGGAGCAATCTCATCAGCCTATGTTTTTTAAAATTTTTTGCTGACACTGTAAATGATCTTTTAATACACATTAAAATGCTCTTTTAATACACATTATAGAATCTAATGCAAACTAATTAGAGTATCACTTTTACATTCTTTTCAAAGCAGCTCTCATAAACATTAAAACTGTAAATATGCTTACATTTTTAGTAAACAGTACTGACTTAGAACTATTTTAAAGGGAAAATAATATATTTCCAACAAATAAAAGAGAAAGTGTTTTTCTCTCCCTAGCATTAGAGATGCAAGTGTGGGACAAGCGCAGAAGATCATAAATGAACTCCCAGTCAGAGACACTGAGCTATTTACATACCTGGATCATGGCTTTTGCTTTGATGTGATTTTAACTATGCCCTGAATCTTCTCCCTTGAAATGTGTGTGTGTGTGTTTGTACTGTTTCTATCTTACAGAAGCACAGTTTTGAGAGTTTATGGATTTTAAAGAAGCCCTGAACTCTTTAAGGTGCTGAGATTTTTGGCAGGAATAATGGTGCATGCCTTTAATTGCAGAAGTCGGGAGGCAGAGGCAGGTGGATCCGAGTTTAACACCAGCCTGTATGTATGCATGTATGTATGTATATATATAGTATAATTTCAGGACAGAGAAGCAGTTCTCAACCTGTGAGTCACAACTTTTAACAAGTGTTGCCTAACACTATCAGAAAACAAAGAGATTTACATGATTCTTTTAAAAAAATGTTTATATGAGTATACTATAACTGTCTTCAGACACACCAGAAGAGGGTATCAGATTCCATTACAGATGGTTGAGAGCCACCATGTGGTTGCTGGGAATAGAACTCAGGACCTTTAGAAGAGTAGTCAATACTGTTAACTGCTGAGCCATCTCTCCTGCCCATGATTCTTAATAATAGTGAAATTAGTTATGAAGTAGCAACAATAATAATTTTGGTTTAGGGTCAACACAACATGAGGAACTGTATTAACAGTATTAATACTAAACATCTGAAGTATTAGTACTAAACAGTATTAGTACTACACATCTGAAGTATTAGTACTACACATCTGAAGTCATGTTTTATACTGTGATGGTAACATGAGGTGTAGGGATAGATAAGAAGGGGTTATGGTTTAACAGTGGTGTCTATGTCAAGCTGACAAGGGTCAATTGTGCTGTTAGTTTTTGTCAACCAAACATAAATTAAGTGTCCTGGGAAGTTGGGCGTGAGGGTAAACACTGTAATCCCAGCACCCTGGGAGCAGAGGCAGGCGGATCTCTGAGTTTGAGGGCAGACAGGTTTACAGAGTGAAATCCAGACAGCCAGAGCTACACAAAGACAAAAGAACCTCCCCAGAGGAGTTATCTCCATCAGAATGACCTGTGGGCATGTAAGTGAGACACTTTATTCAACTGATGTGGGAGGGCTCAGTCCACTGAGCAGTGCCATCCCTGGGCAGACAAATCTGGCTGTATGAGGAAACTAAGCAATCCAATAAGCCGATTGCCTCCATGGTTCCTGCCCTCATCTCCCTCAGTGATTGGGCTATGTAAGTCAAATAGACCCTTTCCTCACAAAGTTGCTTTTGGTCATACTGTCTATTAGTCACTTTAATATCATTGCGATCAAACAGCATAACCAAGGCGACTTACAGAAGGGCGGGTTTATGGAGCTATGCTTATAGAGGGATTAAAAAGCCCATGAGGACAGAGGCAGAGGAGTGACAGCCACCACAGGATGCCAAAGCGCGTATCCTGAACCTCAGGCAAGAAGGACAGTGGGAGGAAACTCAAGGGGGAATGGCATGTGGCTTTCCAAACCTCAAAGCCACACCCCCTAAACCTCCACAAATGTGTTGCCAACTGGAGACCAAGCATTCAAATGCCAGAGACTGGGGAACAGGAGATGGGGATGGGACACGGATGGACGGATGGATGGATGGATGGATGGATGGATGGATGGATGAATCAACCACATGGTTTCTGTCTGCTAGATGTGGTTGCTTCCCATTAAGTTCCATCTGTGTGACCACAACTGTATTAGTTACAAACTTACGAATGGCCATTCTGAAAGTAAAGTTACAACCATGTGCAATATGCACAGAGCCTATACTCATACCTAAACCTATAGTACTCTAACGTCTAGCATTTGCTTCTTCACCACATTACTTGGAGAATATCCCCACATTAAATATAAGAAAACTGGTACACAAGTAAAACTATACCCACACACCTGGGCTACACTTTGTCACTGTGACCAACAAGACAGAGTAACTCAAGGAAAAAAAAATATTATTTGGCTTGATTCCAGAGGGTTCAGTCTAAGGTTGACTAACTCCACAGGCCTGGGAAAAATATGGCAGCAGGGTGTGTGATAGAACCGGCTGTGGCACTTTATGGCAGACAGCAGCAGAGATGGAATACAGAAAGAAGACACAGGTCGGAAGGGCACGGCCCTGAGACTTACACCTTACAACCAGACACTTCCTATCTCCCACAACTGTTCAGTAACGCCATCACATGAACGCCAAGGGACCAATCTACTCACTAACTCAGTCTACTCATAATCTGTTTCTGAAAACATGTCCAGGTACCCTCAAGTGAGCTCTGCTAATCTCCTAAGCATTTCTCAATCCAATGAAGTTAATAATTAAGGTTAGCCATCACACAGGATGAAAGGGAGAGGGGCGAGAAGCAGAGGTAGCTAGTACAGAGGGGACTAGAGTCAACAGTGAGTCGTTTTGCCCTATGCTGTCAATGGGGAATGTGCTTCACTAACTCAGTTAAGCTGTTTGTTCAGCTTACCAGTTTAACTTGCACAGGGAATCTCATTAATCAATTCTTAGTCCTCTTGTAAACATCCTTCAGCCCTGAACCAACCAACATACAGATTCACTTAGTGAAGTTGTCCCATTAAAGCATCCTATGTTTTAAAGACAGGTCATCTCAGGTAAGAAATCTTGGTAAGCTATTTTCTGCAAGTATACATTCCAGTTAATTTATTTAAAAAACAACCAGATCAAAGCAAACCAGACCAAACCAAACAACTCAACACATTTGAAGAAATTCCTTTAATTGGGCCTTGGAGCTATGTAGGCTGCTGTGCAATATTTGTACTTTCCTAGTTGCAATATTGTTTCTGGGGGAAAAATAACCCTTGTAGCACTGCACTAGGGCATTTTGGTCAATGACTACCTACACTACTGAGTAGTCTTTAACTACTGATACACTGTAGCCATCTTATTTTTCTGTTAATAGATTTTATGATGTTCCAATAACTAACTTCCTAATAGTGCCCCACCACTTGAGCTGGGTCCTTAGGGTGATTCCCTTAGTGTATTAAATAGCAGTGAAGGTTATCTAAATCTCTTCTATTTAAGTGCCAACCATCTTTAATTCAGTATTTTCCAAAGTCTTCTAAAAGCTATAATCAAAAATCGTCCTTTGTTCCACACTTATTTTTAAAATAAATGTAAGCACATTTCATTGTACTACTCTGGCCTTCATTAGAAAAGCTCATGTTAACTCATCTAAACGGTTTTTATGATTACAAATTTTTGAGGGAATCTGAAAGTGGCACTTCACTGTGGCAGAGAAGAAAAAACCTAATGCAGAGTTATGGAAATGGGATGTTCTTCCTAGCCTCCATAGCGGCCTCTATGGGTCTGGACAAGCCAACGAACCCCTCTAAACATGAAGGCACATTTAAAAATAATGAAGACACTGGAGAAAAATCATCAGAAGTTCTCACTCACGTATGTGCACGCTGAAACCAGAAGTCAGGTCTCTTCCTTAGTCATTTTCCACTTTCAATTGTTTTATTATTGTATGAGAGGTTTGCATTTACATATGTTAATGTGTATGGCTGGTGTCTGAGGCTACAAGAGGGCGCCAGATCCCCTGGAAGTGAGCTACAGACAGTTGTGAGCCACTCTGTGGATGCTGGGAATCAAAGCCAGGACCTCTGGAAGATCAGCCTGCGCTCTGAAGGTCCAAGGCCTCTTCTCCAGCCCTGTTCTTATCTCTAACTGTGTAAGTATGTGAACATTTGAGGTACAGGATCACCTGGAGCTAGAGTTTCAGATAACTGTAAACCAGGACCAACTCCAGTCCTCTGCAAGAGTTTCAGGCTCTCTTAACTCATGAGCCACCTCTCTAGCTCTTCCGCCTTATCGGAACAGTGTCTATCACTGAACCGGAATTTTATCAAATGCCTCTCAGGATCCTCTTGTCTCTGCCTCCCAGCAGTGAAATTACAGGTGAGTGCCACATCTGGCTTTTTACATGGATGCTGGGATCTGAACTCGGGGCCTCGTGTTTGTATAGCATTTACTCACAGAGCCAGCACCTCAGTTCAAGGAATAACTTTTTAAATAATAGGATATCTTTCAACAAAAACATACTATGATTTTATGCAATGCTACAATCTTCATTTTGAAACTTAAAGTTACTTTTGACTTGTAAAGGCTCACTGTCTATCAAAAACATGAAAACTGGAGATATATAGCTCATTAGTAAAATTAAATAAACCACAAACCCCCAACACACACACACACACACACACACACACACACACACACGCTCCAGAGCTAAATTTTTGATTCTTCCTGAGACAGAGAAAGTAAAATAAATGAAGATGCAGATATCACATGATTAACCCTGGGTGTTACTGAGCATCTATTGTAACGAGCATATGTTGCTGGTTTTGCATATCTGAAATTCTACAAAATAGAGATCTGAAAAATTACTCTCAAGAGAGAAAAGGATATTTAGCTGGCAGGATTGCAGTTTTGACCAGAGTCTTTGGTTGCAGTGATTTTTATGCACGTTTTTACAGGGTTGCGATACAATCTTACAGACCAGCTCCTACTCTTAAAAGTTCTGCTCAAATTAAGGAAAACGAAGGTAACCAAAGTTCTTCAAAGGCTATCTACCGGTAATACGCAAGAGTTGGGTATGGGATGGAACTTAACGTCCGCGAAGCCCGACAGTTTTACAAAGAGTTTTCTATAACCTATGAGCCTCCAGTGTTACATCCAAGTAAGATGCAAAGTGAATAAATAAGGCAAACTTTCAGGTAGGATGCTACCACTGAGGGCATGGAACCAAGGCGAAAGGGAATCTGGGGTGTGAAGAAGGCTGGAATAGTGGCTGAGGAAAGTCAAGTAGCATGAAGCAGGGCTGCCCCTATCCGAGGCAGACCTGGACACTGGAACACTCAAATGCGGGAAGGGGGAGAGGAGGCAGCCCCGAAAACTGAGGCAGTCTGAGCACGGCCCGGGGACAGGGTGCATTCCAGGGGGAACCACAGGTGAGGGCGTTCCCACGGGATCTAACGCCCGGTTCTCAGCCACGCTCCCAGCTCAGGGCCACACCAGGCCGAGGCAGGCGAGCGGCCTGCGGAGAGGAGCGTGGTCGGTTGAGGAGGAGAGAAACCGGCTGAGGAGACAGGAGAGGGGCGGCTGGGGAGAGGAGGGAAGGGAGACAAGGGCCGGATGGGGAAAGCAGGGCTGGCTGAGCAAAGGAGCCGGGCGGCGGGAGAGGAGATGCTGAGACAGGATGAGAAGAGCGGGGCTAGTCGGGGAGGAGAGGAGCGGGGCGGCTGGAGAGGAGAGGAGAGGAGAGCAGAGCAGAGCGAGGCTGGCTAAGGGCAGGAGTGGGGCGGGCGGGAAGGAGCTCCGATCGCCCGGCGGCGGCTGCCCCACCGGCCGGACCCCGGCCCGCGGCTGCCGACCCCGCGCCCCGCGCCCGTCCGGGGCCCGGCGCGTCCGGTAGGACCAGGTCCCTCCAACTCACCGGCCGTGAGGCTCGGCTCCAGTCCTCGGTGACTGCCGCTCCCGCCCTGCCCTGCCCGCCGCCGCCGCCGGCCCAGGCCTACGTAAGAGCGTGCGCACGCCCGCCTTTGTCTACGCCGCTGGACGTGGACCCCCGCGTCCCGCCCAACCGCGCTTGCGCGGTCCTCCCGGAGGACCGGGGTGGGCGGGGCTCCGGCGATGCTCGCTCCTCGCACTGATGCTCGAAGCGTGGAGCCGAGGTCGCTCTCTGAAGGCCCGCCGAGTGTCTGAGCTGCGTCTCCAGAACAGGCATCGTTCCGGGCGGAGAGGGGGATTAGCTAGGCATAGTTTCTTTTACTGAGTCTTTGTAGGGGTTTCGTGTGAGGTACGGTTCCGGCTGGACACGAAACGTTAGCTGCCACTCCAGCACCACCGGGCATCCCGGAGCTTCTCTTGACGTAATTGGCTGGTTGGCCAGCTGCAGTTTTCCAGCTCAGCCACAGGTCTAACTAATCTCTCGTCAGACTGGAAGCTCCAAAGACAGGCTTGTTTTGCTGACGTGGGTCCTTTATAGTGGAAGAAAAAGAAAGAAGGGATGGGGGCCACGCCTCTTTTGCCCACCCCATCCCCTTTTGAGACAGGACATCTTGTAATACAGACTTGCCTCAAAAGCTGTGAGTTGCCCAATAACCTTCAATTTCGGCACATACTGCTTCTACCTCCTGAAGTGTTAGAACAAACTACCATCTCAACTTTTATAAAGTGCAGGGGCTGTAACTCAGGGCCTCATGCATACTAAAAGAAACACTACAGGGCCTCATGCATACTAAAAGAAGCACTCGACCAACTCTACTACATTCCCAGCCTCCGAGTTTCTTGCTTTTATGTATTTCCTACAGTACCTAACCTTTTCCCTAATTCAGGACTTAAATTTCCACTTTTTGATTTCTTCACAAACTTTTACACAACTCCAGGTATGTAACTATAGCATAGGTATACAAGACAGATATTTACTGATAATCATAAATTTATTTAAAAACATTTTTGCTATGTATTTGTAGCTTTACTATTAACAGTTAAAGCAAATTTGCATATTAATGAGATGGATTGCTTGCCGCTCTTAATATAATGAAATCAGCTAAATATTTGATACCAAAGGATATAAAACAGTTTTCCAAAGTTTTAAATTGTCAATGCTGAGAACACTTTTTCACAAATACCTTGTACACAATAGCATTAGTAAGTTTATGAACATTTCATTAATTAGAGATTCTGCCCTAATCCCAAACCAACATTGATTTAACAGATTTTTGTGAGCAGATTAACTGAGGCTGTTTTTAAAACCAAGAATTCTAATACAGTGCAAACCTTGAATATGATAATTTGATGCTTACTTACAATGCTTACCTGCTGAGGAATGACTACAGGAAAATATTTTTTAAAGACATGGTTTCTTTAAATAAACCATTGCTTAAACTGAATGTGGTAGCTAATATTCATTGAGACACTCCACAAACAGAGGGGCAGGAGGATCAGAGGTTCGTCATCATCTTCAGCTATACAGCAAGTCCAGGTCAGCCTGGGCTAACTCTGTGACACTCTGTCTTAAAAACAACCCAAGAGGAACTAGTGAATGATTCCGTGGGGGAAAGGCGCTGTTGTCAAACCTGATGACCTGAATTAAATCCCAGGGACACACTCTTACAAGTTCTCCTTTAACCTTTGCAGGTGGGCTGGGGCAGAAGCATGCTCATGACTGCACATGTATGCAAACACACCAACACAGTAATGGATAAATGTAATAAGAACATTAAAAAATAATATAAGGCAGGCATGGGAGCAAAACACCTTTAATCTAGCACTCAGAAAACAGAGGCACTGAATGTCTATAAGTTTGATGATGCCAGCCTGGTTTGCATAGTAAGTTCTAGGCCAGCTCAGGGTTATATAGTGAAACCTTATCTAAAAAAAAAATAGTTACTCAGAAATATAAAAGACACAGGTGGGACTAGAGACGGCTCAACAATTGACAGGACTGACTGCTCTTTCAGAGCTCAGCATCTCCATTCTCAGCACTCTGTGGTAGCTTATAGCCAACTCCAGTTCCAGGGGATCCAGAAGAGGCTTACACAGACAGACATGTAGGCAAAACACCCATAAACAATTTTTAAATAAAATTAAAATAAGTAAATTTCAAATGTACTCCAGAGAGTGCCTGGCAATAAGATGTAAGTGTGAAGCTCAAAGCTGAATGGTGAGCAGCATCTCCTTAAATATCCTTTCCAGGGCTGGGGAAATACACGGCTGAGCAGGGAAAGTGCTCGCCAAGTGTGAGGATCTGAGTTCGGATCCCCAGAACTCAGATAAAAGGCAAGCGCCCTGGAGGAACAAAGCCAGGCAAAAGTCCTCTAGGTTCAATGAGAGACTCTCTCTCAGAAAAAGATGTGCCGCGTGCTAGAGGAAGATACTACAAGTTGACCCTCCTGGCTTCCACACATGCAGACACATACAAGATGTCAGGCTTACAAACTGATAACATTCAGGAATGTAGGGTATCTTTACAAGGAACAGGATATAAAAAAATTTCAGGCAATTTCCAGGAACAGGAAAGAGGTCCTGCCTACCTAAAGTAACATTTATTCAGACCTGGCCACTGCTAGATGAACCTAAAATATCTATATATGAACAAAATAATAATTTCATGTCAACAGCCTTCACAGCAAATGCTGTTCGTTGTGTAGGAGTTCTTTCTAGGATTATTTTGGTGTGTGTGTGTGTGTGTTCACATTTGTGCAAGTGCCTGAAAAGGGCAGAAGGACAGGCTCCCCTGGCTGGACTTCAAGATGTCTGGAGCCAACATGAGTACTGGGAACTTACCTCAGGTCCTCTGGAAGAGTAGGAACCACCCTGTGATGGTAACCTCAAACCCTGTATATGAACACTGAAAAGACAGTGGGCCTTTGAGCTCTTTGAGTTCTTACAGCTATGCTTTTCCATGTGTCTTCCTTCTGGGTGTTTTCCCTCCTAACCCTTGGACTTAAGCCTATATGAAAACATCTTTAATATGGACAGGAGCGATGGCTTAGTGGGTAAATCACCGGCCGTGCAAGCAGGAAGACCAGAGTTTTGACCCACAGAGTGCATGTCTGTAATCGAGTCTCTGGAAGCTCGTGGGCCAGGTGTATGAAGTGGTTGGTGATGGTAAGCGTAGACACCCAGAGTTGTCCTTTGACCTCTATACACATGTGGTAGCACATGGACAGCTGCACACACATAAACACAACCATCCGCATACATACAAATATTATTGAATAATGTGCTGGAATGTCCTCCTAAGCTTATGTGTTTGAATGCTTGTTCCTCAGTCGCACTTTTTGAGAAGGTTGTGGAACTGTTTGGAGGTTGAGCCTTTCTGGAGGAAGCACACCACTGGGGTCAGGCATTGAGAGTTTGTAGTCTTATTCCACTTCCAGTTCACTCTGTGTTAAGTGTTTGTGGCTGAAGATGTCATCTCTTAGGAGCCTGGGGAGCTGCTGGCTCTGTAGTTAAGAGCACTGGGTGCTCTTGCAGAGGACCTGAGTTCAATTCCCAGAATCCACACAGTGGCCCACAGCCACCAGAAACTCCAGCTCTGACTTCCATGGGCACGTGGCACATATGTGCACATGCAGGCAAAACAACTGTATGCATTAAAAATAATCTTTCAAAAAATGAAGGCATGATCTTAGATTCTTGTTCCTTGGCCTTGCCTCCCGGCCATGATAGACTCTCATGCCCCTGGAACCCTAAGCCACAATAAACTCTTCTGTAAGGTGCTTTGACAGTAATGTATCACAGCAACAGAAAATAAGTATACAGTGATGTTGTATCATTGGCAGAATGTAACTATACAGTGATATTATATCACAGCAACAGAAAGTAAGTATACAGTGATATATCACAGCAACAAAAAATAAGTATATAATGTATCAGTGGCAGAAAGTAACTATACAGTGATATTGTATCACAGAAACAGAAAGCAACTATATAATAAGCCCTCCAACTCTGCTTCATAAACTGGCTAGTCCTGAAGTGCTTTTCAGCTTAAAAGCCCCATGTGGCCTTAGTAGAGGCAGATACGCCTTACCTGGGGGAAGTAGTGGAGAGCTGGGCCTCTTGTGCCTGTACCCTAAAATGCTGACCAATCACACTTCTAAAAAATGTATCAAACCACAGAAAATTGTGTAGATTGTGTATGGCGAAATGTTCAAAATGCATCTGTGTTGAGGCAGGCAGATCCTTTCTCCAAGGCCTTATGGGAAGAAAGGGGGAAAGAGTGTTTAAACCATGTGCACACGGGCCTGTGGACTAGATACGGTCTGTGCACACTATAAGAGTCTTTTAAATTTTATGTCTTCTGATTCCTCCATTTAAAAGCTGCTCTTAAATGTGAAGACTGTCAAGGTGAAACCTGCTGTCTCTTTGAGTTGGGAATATGCTAATGTAAAATCTCTTTATATAAAAGGAATACTCTGTGTTTGTAGGCAACCTTCACAGCAAATTTGGTTAATTGTCTTGGAATTCTTGTCTCTCAGATGACCAGACTCCAACTAGACTCCTGGAAGAGAAATCCCTTTGCCTTCCCACATCCTGCCAGTTTTCCCTTTCTGTTGTGGTTCATTCTGGAAGGGGCAGGAGCTAGTCATGGACACTGACTACTGTTGCATGAAGTTTTTTTCTCTGTTCACCAATACCAACCAAGCCAGACCTCTAGTCAGCACATCAACTATTACTGTCAACACTGTAGACTGTAGGAATAAGCGACAGACTGTCCAAAATACATGATACCAGTGGCTGTGGGTTTTAAAAAGGGATTTATTTTTATTTTAACTATAGGAATGGGCAAGTGCATATAAGTGCTGGTGTCCAAGGAGGCCAGGGGCATCAGGCATCCCTAGAGTTGAAATTATAGGTTCCTAGGAGCCACCCTATGTGGGTGCTGGGGACCAAACCTTGCTCTTCTGAAAGAAGAGTAAATGTTTTGAATTACAAACATGTTTCTCCAGCTCAATGGGATTTTGTTTTTATCCTACATATCTAAACTGCTTGTTAAGGGTTGATTTTAAGTGTCTCCCAAGAACTTATTAAAACAAGGTGGCAATGTTCCCATTTAGAGAATAACAGTGTTAAGATTTCCTCTAGCCCAAGACTTACCTCGTCTTGACTCCTAATGACATACTGTTCTACTCATAGACCAATGCCTTGATCAGCCCACATCAGAAAAGCAGCTTGTTTCAGTAGCTCGGAACTATCAGAGACCCACAATTAGACAATATGCAGAGTGAGACTTCAGAGCACTCAGTTCTAAACGTAATGTAATTTGTCTTCATCAAACCCTTTCCCTCAAGGCTTGGGGAGCTATGTGGAAGAGGAGGCAGAAGACAGAAGAGCCTGAGTTAATAGAAGACTCAAGAGATAGTGTCTTTCAGACACAACAGGACTGATACCCATAGGAATTCATAGAGACCATGATAGCATACAAAAATCCCAGCATGCAGAATTGAACACAAAACTTCATCTGTAACCAAGAAGCTATTTGCAAATGATACGCGATGGTAAAGGGAAAATCAGTTTTCTCCAATGAAGTCTCACTAGGTAGAGTAACCACACTTTAGGGCAGGCCTAGTGCCCAGGAGTAGTAGGCTAGCACAAGATACATACTTTGTTTTGGATTTTAGTTTTTTGTTGCTGTTGGATTTTTTTGTTGTTTTGTTTTGTTTTAACATTTTGGTTGGGGCATTTTATTGGTCTTTTGCTTTTTTGCTTTTTTGTGGTTTTGTGGGTCTTTTTTTTTTCTTTTAAGAGAAAAAGAACAGCACTGGGGGAGGATGTGTGTGGAGGGAGATGGCGGGATCTGGGAAGCATTTGGGGAGGGGAGGGAACAAGATCAAGACAGATTGTATAGGAAAGGAATCAAGTCAGAAAAATGTCTCGTCAGCTTGTTAGACTGTCAGGAAGTGCCAGGCCCTTTAGGAAGAAGATCCTGAGGGGAGCTAATCCCCACCCCTCTCCCTTCAGCACAGGCTAAACAGCCTGTTGTCTTCCCCATTCCTTACTATGCTGCTCTGCTTCACTGCAGACAAAAGCAATGGATCCTGTTGAATATAAACCCAAAACCCTGGAACTGTGAGCCTCAACAGATCTTCCTACTTATAAACAGTTCCAAATATGTGTTTCTTACTTACAAGATTATCACAGATCACACTAACAGTTTAAAATACTCCCACAAAACTAGCTAGGTACATAAACACATGCTCGAACACATGCAAACATTGCAAAGATTCAAAAACCTTTCACCCACAGAGACCTTGAGTTGGAGTACCATTTCAACCACTTAGACCTGGAAACGATCTACCAAATCAATCATATTACTTAACTCAGCTGGAAGCAGCCAGCTGGGCAGCCTTTTTTTCCACTTTGGCAAACAGTGGAGCCATGAAGAAGGTAACTGATTTTCTGAGCTGGAGCTACTGCTAGGTTGCAAGCTTGGCCACATTTCTTGGCAGCGTGAATGCTAGAGCTCACATCTGCAAATCCGTACTAACTGGGAAAAGATAGTATCCTGGCTGAGTGCAGTGTGAGCCCAGCACTGGGAGGATGATAAAGCGTTCCAGGTAGCCTGAGCTACATATGGACTTTGCCTCCCATCCCCCTCCCCAAAAGGAATGAAAGAAAACTGATTCCATTTAATTGAATACTTCTGTGTGACAAAAAGAAAAAAATGCTAAGTGAATTTACAGTGCACATGACTGAGAAAGATTATGTACAATATATATTCAGTCTACAGCTATTCTGTGAATGAAATGAAATGGCAAGTGTATAGGGCATTCAATGGAGCAGTGATTATTGTAGCAAATGCTTGGGAAGAATCCCAAGTGCCAGGTCAATTAAACTATAGTTGTTCAAGTAATGAACATCCATGTAGCTGAAAAAGAGATCCAAGAGCCTATCTTAGGGCTTAACTGGTTAGATCGTGAAGAAGATGGTCGATTAGGAAGAAACAATGAGGAAAGGGTAAAAATTAAAAGCACTTACATTTTATCTACTTTCCAGTGCATTTGGGTAATTATAATTTTTGTTTTGTTTTGTTTTTGTTTTTGTTTTTGTTTTTTCGAGACAGGATCTCTCTGTGTAGCCCTGGCTGTCCTGGAACTCACTTTGTAGACCAGGCTGGCCTCGAACTCAGAAATCCGCCTGCCTCTGCCTATCAAGTGCTGGGATTAAAGGTGTGCACCACCACTGCCCAGCTTATAATTTTTATAATAAAAAGTGAAACAGTGAAATGCTCACCATCCTCAACAGTCTACCTCTCCAGCCAGGCCTCAAATCCAAAGGCTACAGGGTCATTTAACTCAGCACCAAAGTTGGGCCAAGTGTTCAAAGACAAGCCGGACCTCTATCCTCCATAGTCATTAGAGATTTAGTAATGTAAATTCTGTTCCATCGGACCTTGGCTTAAAGCCTCTCAGAACTGCCCACTGTTAGGACAAATTCTGGGCTACAGCTGGGTAAATAAATCACTCTTTAAAGGCTCAGGTCTCCTTAAGAAGACAGACACTGCCTCTCACATGCCAATCTCATGCGTGGTTTATCAAGCCCAGCTCCTCGAAACTGCCTCCTCCCGGATGCTGTGTTTCCCCGGACAAGCATCCACTCTTCCCTTTTTCCCTGACCACTCCTCCAGTGTTTCAATCCTCGACTAACACACCTTGCTGGGGACACTTCCGCGTGTCCTTCCTGGAGTCCTTCCCAGGTCCTGCCATTTCTTGTCATGCTCCTTCACCTTTGCAAGAACGTAATATTCCTTCCTGGGGTTGTTGGTTTTCTCTAGGAGACTAGATCTTCCCCTGTAGCCCAGGCTGGCTCTCCTGCCTTCGTACTGTGATTAAAGGTGTGCACTATGCAACTGTATCAGTGTTGTGTTCTCTTTCACCATTCTGCTCCACGTTTCTCATTGCACAAGGCACTAGCTTTCTTTGGTAAGGACAGTTGTGAGTAGGCGTTGGCTGTATTCCGGTCCTACACACTTCCCAATCACATGTCCCTCTGCCCGCTTTTTGTTCCCCTAAACAGGTCTGCTTTTACTTCCACGTCATATACACAAACATGCTTTTATTTGCTTCTTTAAAATCCAGGAGTCACAAGTGAGAAAAGAGTTATATTTGTTTTTCTTTAAGACTGACTTATTAATTCACTTAGTAATTATCTCCAGTTACATCCATGTTCCTGTAAATGATGTAACTTTGCTCTTTGCGGATGAAAAAGTTTCACTGTGTACAGGTGGCACCTGTCCTTGTGCATTTCTTTGTTGTTGGACACATTGTTGATTCCATTAGCTACTGAGAATAATGCTGCAATAAATATTGACGGGGAAGTGTTCCTGTGATACACTGCAGTGGAATCCTTCAGGTAAATACCCACGAGTGTCTTTTAGTTATTTCTCTGTGGCTGTGAAGAGACACCATGACCAAAATAACTCTGAAGTATTTGAATGAGGGAGGGTGTACTTACAGTTTCAGGAATTGAGCAGACTTCATGACCACGTAGGCAGACATGGCGCTGGAGCAGTAGCTGAGCTGAGAACTTACATTTGATCCACAAGCAGGAGGCAGAAGTTGGGGGCAGGTGGGAGGAGGAAACACACGCACCCAGCTAGGGATCACATGTGCTTTGAAACCTCAAAAAGCCCACACTAGAGATAGGCCTTGTTGGACAAGGCCACAGCTCCTAATCCTTCCATTCAAATTTATGAGCCTCTGGGGGTCGTTTGCATTCAAACAGCCGGAGTGGTATAGCTGGGCTATATGGTAGGCCTACCTTTAGTTTTAGAAGCCCACCAGTAGGGTTCCCCAGTCTACAGTCTTACAAGTATTTTTTTTTTTTAACTGTCATTCTGACTGGGGTGAAATGGAAATCTCAAAGTAATTTTAATTCGGATTTCCCAGATTCACCTGAGACTTTTACCCCGCGCCACAGTTGTATTGTCTGTGCAGCTGAGTAGCCTCATCCAGTGTTGACCATGGGAAGTATTGACCAGGTTCATGCCTGCCATGTCACATACAGGTCAGGTGGATGAGTCAGCTTCACAGCATCCTGAGACACCTCTGGCTGCTATGGGGTGTACTGAGTGATCCCTCCCAAATCCTTCAGTAAGCACGACAAATGATCTTTGGCTTGAGTAGTTCAGACGTTGGTAATATAATCTTCAGATCTGACTTTTGCTTGTAATTGCACCAAGAATTGCACGAAATTCATCTTTATAATTTGGGCCTTTCATTTTCCTCATGTGCATGCATATGTGATATACAAACAGAGGTCAAAGGACAACCTCTGGTGTTATTTCTCAGGTGCCATTTACCTTGGATTTGGGATTTGGGATCTTTCACAGGCCCCAAAGGCTGACCGGCTGTGTTGGGGGGAGGAAGATATGAGTGTGGTGTTCACATGGTCCTATGCACGTGGGTACTTGGGTATGCAGGGGCCCAAGGCTGATTCTGCTGCCTTTCTCTGTAGCCCTTCACCTTAGACATCGAGACAGGGTCTCTCAGCTCAACCCTGGAGTTCCTGTTTTCATGTCCTGCCCCAGCTTTTTAAAGAAAACATTACATAGATTCTGGGGATCTAATTCAGGTTGTTATCCTTACAAGGCAAACACTTTACCACTGTTTTATCCCCTGAAACCTAAGGATCCATTTTTTCAAGGGTCTATCCAAGCTGAGCTCTAGTATTTGTCTGTATTTATCCCTAAGGCAGACTGTCTTGGAACTAAGCGACCATGTCTGGTTAGTAGAGATAGGAGGCATGAGGCCCAGCTGTGCTGCGGTCCAGCCCTACTTGAGGTGGTGCCCTGAGCAAGGCAGCAGCTGTCTGACTCCACTGATATAGGCACAGACTCACTCTAGCACACACTGGCATGCACTGAGCCGCGCTAACTCCCCAGACTAAGCAGTCAGTAGTGTTCTTGGACGCCTCTATGGCCTCAGGTTCCCATCCCTTCCCCAGTGGTGGCTGTATCAAGCCTGAACCCCTTCCTGCCGATTGCTACTGCTTGGGGGAGGGTACAAGAATGGATGCTTCAGTACAATGAATAGGTACTGTGATCACTCCTCAACTCCTGAGCAAAAGTTGTTGCTCCTTTCAACTTTAGAAGACAGGAAGATGTAATTATTCTTTCTTAAAAGCAAGGAATTATTACTACATCAATCCACAAACACTATTCTGGAATCAAATCTGACACAGAAATAAACTTGGAAAACTAAGAAGCAGACTGAAGAACTTTCTATAGTTCACTCATTTATTAAACTGTTGTTAAAACTAGGGAACTACATCCAGAAGCATATGATGTTGACTGGAGACCACAAAGTATTATGACTTCAGAGCTGAGGATCAATTATAAAGGAGGGGGCTGGACATCCCCCAGTCTGAGGTCTTGCTTGGGGTGGAAGATAGGCTTGCCTGCAGAGAGTTGCCGGGCACACATTCCAACATGCTGTCGTAGTTAACAGATTAAGCTAGCCACGAATGATGCCATTTTCAGCCTGCTGTTTTTATGGCCTGTCCTAGGAGCAGATGGCAAGTGTGACATGCTACATGTGCATAAACTGTCTTGAACTCTAGAATTACTTACGAGATTCTGAGTAACTTCTCAATTCCCTGAGGAATTTTGGGGGTTTTAAGTAAAGATATAAAGTACTAAAACTGTAGGCACACAAGGAGACAAACTGTTAAAAGGACAGGAGGACAGCTTGACCAGGAGCCCAGAGACAATGGAGAAAGATGCTTACTCGGGCGCTACAAGGATTTAGAAAGTCATCCATGGGATGCCGCTTACTCACCGTCCACAATGTGGAAACAAAGCTAAAGCCCTACACTCTTGGGGCTCAGCCCACTGACTCAATCATGTTCTGTTCAGACATACGAGCTTTATCTACACATGATCCCATGGAATTTTACACAACTTGTCATGTAAAGCTTACTGCTACACAACCTATTAGTGAGACGCCTACCTATCTATTCAAATAGAACCTGCCACGAATGGCCCTCAAGGTAAGACCTGAGGCAGAGTAGCTTCCCTTAACTATTGCAAGAGAACTCCCACCTCCTCTCTTGCAGTGTTTTAAGAGCTTAGCTCTGTCCTTTGTAAATCCTTGTAGCCAGCTATGTCTCTAACCTTCGGTTTTGCGTGACAGCTGTCACCTGCTGAATGCACTTACCCCTGGTATGCCTTCCTCTTCTGGATGCAAATGATAACCAACTAAGATTTTTAAGAAGCAGTAAGAGAGCTAAAATTAAGTTTGAGGAAAATTAAAAATTCAGAGAAAACGAGGAATAATTAAAAATCATTTGGACTAGGATTAACTTGGGCATCAAGTTATATCCCCAAGAGGCTTAAAACTTCCTCTCATATCCAAGTTCCCAATTCAAGAAACTTTCTTCCTTTCAGCCATTTTAAGTCATGGGTCAGAATACTTTCCTATTAGCACAATCTCATGTCTTTATGCTTATAATCAGTGTCTTGGCAAGCCTCATTGTATTTCCTTGAGGAAAGAGAGGAAGGGTTGGTGATAAAACCCAGAGCACGGCACCACTGTTTGATAAAAATGTCTGTCATCATTTTAGTGTTAAGTTTTTAACCCTAAAGAAAGAAATACTGTGAAACAAAACAGTAAAATCCTCAACAGCCAAACCTTTGTATTTGGTTCGAAGTATAAATTCCCCCTTATTTAGAGATGACAAATTCCCACCAGTCTTCCTCAAAGAAATGGAGCAACTGACCCTGTGGCTTTAGCAGAGAAGCCAACTCCCGCATACACAGTCGAGGTGTGACACTTGCTGTTCAGTGAAGTACCTGGGGCAGCAACTGCACAACCTTGGGCCCCACACAGCCCTACAGGAATCCACATCCTTTGACTAAGCATCTACAGCTTTGGACTGTGAAACCAGTACCCCTAGTCTGGGAATCTAAATCTGACCACGATCTGTGAGCGAGATGTACATCAAATATTTAAGAACTATTCTAGGGCTATGCAAGATGGCTTTAGAGGTGAGTGCACTTGCCAACTAGCCTGAAGACTAATGTTCATCCTTAAGCCCTACATGGTAGAAAGACAATTCTCTCTCCCTGACTGTCCTCTGACCTCTACGTGAGCTGTGGTTTGCACATGTCTACCCATATACAAACACAAATACAAGAAAAATAAAAAAGGATACAACTGTTCCATGCAACAGCCTGAGCTGCTCCCCTGGAGGCTTACTTAGCACTATAATGCAGGCTTGGGCACGGATCTCAGACCTACCACTCAATAGCTACTTCTCAGAACTGCTGAGGACCAAGTGGGTCTAGCAGGCTCTTGTTATCTGGGCCCAGCCCACCTTCCAATCTATCCTGCACCACTCTCTTTGCACATCACTAGGGATGCCAACCAGACAAAGCGTGCCACTTCTGCTTTTTCCACTTGGACTTCCCGGCCATGGCATCTCTGCATGTCTAGCCTGTTACTCAGCCCTCAGCCTGAGCATTATCTTTACAGCGAAGCCACCCTAGACGGTGCTATCAGTCATTGTCTGTTTTTGTCAACTTGACCTGAGGTGAGTTATCTGGAAGGAGAAACCCTCATTTAGGAAGACCCCTCCATCAGATTGCCTGTGGGCAAGCCTGTAGGGGCATTTTCTTGACCAATGTGGGAAGGCTCAGCCCACTAGGAGCAGTGCCACAAGGTAATCCTGGCTGAGCCAGTCATGACGAGCCAGTCAGTAAGCAGCAATGCTCTAAGACCTCTGCTTCACCCTGGCCTCCCTTAACAGACTACGCCTAGGCTGTCTAAACCCTTTCCTCCCCAAGTTGTTTTTGGTCATGCTGTACCGTGGCAACAGGAAGCAAACTAGGAATGAACAGAGTGGGCTCTTGCTGTGACAGACCTGGCCACATTATTGGGAAGGATAATGGGAAGTGTGGAACTATGGCTTGGATACTCAAAGCCTAATGGGCCATTCCGTGGGAACTTCCAAGCCATGAGAACTGAGAGGAGTGCAGACAGGGGCAGCCTGCATTGTGAGGTTACAGAGGAAAGCTTGAGAATCTTTGAAGGAATCTGTTAGGGCAATTCACACAATATTCTGTATTAAGCATCTGTGGCTTCTGAATCAGCTGTTACTAACAAGACTAGTGACGCTGAGGCAAAATCTGGGAAATATTTCCGAAGGACCAGCACACAGAAGCTGTGGTACAGCAGAGGCTCATCCCAAACTTGGAGCCAAAGTTGGCACATGTAAGAGTCTTCCCCGTGTCCTGGCTTTGGCAATATGGAGGCAGAGCGGAGCTGAGGCTCGGCTCTGTGAGAGGCTGTATTAGTCAGGGCTCTCCAGAGTCACAGAACTTATGGAATCTCTCTCTATATCAAGGGAATCTAAAGGAATGACTTAGTCTGTAGTTCAACTAACCCAACAATGGGCAGTTGTGAACAGGAAGTCCAAGAATATAGTAGTTGCTCAGCCCCACGAGGCTAGGTGTTTTAGCAGGTCTTCTACCTAAGCTGGAATCCTGAAGACGTAGATTCTAAAAGATGTGCTGGCAAGTAAGTGCAAGCAGGCAAAGAAGGAGATCTTCTTCCAGTGTCCTCATGTAGGCCTCCAGCAGAAGGTATAGCCCAGATTAAAGGTGTGTACCACCATACCTGGACCTGAGCTGTTTTTTACTTGGAAACTTGCTTTGTCCCAGGCTGGCCTTGAACTCAAGAGATCTGCTTGCCTCTTGTCTCCTGAGAGTAAAGGCATATACCACCTTGCCTGGACCTAAGCTTTCCGGCCCATGATGCCTCAAGATCTGGATCAGAAGTGTGTGTCATCCCATGTCAAGATCCAGATCAGAAGCCTGTATCTTCCAGTCTCAGTATCTGGATCACAGGTGTGCCCTCCATTTCTGGATTGCAGTTCATTCGGAGTGTAGTCAAGTTAACAACCAGGAAGAGCCGTCACAGAGGCCATGGGTGAAGATATGGCTTCAGCTGCAGTGGAGATCCAACACACTGGAAATGCCAGCCTTGTGGGAGGACTACAGACTGGAGCTGGCTTGGGCCTATTGAGACCAAGTATGTGTGCTGTGTACGGATGAATAGAAGTGCCTAAGCTCTCTGGAGACCAGATCATGAGTGAGACACAGCAAACAGCTTTACCTTCCACTTGATTGTGCCTGTTCCTGGCTCTTCCCTCTTGGAATAAGAAGTACACAGAAGAGTTAGTTTTTATACCACCTGGGTACCAACCCACCCTGGCACCTGAAGTCACTCCAGGACTAGGTACATCCTCTCCCACTGAAGCCATTCTCAGTTAGGGGAACAGGATTCACAGGCAAGCAACAGTCCGAGTGAGCCCCAGCTCCAGTTGTTGGGAGGACCCACACGAGGACCAAGCTGTGCGTGTTTCATGTGTGCAGGGGGCCTAGATCCAGCCCCTGGATGCTTTTTGGTTGATGGTCCACTCTCTGGAAGTTCCCAGGCTCCAGGCTAGTTGACTATTGGTCTTCCTGTGGAGTCCCCATCTAGATTCCTCGATCCTTTCCAGCTATGTTCTATTCCACCAACAGTACTCAAACCACAACCACAAATCTGGTGAGTCACCCTAAGTTTCTGTAAGGGACTTAGCATCCTTTTTGAGCTGGTACCTTCAGCTGTGCCTAGCAGTCTGCTTAGTACACATGTTTAAAGCTACTTTCAAGAGTATAGTTTACTAGAGGAATGTCACATGCTTCTGTGCACAGAGACCCTTCCTTGCTTTTATCTACTGGGTTCTTTTGGCAGTGACAGAAATTCCACTGGTTTACTCTCTGGTCATGTTAAGTGAAAATCTACATTATCACAAAGACTGGTTGGGCATGTAGCTTACCCCTTTAAGCTTTAGGGAGGCAGAGGCAGGGTCATCTTTGTGTTCAAACACAGCCTAGTCTACATAGTAAGATCCAGGATAGCCAGAACTACTCTGTCTCAAAATAAATTAAAAAAAAATAGAAAAAGGGACGAAAGAGAGACTAAAGCCCAGGCTGTCTCCATCAGTCCGTACGGACTTGTGAGCTATGCATCTTCCCTTCAGGCGTCCTTGTAAAGCAGTTCACTACATTACTTTATCCATATTCCTGGACAGTGCTGAAGTCCCATTAGGCCAGTTCACTGATGCTCTTGTTCAAAGGCTGAATCAGGGAAAGCCAGATGGCCTGCAGGCCGGCTGGGCAAAGCTGCCTAAGACACGGAGAATCTACTTCATTAGACAACAAGCTAAGAACTGTCCAAAGCCTACTCCTACCACAAGTGTGACATTTAATAGTGGCTTTGTTAGTTGTGACTTCCTTCAGTCATGCATGAAAGACATTTGTTTCTAAGTTTAGTATTTGAGGTTCCAAATCATTAGGTCACACATTAATGTTATACAGAAGCAGACCACAACTGCTTATGATCTTCCAGGAAAGCTAAAGGAATTCTCCTGTTATCATCAAGTTATGTCCAATCCATCTTGCCACCAGGGGCAGAGAGAACAAAGAAGCCTCTTCGTGACCTTTCCTGAGCTCAATAAGTAATAGAAAAATAAAAGGCACACAACTGACAGTGATTTATTTGCTGAGTATACAGGGCATGGGCCCATCTGTTGGTGCTGGTTAAACAGGAATTTAAGAGGGTATGGCGATGAAGGGAATCCGGCATCAGCTCCTTTCCATGTCCATGTAGGCCACACACTGCGGACAAACTGTATGAACAACGTCATCATCAGATGCAAAGGAGACGGGGTCTCTAACGCTGGCTCCGCTGGCTCCGCGGCCTCAGGCTTGCTGCGTTCATATTAGCTGAACGGCTCCAGAGGCAACAAGAGGTGCAATGGTTTTGTACCGGATCAAGTGCTGTGAGCCCTCCTCCAAGTCAATAACATAGTCTCTGAAAAAGGACGGACAGTTGTCTGTATGGCGTCCAGCCGACTCTCCACTGGACGAGCCACAAGGTACTCACCTCTGCTCATCGGCTTCCGGTTCCACTAGGATGTTTTCCTGTCGCTCTTTCACTCTCAGAAACACGTATGAATCTAGGTCTGGTTTAGGAACTGCCAGGAAAACAAAAACGTAACCATAAGCAGATACCATGTTTAACTTGACATGTAGAGAGCCTTATTGAGGTGCCATGCCACCTGGCAGGAACTTGACATCGACCAATATGAAGTTCCTCTCCCAGCCTTTGAGCAGAACTCCTGTGTCAGCCATAACCCCCTCCACCTAGGGTGGCATGCTCACACAAAGGTGAAGCCTATTGTTCTTCAAGGACCTGCAGTGTCCCGAGAAACACTAGGCACCCGTGGAGCAACTGAACCAGTTCTGCTGAGAGCCTTTCCCCCCTACCTATATATATATTGGGAGTTCTTCATTAAACTTTGAGACCTTGAATAGCAGGTGTTATCTAGGTCTCTGTCTCTTTTTTGCTGCTTTTCCATACATCCCCAGCTTCCCTTCCAGGGGTAACCCGTTCGATATAACTGCGGGCAGTTACACATAAGCAGATACCATGTTTAACTTGACAAAAGCCACTGGCGTTAATGCTACGGAGACTCCTGATGTATGACACAGACCTACAATGTCTAGGGGAGTCTCCTGTGTAGCAGCTTCCTATTTTGAAAGGGGTCCATTCTGGGAACCTCAGTGAACAGTACTGAATCATTTACACACACAGTTTAGTAGCATTAATCATATAACAGAACAATTATACTAAAGTCCATGGTTTCTGTTACTGTCCTCATCTCACGCTCATGCTTTTGATGAGAGGATATAATGCCTACATGAGGAAGGAGGTAAATTAGTTACAAACTGAAATAATTTGGCCCCTGCTTTAACACAAGATTTGAGGTGTAGTGTCAGTTATCTGATAAGTGAGATTTTATATTGATCACAACAGTGCAGGATTAGAGTGTTCTTTAGGCACTTATCTCACGTGTATGAGAGAGAGCATGTATGCACACTGCCTGCATGTTCTTATGGCACCCTGCAGGGTATTTCTAGACTTGCCCACTTAGCACTTTAGAACATGGATGACTGTGGTCATAGGCTGAAAAGTGAAGGCAGATGAGTGGGAGCCACTGCACATTAAATTAAGGAAGATATGAACGAGTCCAACGTGTCTTTCCAGATGAGGTGGTAACTGAACCGTTGGCGAGGCCTCCTATTTGTGGCAAACACATTCAGTGATGTGGAACAAAGTAACAGATGTGGGCTGTAGAGAGGAGAAATGAGGGAGGGATGCCACATGCAGGGTGAGGCATGGTATCTAGAACCTTACACAGAGGAGCGCTTGGCGACACGGGCGCAGTGTTGACTATCAGACAGGAATATGGTCTTAACCTTAGGTAGTCTCTCGATGATTAAGGCCAAGAAATGCTGCCACCCTCCCTTCCGCACCACTGGCCAGCATGTCACAATGTGTCACAAGCTGGGCTGGGCTTCAATGGCTCCTCTGCTCCTGGAGTTCTCAAGGCAGATTCAGTGACACTGATTTAAAATTCTACAGTGGATGGGTCTGGTTTATTCCAAGATGTCACAGGCTAAAGTGTATTCCTTTGGCATTCACACATGCAAGCTCTAGCTTCTGGTATCAGAATGTGACTGTGGAGGGAGGCTTTTAAGAAGGTGGGGAAGTTTAAACGAGGCCATGAAGTATGTGTGTGTGTGGGGGGGAGGTCCCCAGTCAATCTGACCAGTGTTCTGATGATACCAAAACACAGGGGCGGGAAGTGACTTTAAGGAGGCTTACTTCTTCCCTTGGGCCATGCAGGACACACAGAAGGGACCATGAAGGGGACAAGTTCTTCTTGGACACCGAATCTTCTGGTGCCTTGATCTTGGACTTCCAGCTGCTCAGACTGTGAGCTATTCAAACATAGGCCAGTGTTCCACACCAGAGGACGGCTGGTGCAGCACCCATGTTACGGTGAGAGATAAGTTCTCAGGGCACCGCTCTATGTGTGGCCTGTGAACACTGAGCTCAGTAAATATGGTGGGGTCTGGCAATTTTGTCTCATTAGACCTAACTGTAAGAGGCTGTGGTAGATGGATATGTAATTCACCAACACGCACACACACACTCAACTAGTTGACTGTTACAACCCTTTGAGCTGATGAGTTACAACTAGTTGAGCTGATAACCCTTTCCTGAGACAGAAAACGGTTCCCGATCCTCCCGCCTCCAGGTGCTCAGACGGCGTGTGGCTAAATAAAGGCAGGCGTCTGTGTCTGAGCACGAGCCATGAACCCACGCCAATTCTCAGGGCGCAGAACACTGTGGAACAATAATCTTGACATCTATTTCTGATTATTTGGTTTTTAACCCTCCTCTACTTCTCTCTGTTGCTTATCTTCTCCATATTTTTCCACACTGACAGAAGGGAGCAGAGTTCCGGGCCCTGGAAGCTGTCTGTGACCCTGCGCACTGTGACCCTGATCCTCATCTGGAGAAGGTTCTCGGCTTACCTGCCCTCAAGAGGTCCACTTTCTGCAGGTTGGGAGGCATGTGCTTTAGGGCAACGTTTTTAAAATGGTTCTCTGTGTGATCCATATACCTGGAACAAGGAATTCAAATGGCTGTGGTGTACACAAATCAGAGCCAGCAAGGTTGTTGGCTGACAATTGGAGACGGAGCCATGCTTGAAGGCAAGCAGGGGCAGTCCTACATTTCCTCATCACTTACTCCTTGGCAAAGACAAACTCCTCTGGAGACAGGCTGGAAGGTTCCCCCTCAGGACGCACTTTCTCCTTTTCTAGGATGTGAGGGAAAAACTTCTCTATCTGTGAAGAGAAATAAGAATCATGAAGATCTGTCACTCAGGGGTTATCTGCTTGTGTCCTGTTTTCCCCTTGGCAGTGCTGAGGATCGATCCCAGTGTCTTGCATATGTTAGTTCTCTGACCCTAAGCTATCCTAGACCCAGTTTTGCTGTGTATCTGCCTCCGTGCGCGCGCACACATACGCAGTCATGTATGTGCACATGTGCACAAGGCAGAAGACCACCTTGCACTTCATTCCTCGGGTATCACTGACCCTGATTTTTCAGACATTGTCACTCACTGGCCTGGAGCATGCTGAATGAAGTTGTTGCCAATTTTAAGGCTGACAAGAAAGGGCTACAGAAATTGCTCAGTGGTTAAGAGCATTTATTGCTCTTGCAAAGGAACTGGGTTCAATTTCCAGTACCCACATGATAGCTCAAAACCATCTGTAACTTCAGTTCCATGGAATCCAGTGTGACCTCTGACCTTCATGGGCACCAGACACAGACGCTGTGACCAGACCTACACGCCATTGAAACACTCATGCAGCTGCAGCAGCAATGACACTGACAGGAAGCTAGGAGTATGGCTTTGTGGTATAGCAGGTGTCTAGCATGTGCAAGGTCCAGTTGCCCAAGCACTAGCCGGTTTAAAAAAAAAATCCCACTAACAGCAAGATTCTAAGAATTCACAATTCTACCTCCAGCAAGCACCGCTAACATCAAATAGTTAGGCATGAAGCACGCTGACTTTCCTGGGCTTATCTAACCTATCGTTCCCACTCCATGTCCCAGAACGTGCTCTCCTCAGTCCCCGGCTACAATGGTGTTAGGCTCCTATCATCTTCAGGCCCTCAACTTCTCCCCATGCCGTTCAATATCCCAAACTCTACTGCACCAACACCCGTCAAACCTTCATGAGTCGACACCGCAAATAGCTGCTTAGGACGTAGCGGATCCTCTCCATCTCCATTCGGTGGACACTGACCTTCAGATCCCCCTTCTTGGCTCTTCTGAGATTTTCTTCCTATTATAAGAGAAATTTAAATGATGTTCAAACACTAAGCACCATAAACACTGGCAAAGTCAAGAACCCAAAGAGTATGCAGCTTTAAGAAAATAAAGAACACTATTAGGTATATAATTCAAAACTGCCCATTTTAAAAAGATGACTATTTGAGCAGAATGTGAATATGGTCAGCCACAAGGATATTCGACCCCATTGTAAGGGAGATATAATAAAGCACACAGCAGAAATGTCTAAGGGGCCATAAATCAGTGTCATACATAACACAGTTTGGGGACCTGAGAGATAGTTCCGTGGGTGAAGTGCTTGTTACTGCAGGCACGAGAACCTGAGTGCCTGCAACCCGGCACGGATACAGTAACAAAGGCAGGCATAGGAACAACTCAGGAAGCTCCTGGGCCAGCTAGGCTGACACGCCCAGCAGTGAGCAGACCCTGCCTCAATGTGGGAGAGGAGAACTGACAGCCATAGTTGTGATGTGACCTTCACACTCACGTGCACACGTGCCTGAGACTCACACAAAGCTAAAGCAACAATTAACCCACTAGGAGACTGTAACGCAGACACTGCACTGCTCTGCAGTGGTAATGACCTAAGCCCAGAGCATGCAAAGCTCAAGACCACAAACTCAGCTATCAACAAGGGGCAGGCAGCTTAAGGATGTAGACCGGAGAGCTGCCAGGGGTGGCAGCAAACAGGACGGCACAGTGAACGGGATGATACTTAGCTGCTCTGGCAAACCCTCTCATGTAGAGATGGAGTCAGTGACAGGCCAGACTGTTCACAGGAAGCTGGCGTGCTGGTGTTTATAGCAACTCTTGGGCTGGAGAGAGGGCTTGGTAGTTGAGAGCGCTTCTGCTTTTGCAGAGGACCCAGGTTCAGTGCTTAGCACTCACAGAGTGGCTAGTGACCACCTGTCACCTGAGTTCCAGAGCACCTGATACCCCCTTCTGGGCTTTGTGGGCACCAGGCAGGCAGGTAGCATAGCAGCATCCGCGCTGGCAAAATATTCATACACGTAAAAAGAAAAACTAAGTCAAAAATGTGGTGGGAACGCCTGTAGTTTATAAACATATGCAATGGCCAACCTTGGCTGCCACTTTGTCCACATCTCGAATCAACTGAAACACAAGCAGCTGGGCACATGTGAGGGATTTTTCCTGATCAGATCATCTGAGGTGGAAAGACTGACTGTCAGATCTGGGCCACGCCTTCTGTGGGCAGTCTACATAAAAGCACACAGGAAAAGGAGGCTCTTGATTTTTGCCTGCTTGCCCTCACTCTCGATGGCAAGTTCCTCTACCCTGCTCTGGAGGCATTACGCCCCTAGTAGAACAACACACTCCTTGAGGATTCCAACACACACTGAAGATGAGCTGAGACATCTATTTTACTGGACTGAACCACCCACTATCAGATTCCTGGCCTTTCTACTGGGAGTCAGGTATTGTTGAACTAGCCAGACCACAACCTGTAAGCCACTGGAATAGACATAGATTTCAGTCTTTCCGTTGTTCCTTTGGGGAACCGTGACTAATACAGCTGGTAACTGTTTTTTAAAGTGTTGGGCTGAGCCAAGCAAAAAGTCTTGGTATCAGACCACACTTCACCTTGCTGATAAATGCGTTTAGCTTTCTCTTCCTCTGCAGTCCAGAGACAGCTAAGTCTTACCATGTGCTCTAGCTGTTCCATGACGCATTCGACAATCTCAGCCTTGCTTTCCAGGAGCTCAGGGGCAAACTTTTCATTCATCCAGGCCTAGAAAGCAACACAGGAAAAATGTGTGATGATCACAATGGAGCAAAACACACTGGAGACAGTTCCCGGGCCCATGAAGCTACAGGTATCTCAGGTAGACTATCTGCTGCAAGAACGCTCTGGAGATGACGCATGCTGTACAGCAGCCTTTCCATTGCCTTTTAGGGAGGGGCTTTTATTCAACTAAAGATTATTTAAGTTACCTTCCTTCTTTCATCACTATAGTAAATTCTGAGTAATGCCACATGATAGTCTAGCCTTACTTATCATCTAAGAGTATCAACTGAACACCCTCTACTTCCTTACTCATCCTGGCTCCATCAATTTTCTTCCTTCTTTCCTTTCTCCTTTTCTGAGACAGCGTACTGTGCAGCCTGGCTGGCCCGCCTCTGCCCTCTGAGTACCAGCGTTGGAGGCACATGCCGCCACGTCAGACTTACTCTTACTCTTTCTCAATCATTTCTTTTATTGCTGTTACTGTATCTACTAAGTGTGAGAGAGAGACATAGCACACACGTGGAGGTCAGAGAACATGTAGGCCCTGTTGATCAGACTCAGGCTGTAACACTTAGAGGTGTCTTTACCCACTGAGCCATCTTGCCTGCCTAGGATAGCTTTCATTTACGGGACACTCGGTTTTAACTTAGTTCAGATTTAGAGGACAATCATGCTCAACCTTTCTCTGATTTGCTTGAGTCTCTGCTTACCCAATTATAATCATCACGACACAGTAAATACTGTTTTGATATAACTATAAAGTTTTATTTCAAACTTCTCTAACAGCGATACAAGTATATAAAGAGTTTTTGTGGTTCTGGGGATGAACTAAGGACTTAGTGCACAGTAGGCCAGTTCCCTACAACTGAGCCATACCCCCAGCCTCCAATCAGAATTTAAACATGTTCATCACTGTTATCACCTGATCCTGTTCTGTAAAATCTGTGCACTGGTTCTGACTCTGCAACAACGTGGTTGCCTAGCATGAGCCAAGTTCCTTGGTTTTATCCCCAGAACCACAAAAACAGAAGAATCTGCATGTTGTCATCCTGACTTCATGGGGTTTTGGAGAAGTGAGGGTGCTAAAATAAGTTCATGTGACTGGGACCCAACTCAGGGACTGGCGTCCTGTTCTGAAAACAAAATGTTATCACAGACGCAGCCAGGAGAGAAGACCAAGTGAGGACACTAAAGACAGCCACCAAAAGCCAAGGGGAGATGGCCCAGAAGAAACCAGCCAGCAAATGCGCCGACCTCTGCCTCTTACACACGGTAAGTCCCTTGGTAAACCACTCAATTCGTCTGATTATACAGGCTCACCAAGCAAATACCATCAGTGAAATGAGAAACTCTGCACTGTAGGAAATACCTAGTGAACCTTTCATTTTTTAAAGTTTAATTAAAGTACATCTTCCCTCTTCCTCTCCTCCCTCCAACAACAACCTTATACCCAACTCCCTCTCAAATTCATGGCCTCTTTTAAATTACTGCTACATATATGTGCAAATAAACACATAAGCACAACCTGCTAGATTCATTCAGTGTGGCTTGTCGGTTTGTTCCCAGGGCTGGCCATTTGGCACTGGATAACCATTTAGGGATCTCATCCCGAAGAAGTCTAATTTTCCTTCTCTCAGCTGTAGTTAATTGTCTGCAGCTCATTTAGGGGTGGGGCCTTGTGAGGTTTCTCCAGCCATGTTGGGATGTCAGCTGGCGTTGTCATTCATTGTCTGGGGCCTGTCTCAGAGCTTTCATGGGCCCAGCCTCCCTGACATATTTAGAAGACAATCCTGCAGCAGATATCCTGGTCTCTGATTCTTTCTGCTTGTTCTTCTTTGGTGTTTCCTGAGCCTTAGTTGTAGGGGCTGTGTTGTAGATGTATTCATTGGAGCTGGGTACCCATGGTCAGCTGTCCTCTAAACAACACGCAATAGTATATGCTATAAATGTCCTGGAACTTACAGGGCAGCGCAGTGCGTGCTTTTACTGTCGGCACATACACAGATCGCAGGGGCAGGTGATGTCTGAGAGTTCAAGGCTAGCCAGTGATGCCAATCTCAAAAACAAACTAAAAGCATGTTTACAATTCCTAAACTACCAGAGGTTCATGAGCAGATATTATTGAGGGAGGAAGAGGAAGAAGGAAGGAGGAAGAAGAGAAGTAGAAGAAGATGAAGAAGGGGAGGAAGAGGAGAAGGAGAAGAGGACGATGAGAAGAGGAGGAGGAAGAAGAAGATGAAATTGAAGAAGAAGAAGAAGAAGGAGAAGAAGAAGAAGAAGAAGAAGAAGAAGAAGAAGAAGAAGAAGAAGAAGAAGAAGAAGAAGAAGAAGAAATTGAAGTTACTACAACACAAGAAATAATTAATGCTATTATGACTAAAAGGGATGGTGGCATTTTCTGGTTAGAGCAGTCATTTTCCTGTGTGTGTGTGTGTGTAAATCAGAGGAAACTACAATAGAGAAATATCTGCTTCCATTACACACATATTTATGTCCTGAAAATACCACAGCAGGGCCTTGCTTTGTGAAAGTCTACCACGTATGTCCAAAGCTGTCTTTTACCAGCCATCCTTGCAGATTGCCAGGATGAGACTCCTAGAGAATAATGCCCTGCCCTCTGGCTTCCTATTTTTACGCAGATGGTAACAAGCACTGCTCTTTAGAAACAAGTCTTCAGTTTCCTTATTCTCTGAGCCGTGGTATTGCACATCTGGAGTACGATAAGAGCTACGAGCGGGACGTGGGTTCTATTTGGAATGCTTACCTGCTCCAGCCTGTCAATGAGCTCTGCAGGGGTTAGGACCACCTCCTCGCTACCCCCATCAGAGTCCTGTCCGTGGAGATCCAGAGCCTCTGTCATCGTTTCTCAACCAGGAACCTACACCTGAAAATAAACCAACACCCTGAAAAGTTTACTTGCAAGAAGAGGCTTTTAGGGAACCGTCTATTGGGGCTGGAGGGGGTGCACTGGCCAGGGCTGGAGAAAGCAAAGAGTGATTTTCAGTGTCGGGCTAAGTCCCTCAAGCGTTAGGCAGGTCGATTGTCGGCTTCTCTCCTAATCCTTCCCACTGCACGGGCCTGGAACTGAGCATACAGCATACAAGCCGCAAGTGTTCCTTTTCGTCCCCAGGAGCAGCTTTCTGTCTTAGGGGCACAGGTGTCCATTCGGTTCAAATGTGCAACGTGCCCCGTGTTACGCGCTCGGCGGCACATCCAGTCGGGGGCTACAACTGACCCAGGTCGCCCGGGCATCCCAACGCTCACCTCGCAGCAGGCACATAAAGCGGTTACACGGCGCGGGAATTCCTCTTCCCCTCTCTCCCAGCCCGCCCGCACCACGGGTGGAGGTAGGCGCCGGAGCTCGCGCTGAAAGACCGTCAGAGATCGCGCCCCACCGACCCGCCCTACCGCAGTGCAACTCCCGCGCTCCTTTCGGAAACACAGCGTGGACCGGAAGACATCGCTGCGGGGGAGCACTAACCAATCAGACTCGGGGAAAAGCGGACACACTCCCTTGGCCCCGTCCACCCGGGGGCGGGCTCTTGCCGAGCTATAGCGCGTACTTCCGGAAGGCGGGGACGGAGGCTGGGAGTGCAGTGCCGTGCGGCACCGGCTCGGAACTGCCACGTGGGGGCGCTCACCTCACAGCAAGGAAACCAGGCAGCGCCGTCTTGTGGCGGATGGGTACACGCCCTTCCCTTCTTTTAACATTTACCAAGCCTGTTTGTCCTATTAGTTCTTAGATTCATAAATGTATGTTGAAACTACATTGAAGAAACTCACTCCATTGTCCATCCTTTACATTATTTTTAGCAGAAATGTTCTCAAATGTGAGTTGTTCTTTTTGGTGATGAAAGAACGCTGATTGTCTATCTAGGATTCTACCTTTTTAGAGAGTGTGAATGCAATATATACATTTGGTACCTGCCCACAAGTGTGCAGGGAGTGAGGAACATATGTCTATCCACAGAGGCTAGAGGATTCTCTATCGTTCTCTGCCCTAGTCTCATGAGATAGGGTCTTTCATTGAACCTGGGAGCCCCAGAGATCTTTTGGTCCCTGCTTCCCACGTGACTAGGGTTATAAATGTATGTAGCCATATCAAACATTTTATTTTTATTTATGTGAGTGCTAGGGAATTGAGCTCAGGTCACGAGTGCCTTAAGTTTATTTTTTACAGATGTATTTACTTATTTTCATGTATGTGTGTGTGCTTCCGCATGAATGTGGGTACCTGCTGAAGGCAGAAGAATGCATTGGATCCTGATGGAGCTAGTATGGTTATGAGCTGTTCCACATGGGTGCCAACAACCAAACTCCTGTCCTCTGGTTTAGAGCAAGTGCAACAAACCAATGAGCTATCTCTCCAATCCCTAGCCCCCTACATTTTTTTAAGTGCCAAACTTCTTAATTAGTTTCAGAGATGGAATTATAATGCAAATTTTATAGTTTTATACACTTAGAAATTATGCATCTTGACATAATATTGCTTGAAATAGTAAGAAATAGCAGGACTAAGAGAAAGTTGTGAATTTTTAAATTTATGGTAGCTTAAAGACTCTTGGCATTGTATCTATATTTTTTTTTCATTAAAATAATTTGTACAGACTTGGGGGGGCATGCAGTGTGGTGGTACAGTACAATCTTATCATGCACCCTGGGTCCAGTCTCCAGCAACTAAGTAAAACAAAATCTCTTTCTACAGTTTGTCACTGATGTAAAAAATTATTTTACTATTTATTTTTATTTGATACAGGGTCTCATTACTGAACTCTGACTGACCTGGAACTTGCTATGTAGAGCAAATTAGCCTCAAACTCATAGAGATCTACCCACCTCTGCCTCCTGGTTGTAAAAACATTTTAATATTCATCCCCTATTTTTTGAAATAGGATGATTATATTTTGTTCCACACTTCATTAGATTGGTATTTTACTATCAAATTAGCATGGAACAGATAAGGTAAATTTCATCTGTAGAGTAGCCCAGAGTGATAAGAAATGACTATATTTACCTTTAGTTATGAAAATATCATTTTATCTGAAAATAGTGGTGTTGGTTGTGAAGTTATATTTTCTGAAACAAGAACAAGAAGCCGGGCTGGAGAGATGGCTCAGTGAGTAAGAGCAATGGCTGCTCTTCCAGAGGTCCTGAGTTCAAATCCCAGCAACCACATGGTGGCTCACAGCCATCCGTAATGAGATCCAATGCCCTCTTCTGGTGTGCTTGAAGACAGCTATAGTGTACTTATATATATATATATAAATAAATCATTAAAAAAAAAAGAACAAGAAGCCTTGGCTGTTCGGAATATTACAATCGATTCTGTAAGCAGCTGCCATTCTAGAAACCGCTCAAGCGTAAGCTCCCAGTCCTATGCGTTCACAGGACCCATGGAGCCCTGCGGATGCTGAGATCACCCTGGGGTTTTGTCTGTGAGGGGGATTTGTCTTTGGCATTTACAGGAAGGAAGTAATTCAGCTTTACACTGGACCCTTTCTTACTTTCACTCACTTGTAAGCCAGGAAAGTTACTTCCCCACACTCCTCCTTTCCGTTCTTGTGCTCTCCCTCTTTGTCTTTAACATCTCTAGGAGTGGGGATCCCCGTGGACACAGCAATTTACATAGACAAGGTTGTTTGCTGTAGAGCCTCTACAGTGCTCCCTAGTCTATGTTGTCCTGGATGGCCTCAAACTCACAGGGATCTGCTGCTTCTACTGGTATTAGCCACCATACCCCACATATAAGTTGCTTTGTGGGAGCATTACCTAGACATTTCCAAACGTATAGAAAATAAGAAAGTCACGTATCACAAGCACAGGGAGAAGAGTATAGCTCAGTACAGACGGCCTGTCTGACACATTCAAGGTTCAGGTGTGATACCTTCCACTCGTGGTGCTTTTCAAATGATTCTTCAAATGTCCATGCAAGCATGGAGTGTATGAACCTGGGTGAGCTGCGCACGCTAACCCTTCACTGGAAAGCGGCTGTGTGTTTGCAGTCAGAGCGCTCATTTAGGTCAGCTCCTTGGCAGTTGGTAGATGCCAGGCTAGGAGTTACCAAGACATTTTGCATATGAAGTTTGCACACTTCCTGAAATGAGGTTAGAGAACACACGCGTGATCAAGGACCATAGGATAGCAGTCGACGTGTCATTTTTTACAGCCCCCTTTGCCTTTTCTTAAAGACAAAACCAATTCTAAGTGACAGCCCCTGGATGTCTCACTTTGTAGCAGTCTGCCCTTAACCTGCACCTTCTGTCCTATCACAGGTGTGCCTAGCCGCACCCAATTCCAGAAAATTCTTTAAAAACAAGGTGACTTCTGAACCTGAAGGTATTTTTTTCCGTCCAGGCCTCATACATGCTAAGTGCTCTACTAGAGTCCCACCCCAGCTAGAATCTGAAGGTAGGGGTTCACTCTCATGTCAGGAGCTAATAGCACAAAGCTAAGTAGATCACTTAACAATTAAAACCAAACCAAACCAAACCCTGGACATGGCAGTTTGTGGCTGTACGCCTGTGCCAGCTGAGGCACAAGGACCACTTGAGTCCAGTTCAGCTATGAAATCCAAAGCATTTTGCAGGGAGGGATTGAACCCTAGGACCTCACAGACGGCAGGCAAGCACTAGGCTACATCCCCAGTTCCCTCCAGGCCGCCTTGGCCGTACTCTTCAAAGGTTTCAGCTGAGGAACCTGAGACAGAGATGGAGCCTAGCAGGGGCTCCCATAGTCCTTGCTTTCACAACTGCGGCCTATCCCACGGTTACTGGGCATGGGTAGGGATGGTCTGAGACGACCTGCTGGAACTTAGTTGTCTTCTGCGTGAGAGTCCTGGAGATCAAGTTCAGGTTCTCAGGCTTGGTGGCAAACGCCACTCTGAGCCATCTGTCAGGCCCATGAAACCCCGCCTTGAGTCGCCCAGGGGCTGGGCTGTGCAGAACCTCATCTCAGCTATGGGCAAACACCGTGTGAACTGGATGCTTTCTCCCTTTACATTTCTTTCTTTCTTCTTTTTGGTTTTTCAAGTCAGGGTTTCTCTCTGTAGTCCTCACTGTCCTAGAACTCACTCTGGAGACCAGGCTGACTTCAAACTCAAAAATCCAGTGGTCGCTCCTCCCAAGTACTGTGTGATTAAAGGCGTGTGCCACCACCAACAAGCTACTCTTATATTTCTAAGTTTTGCACATTGGAAATTTCAAGAGAAGGATGCTTGAAATCCTGTAAGAAATAAGCTCACAGTAAAATGTTAGAATACATTTTGTATTCTGTAGTTTTTTGACAAAATTGTGTGCATGCACCTGCCTAATGTATGTGGGGGGTGTGTGGTGTGGTGTCAAATTACAACTTGTGGGAGTTGGCTCTCTTCTTCCACTGAATGAGTCTGCTGGAAGAAATGAACTGAGCGTCAGGTGTGGGGCCAAGTATGCTTATCTGCTGAGCCACCTCACCAGTCCCATTTTGTGTTCTTGATAAATCTACCTTAATTTTAAAAAGTCATCAGATGATCCAAGATAGAGTGGTAATTCTGATAATTCTTTCCTAATGAAAACTATCTATTCATATTAAGTAAGGGTGGGTAAGATGGCTACCAGGAAAAGTCTCCTGCCACCAAGCTTGATGATTTGTGTTTGATCCCTGGTGTCCTCATGGTGGAAGGAGAGAACTGACTCTGACCTGCAATGTATGCCATGGCATGTGCACGTCCACATACAACACACACACACACACACACACACACACACACACTCTAAATAAAAAATACAAATCCTTAGATATACTTTATCAGTTATTCTAATATTATCTTCCAATTAAAATGCCAGACCATTTTCCTTTATCAAATCACATCAACTAAGACACAGAGAAGGTTTATTTAAGAAAAGTTTTACTAATGTGTTAATATTTCGGCAACATTATTGCAACAAGTTCAAAAGGCAGACAGACTAGGATAGGCTTTGAAGGAACAAATGAGGGTTATACAATTAAATTATTACACAGATCTAAGTAAGGAGTTTACTGAATAACTACAAGGCCCAGAAAACAAATTAAATCTGAAAGATGAAATCCAGTATTAGCACCTACAATATCTCTAAGTTCAACTTGTAACTGCTTTGTTCATTCCTTTTGTTTCTTAATTTCTCCCAAACACAGTGCTCTCAAATTCCTAAAAGAAAGGACGTAAGAAATTCCAATACTAAGAGAGTACAGAGATAAAGAAAAGCTGGAAAAATTTAACTTTAACTTGCAAGTTACACGAAAGCCAAAACTTACTTGAGTCAATCGAAAGATTTCTGTGCCCTGAATACTGTACGTGAGGAGGCCACGAGTCAGAGTTTATAAGTAGGTCACAAATTAGCAACATACAGTATTGTTTCTACCAGTTTTTTCTCCTATGTTATATTTGTAACAAAACTAGAGTTAGGTGTTTAGGACACACTGGGGCAGAGCTGGGCAGGTGCATCTGATGGCCGAGCATCTGCATGGTGTGCTTCCTCATGTGTGCAATCAACAGGCAACGCACACAGTATCTCCCCGGCATTTCGGGATAATGCACATTAACAGAAATGCTTTCAAAGAAACAACCTGAATTGCATTAAATACTGCCTTAATAATAACTGCAATACTAAAAGAAGTAACATATATTATTCTCTCAAGGAGCCTCTGAAATTGAACTTGAACAGCAGAATTCAGTCTTAAGACCTGAAGCACGTCAGGGCTGGTAGCTTGGGGAATCTGGGCGGCGGATCAGCTGGACCACAGGCACACACACCCTCAAAGCCTGTTACTAATGTGGGGGAGGAAGTGAGCTAAGACATGACTTGTGGAGTCCTAAAGCCACCTATGAAACTGACCCAAGGGACGAGGAGGACCAGTGAGACTGGTGTCAGCTAAGAAAACAACTTTGTCTTGGGCTGACCAACTGCCTGTGTTTTAAATGGCTTTGAATTTTAAAAAGTGAATTGCTTCCTTGTGTTTTCTTGGAAACAAATCAACAGTCCTACACAATTGGGAGACACAAAGTGGATGCTGAGTGACAGGGTCACTCCAGGTGTGGCACCGTGGCTCTGGCAGCAGAGACAAGAGAATAACGCTCTGGAGAGGAGGTAGGGACACTCTGCCATCGGCCAGTGGATAGACGAAGGTCCCAGCTGGAGATGGGATCTGCAAGAAGGGAAAAGTAAACACTTTAGAAAGGAATGCTAAAAACCAACAACAAACCCAACCCTCTAAGCCACGTTACAAATGGTGAGCTGTGCTGATACCCAACTCTTCAGTAGGCTTGTGATGACAATCACTGAGACTGTGCTGTCGAGCAAGTGCTAATGTCATCAGCTACTTTTATCACCCACTAATTCACTGTGAAGGCGATCATATTTCAGCCCTCTTTTTGAACCTTTATGCATAGCAGTGCTTTGCCTGCCTTATCTGTGTCCCACCTGTATGCACTGCCCATGGAGGCCAGGAGAGGGCCCGGCACGGAGGGAGGCAGGGTCCAGGCACGGAGGGAGGCAGGGCTGAGGCCCATCTGGAGGAGCAGCCAGTCTCTCTCTCTCCAGCCCCCCGCCCCATTCATCTTTATATAGACAGTCTTAGAGAGAACTCCGGCGTCTAACACACATGCATGATATTAGGAAGAGCAACATAGTTTTTGCCTAAAGCTCTACTAACGGTCTCCATGGTTTCTGATTTCATGCTAATTCCCCTTTAATAACACTTCAACCTACAGATACCTCATAGACTTATTTAAAAAGGTCAAACTGAGTCAGTTCTAGTTCATAATCATCTCCAGCAGTGGATCCTGGAAGAGAGCAACATAAAACTCTGAGAACTACACTGTACTGAACAAAAAAATTTGCCTTCAAGTTCTGAATGCAGAGCTTTCTCATTTCAAAGTTTCACTGTTGTCTTAACATTGACACCTCAGGCTCTGAGGAGTAATTGCTCACAGCTTTATACCACCTCAGGAAACATCTCCCTGAGGCAGCACAAAGCAGCTCCAAGGCGAGTCATGACTACTGGCTCTGCCCTGTCACTGCAGCTATAAATGATAGACTTATTCCAGAGGCATGTGACAAGAACCAGTTCCTAGTGGCTCATGGCAAAAATATCAATTTGGAGATTGTCCATGAGAGTGTATGGACAACTAATGCTATGTGTTCAAAATGAAGTTGTAAAAGAAACAAAACACACGGCAGCCATTATTGAGACCCCTGGCTTCAAAACTGTAGACAACACATGAACTAGAACGGAAACACTCCAGTCTGAACGCTGAGAGATTGATCAGATCAATAAATGAACAGGGACAATGCGTGTTAAGAAAGCCACCGAGAAGGAAGGGGTAAACATTAGGACACAGCTGATCTGTCCTTCCGGTACATTCTCCTGCTGCAGTCACTGAGGCCAAGTATGGTGTGCAAGGGGCCTGGAGCTCATCCGATACGTGCTAGCAGTGTGACCCTGCTCTCTGTCTCTTTGTATCTCAGCTCGCTCTTCTGTGAAGTAGAGACCTTGTGAGATTCACAAGCACTGTTAGCACAGCACCCAGCAGAGGGGCAGCCCCGAAACAGTGGCTGCTAGTTTTGTACAGTCTTGTCCTGACTGTCCATCAGTACCAGTGAAGTGTAGCAGAATGTGAAACTGAAATGGGTGGGACAGGAAGTACCATTTCTGTCCTTTAAGAGCTGGAAAAACACAAGCACAGACTTGACAATTATCTCAGTATCTGACTGCAAGTTTTTATTACCAGTAACTAATTTGTTTCTATTAAAGGGTATCACCTGGCTATACAAATGTCATTCCTAACTAAAGGAATGACATTTATGTTGTACCCTCCAGGTGACATTCCTTCTAAAGGCTCTGAAGCCACTCTCCCTCTTGAAATGTCCCTGGGATTCCTTAAAAGCAAGGCATAAAGACAAAAATCTCTGGGCTGGTTTAGATATATGTACTACCCAACATTTAAGAGGCTAGAACACATCTAAAGTATTAAAGCAAGCCAAATAAACTCCTCTTTAAGTATCAAAGTAACAACCAGCCTGGAGCTAACACAGAGGGGAAAACTAAAAATTAAGTGTATAACCAAGTAGATTTGGGCCAAAGACACATTTAAAATACAAAGTGAACCCGTGATTAGCTTGAGCTTACACAAATCAATAGAATACTGTACATGATTTAACCCATTATTACAAGCAAGGGGAAAAAGTCATACATAACTAACATTTTAAAATTGATCTATAAACCTGGATTTCATACTCACCTGTAATTTTGTGGTTTATCTTCCACTGCTCACACCTCTGTCTTCATAGATGGTGATTTCAATCTAAACAGCATGGCCGTTAAGAAAACACACTAGGATGTAACACATGAAGCGGACAGACTACAGCAAGATAGTATACACAGTTTGGTGTATGCAGATTCGCTTTTTCTGCTTTGCAGAAAGTTTAATAAATTACCTGCAATGATGAGAGCAGTTACTTCTAAAACACTAGTTTTACAAAACATCTGCAAAGTATTTTGTTTATTTGTAAATGTCTGTCTGCATGGATGTATACACAGTGTGTGCAGCACCCATCCCAGATGTCACAAGAGGGCACCAGATCCCCTGGAGTCGCAGTTATGGCTGAGAGCTGTCATGTGAGTGCTGGGAATCGAACCCAAGACTATAGGAGCAGTCAGTACTCCTAACCACTGAGCCGTCTCTCCAGCCCCTGGAAAGTATTTTGTATTTGTAACTAGTAGGAGATTCAGAATTGAGAATTCATGGAGATCAAGGAACTCAAAAATGCCCTCAAATTATATGAACATGTTTTTGTAGAAGAGGGTTCATGACCCTTAAAAGAATCATTGCTGCAGAGTAAAATAAAATTGCTAAAATTATCATTGCAAGGCCTATTATGTGACTAGCTTAAAAATCACTTAGTCATTACTTTACTTATTAGGTAAATGAAGTTTTGCAATTTTATTTACTAAATCCACTTAATAACTTCTCAAGGCAACTTGCCTCTAAACTATGGACAGTAGCCAAAGGTGGAGAGAGGCTACGCAGGCAGCTGTCATAGGTTTCCACTGGCCAGGTGGACCTGTGGAGTGCAGTTCATTTGGATGACACATCCCAGCACACACCTCAAAGGGGCTTCATGGTCATAGTTTCTTACAAGCCTCATCATTACAAGACACCCCCAGAACCAAGGAAGATAGTAAGCAGAATACTACACAATCCAGAGACCCGTACGATGCACAGTTCAGGAAGACAAGGTTTAAGAACATATTAGCAAAGGTATGCCTATCGTATATAATTCACATGAAAATGCTGAAGGCACACAGAAGGAGGAGTAAAAATTAAATTCTCCCTGGCCCAGGCCCCACAGTAGCATCATGATTTCCATTTTAGAAATATTTAGGCCTTGACTAAAAGGATACAACTCGAAGTCCTCTCTCAATGGGGTCTGTCAGGAGGAGGCCTTGGGGAGCGTATATCTTCTCATTCTGTTCTTGAATGTATTTGGAGACTTTCTTCAAGACCTACAGAAGGAGACAGCACAGCTGTTAACAGATTCCGTGTGACCTGTTAGCTGGATCTCACAATAATCAACAGTGAGCTGGCGTTCAGCGAGAGTCATACTGATTTCTGTAAGGCAAACAGAGTCTGGGGTATCGATCTGCTGTTATCAGCTGCACAGGAGATACAGTGTAGTGTGCTGCACAGTGCAAAACTGAGTGTGCTGTACACACACTCAGTGACAGGCCATCCTGCCCCTCACCTCTGTCCTCACAGGGACTAAGCCTCTCACACACACGTTTACTCCTGTTCACAAGCTGCCATCAGTTAAGTCGGCCTCTTCTCATGTTAGGCGCATTCGGCCTCCTGCTTAACAACTACTTTGCCTCCCTGTGCTGTCAGCCTTTTCAGCAATGACCTGGCCTCCGGCAAAGGGAGCTCTGCTGGGAGCTCTGCCCCTTGTCGAGCACAGGCGTCAGTGCTGGTGGTTTCTGTCACAGATGTCTTGAATCATTTCTGTGTTTGCATACACTGATACTCTGTAGTTTGCTCTTGTTTCCTAGACAGGAACTTCAAATTATAAATTTAGTATTAAGCTTGTAAAAGTCAAAACAAATGCAGACAAAACCCAGATAGGACACAAAGGAACTTTAAGACACAGCCACACCTCGGCTTTAATGAGGGCGAGTCTGACAGTGTGAGAGATAGATCTTAGTGGCTTTGTCTAACATCAGGAAGCTGCACGGCTCACCATCATCAGAGCCTCGTTCTGAAGGACTGGGACTTAGTCTTTAAGTTACCCAGCTCTTCCTTAGACTTTCACTGTGAGAAAATGCCGAGGGTGCAAACGTGCTCACAGCATAGACAGGAAAAGCAATGTCTGAAAACAACGCAGCAGTGCATGCCGAGCACCCACCCAGAGCGCCGATGTACCGGGCGGAGCACCTAAGAGTACAGACGTATCAGGAACTGCAGTAAAGGAGGGAGGAGTCACAACTGAGATAATTCAGTATAAACTATGTAAAATATAAAGCCCTATGAGGCTTGAATACTTTTCTTATTAAAGGGAAATACATAAATTTTTACATATATGCTACTTAGAGTCTGGTATGGATAGATATCATTGAAAGAGCAATCTACAACATGGTTCTTCAGTAAATTAAAAACGCTAGTTCTAAAACTGACAATTGTTTAAACCTAATTACCTGAAGCACTGTGAGTACCTCTGTCTATGTTCAGCTCTGAAGAATGTCAACTATACCTGGTCATTATGAGCAAGCCCCTTAGGCGTCATCACCACAGTTTGTCAATAACCCTAAGTTAAAGAACGGAAGCAAGGAGCCCCAGAACAGGCTCAGCTCAGGACTTCCAATCATCCTTTCAGTCTCCTCACCTTGGTCACCAGAATGGGGAACTGGAGACCATGGCTCCCTTGGCCAGACAGGTCATGGTAGAGGGGACGGGGAGATGTGTGCATGGACGGTTTTAGGAATGAGTTGCTTTAAAACAGCTTCCTCTTGGACACGGGAGGAACCAGCAAGGAACCAGCATTCCATTTATCTGATTCCAGCATAACTTTATTGGGCAACGTTTCTGTTTAAATTTTATTAATCTGCATCTGGCTGTTAGTTCAGAAACGAATGAGCCTGCCTGCCTCTCTCTCTCTCTCTCTCTCTCTCTCTCTCTCTCTCTCTCTCTCTCTCTCTCTCTCTCTCTCTCTCTCTCTCTCCCTTTACTACCTCCCTCTCTAATAGAAAATTCCAAATCCTTATTTTGGAGAAGGCAACACAATTTACTTCCTGACTCTCCATTCCTAGTAACACTGAGCCATTCCAAACTGCACCTGACACTTCTGTCCCCACAGACCTTAAGATGACATTTTATTCATGCTTAAATTACTATTTTATGTGTGTATGAATATGGGCCTGAGCCAGGGCAGTGTGTGAAGGACAGAGCACAGCTATCAGGAGCCATTTTTTCTCTGGTGATCCTGTAGAATCCAGGGCTCAAACTCAGGTTATCAGCCTCACATAGGCTCCTATCCACTGAGCCATCTCGCTGGCTCTTACGCCCTAAATCAATGCCAAACAAACCAAAATATTTAACAAAATTACCTTATTTCTAAACACCCAATACAACCTCAACTCGTGTACTATGCACAGAATGAAACATGATCAGACTTGCAGAGCAGACAGCTGTTCTTCCTGGGAGTGGGGCTCTGTAAACTGGCTACGAGAAAGAAGACTACATGAGCCTGGCTGAGCCAACAACAGGGTCCTGCATTTTCAGAAAATCCTTAAGTGTCCTTCTAATACAGGCAGAAGGGATGCATTCTAGTTGGTAAACAAAGCAGACAGTGAGGAAAATCTCCTATAAGCTCAATTGTTCTCTAATAGCAACAATGGAGAAATAACACTATCCTCTTTATCTTCATTGAAAAATCAATAAATAGCATATTATAAATAACAGTGCATAATTGTTCAAGCAAGTTTTAAAAGGATTATTGACAATTTCAAGAAATTTAACCCACATGGTGAAGCGTACACATATCTAGTTTATTCTTTGTAGAGTAAGAAATCTTAATGTTTAAAACAGTGGTGTCTAAACAGCTCAACCCTGCCTTTTCATAGAGAACTAGGGATGGGGAGAGACGTGGTTTGCTGTGCAAGCCTTGTGACGGAGTTCAGAGCCCCAGAGCTCATGCAGAAGCTGGAAACAGAGCGTAAGCATCTATACTCAGCACACCTACAGAAGACAGGAAGCCAGCCAGCTATGCCGATGCAGTGGTGAACTACAGAAAGAGAGCCTGTCTCGGTCAGATGCAGAGCGGGACAGGGGCCTGTACCTGAGGTTGTTCTCTGGTCTCCACCAGTGCCCTGGCATGTGTATAATACAATATATAAATGCATAAAAATATTTTTAAAATCTACTTCAAGAAAATGTTTATTAGCTAGGTGGTGGTGGCGCACGCCTGTAATCCCAGCACTCTGGGAGGCAGAGGCAGCCAGATTTCTGAGCTCCAGGCCAGCCTGGTCTACAGAGTGAGCTCCAGGTCAGCCAGGGCTATACAGAGAAACCCTGTCTCGAATAAACCAAAATCCAAAAAAAAAAAAAAAAAAAATGTTTATTAAACATTTACTATATGTAAGGCTATATATTAATTTCAAGATCTACTTTATAGTTTGACAGGATTCCAAGAAATGAAATGTATCCAAGATCTTGCAGCCAGCATGACTTGTCTGGTACCCAATACTAATCCCCTCTTACAAGTGTCACTCCAAAGGATGCACCTCTACCATCCGGGCAGAAGCAAGCTTCCTTAAGAGCAGGATGGATGGCCATGTTTTTATCCATGAGAATGCAACTCCCCTCCTTCTTAAAGTTAGCTCCTCCCTGAACCCTGGCTCTATTATCAGCATCTCCTTTGAAACCATTCCCTCCCTTCCACCCGGATGCCATGCTCCTAACCCGGACGTCTGTGGAGTTCCCCAGCTTGTGTCCATCCCCTCTCTTGGACTATTTCCCACACACCCAAAGCCTGCTTACAATCAGTGCTGCCCAGTATCTGTGCGCTGCATGAAATCTGAGTGGCTGCTGCTATAGAGATAAGATCTACACTTCTAAACTAGGCTGTCTGTCTGTCTGTCTGTCTGTTGAAACATGTGAGGAAGGGTGTGGGAGTTGGAGTTAGAAAGGCAGCCTGACATCAGCTTCAGGAGGATCCTGCCTGATCCAGTCATAACTGAGGAAAGAAGGAGGCCAGGACTTAGGCGTGGCAGGGAAAGTCAGGCTGTGCTTTCTAAAGACAGTGGGAAGTGAGCTGGAACAGCTAGGAGCAAGGAGAAATGTTAGGACAGCACTGGACAGCCTAGGAGTGAGACAGATAGGACTGGAAATGGAAATTGGGGGGAAAAAGATTCTCAAAAATCTAGAGACAAGGAGACAGAGGCTTTCTACACTAACTCTGCATGTAGAGTCTGAACCCTGGCCTGTCACCCCAAGCAGACATGCAGTTTGACCTGTTTCAAGAACACATAGGACCCACTCCTATGTGCTCTGGACATAAGAGCAATAACAAAGTCTGAATTATTATTATAAAAGTTTCTAAAGCTTAAAGCAACTGTTGATACATAAAACTCATCTCCTTTCATGACACTTAGAGGTTTTCTGGGCACACATGCAGCCGTACCTTCTCATAATGCG